>NW_006159875.1:257650-262602 GCF_000334495.1 Tupaia belangeri chinensis | reverse complement strand
CCTGCTGAATTACAAGCCCCGCAGAGGGAGGGACCTAGGCGTGTTTGCATTCCCTGGTGCAATCCTCCTCTTTCTGAATGGTTGTTTGTTAAGCGATCGAATACCTGATAGAAAAACTGGGAGGGAAGCTTTAGGCAGATTATCAACAAAGAACTAGAAGTGGAGCTTGGATTCCACATTCCAGCAGGAGTTGAGCTACCGAGGGAGGTGCGTGTTGGCTCCCAGCATTCTCCCTGTGCTCACGGGGCATTGCACTGCAGGCTGTGGGCAGCTGGGTGGGGATATCTAAGTGGGTTCGAGAGTGAGGGTGGTAGAATGGAATGCATCCCTGGGGACCTAGAGGAGGGGGAGGAAGCCTTTGAGGAGTCCAGGTTGTATAGATCAGGGGTCCCCAACCTCTGGGCCACGAATTGGCGTGGGTCCTTATTATTACCATGTTACAATGAAAATAACCTGCACGATAAATGTAATGCACTTGAAACATTTTGAAGCCATCCCTCTTCCCTGGTCCTTGGAAACATTATCTTCTAGGAAATTGGTCTCTGGTGCCTAAAGGGTGGGGTGGGGGGGGGCTGTTGCTGGAGATGTCTGGTGTGGCCCTCTGGAGCTGCAGTGGGTAGGGCCTCCGTCGCTCTTATGAGAGTGTGAGTCTTTCTCAGGGTGATCAGAGCCTTGGAGGAGTACGCCGGGTAAACACAGGAGGGCCCCAGGCTCATCAGGCTCCGGGAGGGACAGCAGCCGCTGAGTATGCTGCAGAGTATGTGAGGAGGTTCCCGGCGTTGACGCGTTCTCTGTTACTGAGGAATCCCTCTTCTGAGTAACTGAGTTCTCCTTGGTCTCTGGTGCCGGTTGTGCAGTCACGGATCTCGTAGGGGTGTGTGCACCCAGCAAGCTGCTGCTCTGGGAAGTGTGCAGGAGCCACGATGGAGATGCTGGGGAAGCTCCGGGGCCCATCTGTTAGTCTGTCCTGGGGCCCAGTCCTTGGCCGCCGGGAGCCTCCTGGAGCACAGCAGTTTGCGCATGGCAGTTTTCAGAGTTGGTGCCTCGGGCTCCGACATCTAGCGCTGACAAGCGTGCATCTCCTCCTCAAGGCAAAGGTAAGAACTTTGTCCCTGTGTGTGGACGGACCTGAGCTCAGGAACCATCATCCCTTCGTTCTTACATCTCAGTGAGGCTTCACCTTCAGGCTGTGAGAACCAAGCCCGTCTGTGTGTGTGGAGGGGGAGCAGCAGCAGGGTGTGCAGAGGTCGGACACGTCAGGAAAGAGCAAAAAGATTGCATACTGTATGCACTGGTGGGACTCGAGGAAGTGGCCCCCGTTCCAGGGTGCATTCTCCCCCATCGCCAGAGCAGCTCCCTGCTGGCTTCAGGCAGGAGGCAAGAGTGGCCAGATAGGAGCGCAGGAGTTCTGACGGGCCCCGGTACCGAAGCAGGCCGGATGCTCTCGGGATTTGAACAGAAAGCACATGACAAGTCCAGTTGCGGCCTCCCTCTTCACGTGGCTGGCTTCCTGTGTCTGTGTCAATCCTCTTCTCATGAGGCTCCCTATTGCACTGGGTTCGTGCCTATCCACCCTGCTGACCTCGTGTTCCCTGGTTACATCTGCTGAGACCTCAGTAAGATCCCATTCACAGCTACCAGGTTCTAGGAGGTCAGCATATCTTTTGGAAGACACAATTCAACCTGTAGTATATATATACACACACACATATGCACACACACACACATACACATATATACATGCACACAGGTGTACGTTTGTACATATCTGTGTAGTTGGTACGGTGTGCACTTGCTAACACTTACTAACCAGGCTCTAACCAGTCAGGTCTCTAGCTCTTCAGTGACAAGGCAGTGAAGGGAGGCAGCTGCCTGCATTGGAGCAGCTGCTCTGAGATGGCACTAAGAACCCAGAGGCTTCTCTCTGCTCCACCATCCTTAGCATGTCCCCTTTTGCCCCCATGTGAACCGCCCCAGGGTCCCCATGACTCTGCAGGGCTGCAGGCTTAGATCTGTGTTTTAGGTAGTGAGCGAGGTGGCATGGTGTCAGCTCCATCAGTCCATGTCTGGAAGAAACAGACTTCTCTGGAAGCATCTCAGCCGGCTCTGTCCAGGTCCCAGTGGTGAGGCAGGCCAAGGACAGATGCAGGAGTGAGAGGTGAGAATGGGAGAGAACAGGGGAGCCGCAGGGAGAGGAGGGCCATGAGGATTGGACACAGGAAGAGTGCACGAACAACTGCCCACTGAGGGATGGGCCATGCCAGTGTCAGTCAAGGCCCTGCCCACACTTGGCTGCTCTTCCTGAAAGAAGCGGGGTCCGGACCAGCACATGTGGCTCTCTCATTCTCAGCGTAGTGCTGAGCACACGCGTGCCTGCCATAGGCAGGAACAGTTGGGTCGCCATGCAGGGAGGGAGTGTGTCATTTCTTTTAAAGTGTATTCATTTCTTGAAAGAGAGTAGCACCTCCAGCAGGGTGTTGATGCTTCGATCTAGCCAGGATCACAGGCACACACGTGCACTTGGAGCGCTCAGGAGCCCTCCAACTGCAAGCCTGACCTCGCTATGCAGCTTCAGTGTCACAGAGTCGCATTACTCTGCTCCGCTGCGGCACCTTGCCGTTCCGTATGCCTGTAGCACCTGCCAGGACCCTCAGGTCATAGGTGCTCAATAAATGTTTGTTGAACTGAATCCGTGTCTTTTCTGTAAAGGCGTTAGAGTCCAGAAACAGCCACATTCATTTACTATAACATCATACTCTTGGTGTATGCTATTCTTGCATATTTACTCTCGTTCATGTGTTCATTCGTTCAGCAAAACTCAGCTTGGTGTTGGGGATTCAAAGGCAAGCAGCAAGTGCACAGGGAGGATGAGGCCGGGTGGGGAGGCTGGCCAGGCTTTCTGCAGCAAGGTGGCATGGCTTTCTGTGGGCTGCAGGACAGGGATTCATCTCCTAAACTTGTGGGACTTTATAAATGCCATTTTCCCTGTGGTAGCACCAGCCAGCGGGAGCACACAGGACGCCCTGTCCACGCAGCGGTCTCAACGGCTCATCGTCCTGTGCGGAGCAGTTTGTGGAGGAGCTTGGCACGTCGGGTGCAAGCTTTCCATATGCTGACTGCATTTTTCTGGCCACACTGGGCTGTGGTGTGCACGATTGTGAAGGTGGCTCGGAAGGACGTGTTTTCATTTTCAGTTCCTCTGGAATGAATGTGCCATCCCTGCCCGTGGATTGGCTGAGAGCGGCATTTCCTATCTGTTAATACCTTAATCGCTCTGGAGACTCGCTCCTCCTTGGCCCACAGCGCTGCTTTCTTGATGGTGACCTTGTTTTCCCTCAGTCCCTGGCCATGTGCAGCTGTTTCCCAGGAGCACCCGTGCAACGGTGCCGGCCAGACCGCAGACCATGTCCTTGAGCTGTGTCCTCAGCCTGCCACACAAGGCCACGCTTTCTGGGGCTGTTTTTATCTGGAGAGGCTGGACATTCTGTGCAGCTGGAGCCACTGGAGGACAGAGAGGCAGAGGGACAGTCCAGGAGATGCCCTGGGGGCTGGGCTGCCCAGGTGGAGCCATGGAGGGCTCCGCAACCTGTGGACGCTAGCCAGCTGCTACTGGGCTGTGTTGCGAGTGGGAAACAGGATGTGATGTACGCAGTCACGGTTTTCTCGTGGCCTGCCTATCCCATTGAATAAGACCTATTACCGAAATGAATGCTGCTTTCCCTTTGCGTGACATGGGGCCAGCGAAGTCAATGCCCAGGAGCCGTGGGCACGCTGCCTCCGTGCACTGCATGGCACTGTGCAGAGGGGCTTGGATCCTGTGTTTCTTTCAAGGCTAATGACCTCTTGGCCAGCTCTGCCTTTTGGAGGGAGCCTGGCTGTTGGGGATCAGCCTCCAGCTCTGACCTGCATCCCAGCCTGGCCTGGGCATTTCTGACACGGTGCTGCACCTTCACAGCGGCCAGCACCTGGCTCACCTCTTCCCGCCACTCCAGGGGGCGCTGTGTGGCCCTGCAGGCCCCTTTGGTTCCCTTGTGCAGCTCTGGCTCTCGGAGATGACATGGAGTGAAGTCAGCGTCCTTTCCTCCCTGACACACCTCGGGCACAGGGCCAGGGGCTCGCATGCTTCGCTCAGGTGGGATATTTTTGAAACCTAGAATCAAGTATTAGTTCCAAACTATTGGCTCAGTAGAAAAATATGTCATGACTTTTCTAGTGGCCCTACATTAACAAACAAAAACACCAGAATTGATGTTATACATGTGTCCTATATATCAACACAATATAGTGTCATCAAGTCAACCAAAATGATAGACAGGAGTGTTTTACCTGAAAGGAGGGTGCTGCCTGATGTTCGGCTTCTGCAGTAACATACCCCGAGTTCGGGGCCGCATCCAGGTCAGCCTCCATCTGATGCCCCTTGCCAGCTGTCCTTGAACGTGTAGGCAGGACTCTGAGAATGGCCTTTACTCCTCACACTTACATGGGTGAATGGACGGCAAGCTGGACTCTTGAAACAAAGGGACGTCTTCCTCATTTTTGAATTTCCAGCCCAGGACCCACAATCCGAAACTTCGATGTGTTCAATCCTTAGCTTTCATTTCTTATTCTTTTTTTGTAATTTTGCTATAGAGTACATGTGCTTGCTGAAAAGACACACACACACACACACACACACACGCACAGAGAGAGGGGGGGGGAGTGAGAGATTACCCCCGGAGATGCCACACCATAACCCTTCTTTCCCATTCTCCTGTCGGAATGTCAGTCGCACATGCATACCTACTTGGCATGTTTTTCTTCCTTCCTTCCTTCTTTCTTTTTGCTTCCTTTCTTTTATTTTTTTTTAAAGATTTATTTCTTCTTCCTTCTTTTTCTCCTTTTCTTCTTCTTCTTTCTTTTCTTCTTTTTCTCCTCCCCTCCCTCCTCTTCTTCAACCAGACAGAAAGGGAAAG
>NW_006159875.1:246936-257639 GCF_000334495.1 Tupaia belangeri chinensis | reverse complement strand
CAGGACAGAAAGCGAAAGAGGGGGAGAGTGAGAAAGCAAGCCACCAGGTCAAGGACTTAAGATATGGTCGGCCATGTGGGAGTTCAACCCCCGCTACATCTGCTAGCCTCTCAGCGTTTTTCAAGCTGCTGAATCCAGGACTTGAACTTTACAATCAGACCTGTGGGATCTAGGGGCCTTAACCACCATGCCAGTGGCCAACTCCAAAGCACTGAACTTTTAAACTGAACTCTGTATTCTTAAGAAAGGATGTTAAGATCCTGCCTGCAGGTTAATATTTTCTTTTTTTCTGAAACACCACCAGATGGTGGTTTTCAAAACTATTCATGTGTATACACTGACCCCACATGGAAAACCCTTAGCTAGCTGTTAATGAAACAGTCATCTGGAAGATCACACGGCAGGAGTTTGTCTGACTCCAGTGGAAAGTGTGCCGAGTCTGTCCTCGAAGTGGCTCTGCACGCTTACCCATGCCACACCATGTGTGAGGAAACCAGTCTGTTACAATGCAGCTACCATCGTGTGTGAGGAAATGCTTGTGCCAGTAAGAAAAGACTTCCTTGGTAAACACGAAATTACTATTATTTAAAACTTTTTGCTAAGAGAAGCAAGCTCAGAGGAACGTTTCTGATGTGATGGAGTGGGCGCTGCTGCAGGAAGGCAGTGAATATAAATCATGTTGGCTCAGCTGGAAGGAGTTTTAGCCCTCGGCTGGGTGAAGGAAAGGCTTAAGGACAAATGCTTTATTTTTATTGGCAATGGCATGATTACTGTAGACGGCTGTCCTCCGGGGAACCCAGCTCAAGGAAATGATATGAATGTGGAGAAAAAGAAATGCTTTATGCACAAATGCTTCTCCTATTTTTTCAAAAAATATTAACTCCAAATAGAAAACATCTAAATTTGATTAAGTAAATATCATGCTCTAATTAGATAAGAGTTTTGCAGATTATGGACATGGGAAAATGTTTAAAATATATTAAGTGAAAACCAGCGTGTCTTGGTTGACCATGTGGAATTATCCATGATGTTCAAATGTGGAAAATATGCAGAGCAAAAGAAGCAACTCATCAGGGGTTGTGACACTTTTTCGATTTTTTTGTCGTGGTTATATTTCATTTTAAAATTAATTTTAATTTTGTTTAATTGCTAGAAGGCATGTGTGCTGACAGACAGATAGAAAGAGAGGAAGAGGGAGAAAAGTACCCCCCTCAGCAGGGCTATGGTCTCGCTGCCAACCCTTCTTCTGCCTTTCTCTGTCCTATCAGGATGGGCATATGCACCCAGTGTATTTTTCCAGCCACCAGACTGGGATTTGATCAGAGTTGGCCGTGTGGAACCTAGTTCCCTGGACCATTAAACTAGGAGGCTGGTACTATGTTTTGTTTTTTAATGGAATAAGCTGTCATTTTCAGTGAAATAAAGAATTAAACAAATTATGAATTCTGCCACTCCCTCAACACATATACACATTATTATTTATAACTTCACACACACACATACACACACGTATATATATATATGTATATTATTATTTTTTTAAGATATTTTTGCCATAGGGTACATGCATTCACTGGAGAGACAGAGACAGTGAGAGGGAGATTGGGAAATCATCTCCTGGGGTGAGGGGTGGCCATGCCACAATCCCTTCTCCATTTTCGTCCTGAGATCTTGAGCATGCACACACACGTGCCCAGCATGATTTTCAAGTCCCTGGGTGTGGGACTCGAACTGCAGTTGGCCATGTGAGTGTTCAGCGATGTAACCACTATGCCATCTGCTGGCATTTATTAATAAAAAATAATAATAGATAATTATTAAATTATTCATAAATGAATGCCATCTCTCAAGTGGGCCTGTTGCGACAGTGTGTTTGGAGAGAAGTAGTAAAAGCAAGGGAGAGCCCTGTTGTAATTGGTCAGCAAGACAACGCTATGCAGACATCATTGCTGGCCCCAGGGGGCCGCCCTGCTGGGCTGACTCAGACAGCACGTCCCTGTCCTCCACAGATCAGGTGAGGACATCGATGTCGGAACTCTGATGCGGCTGCCAAGTTCAGAGTTACCTCAGCACAGCGGTGTAGACAGCGCTCCAGCTGAGTGAGTCTAGGCTGTGGGGACAGAGACCGAGGGTCCTGCTCAAGACTTCAGGCCCCACTAGGGTGGCGGTAAAGGCCTTTTATCTCTGGAAACATTCCTTTCAAACATTTATTTACGAGAGAGGCAGTAAACCTTGCGAGGGTCTTGCCATGCTGTCTTCCCTGCCCTCCAGCCAGCCTGACTGTCACTGCGCCTGGTGCCGAGTGTGTCCTGGTTGGCTCAGAATCGGAACCTGGGTCTTCCCATATGGTGTCGGGATGGCACAGTGGTGCTCCGGCACCTGCCCTTGCTCCCACTGTGTATGTCTTTACTGTGAGGAGGAGACTAAGGTTACTTCTTTTCAGGGCTCCTCTAAGAGCTAAATTAATCATGCCTGCAGAAGAAAAATGCGGAAGGCCTGTCCAATACGTGGGTGTGTAGGTGTTGGGAGGTTCGTGGCCTCAGGAAGACCGGCTGGGAACCAGGAGAGCCAAGAGCACCTGGAGCATTCGAACTCCACCTGGAAGACACTTCATTGACTGAATCCAAGATTGTTCTCTGGTCCACAAAAATGGAATTACTAGATTTTCGCCAATTTTTCAGCTGAAGATAAAATAGCCTAAATGCAATAATCAGCCACATAATGATAACTAGGAAATTCCCCAATTGTCTGGGGATTAAATCGCATGCTCCTTTCCCTAGTTTTCTGTTTTGATTGTTGCTTTATAGTGAAAATACCAGTGAGCGGTGTATGATCTAGAAGTGTACTGTTTGGTCTCCAGGCAGGTGGGGATTTCCCAGGTGTTTAGGTTACTGATTTCTAGTTAAATTCCATTGTGATGTGAGAGCATACTTTATGTGGTTTCTGAGGTTTTTGTGTTTTTACATTCAAGGTGTGTTTTATAGTCCAGAATATTCCACGTGAGCCAGAGGAGTGAATTTGCTGCTATCAAATAGAGTATTCTTGATCAAGGGGACTCATTGACTTTTGGTGCTGTTCGGATCAAGATGTCCTCACAGATTTTCTGCCTGTTGGAATTTGCCTTTTCTAATCGATGGATATTAAAATCTCCAGCCGTTAGTAGGGGATGTTTCTGTTTCTCCTTACCGGTCTCTCAGCTTCACATATTTCGATGCTGTATCGTAGCTATACATATTTATTATTTTACGTGTTCTTGGAGAATATATCCTCCCATCATTTCGTAATATCTCTCTTTGTCCTCAGTGTTTTCTCTTTTTCTTTTATTTTGAACTATTTTGTCTGAAATGAACATAACTAGTTTTCTTCTGATCAGTGTCAGCATGGTATAGCTTTCTCTTCTTTTTTTTGGGAGAAGCTTTTGCTATAGGGCACGTGAGCGCACCAGAACGACAGAGACAGAAAGACAGAAAACGAGAAATCACCCCTCCAGGGAGGATGGCCTTGCCACAATCCTTTCTCCTCCATTCTCCTCTCGGGATCTTGGGCATGCACGCACACGCACCTGGTGTGAGTTTAAGCCACCAGGTCCGGGACTCGAATAGCAGTTGACTACCTGGGAGTCCAGCAATGTAGCCATTATGCCAACTGCTGTTCCCAGCTTTCTCTATCCCTTTACTTTTACCCTGAATCTTCATATTTAAAGTGGGTTTCTTTTACACAACATGTACTCATGTCCTGCATTTTTATAATAATCTGCAAATTGGTATCTTTCTATTTTTGTTTTGTAGACAGGGTCTCGCTATGTTGCATACTTCTTTATAAGATGTTTAAAATAGTGGGTGCCTAGACTTTGCAATATACCTTTTAAACTAAACTAAGACCACTTTCAAAATCACACTATTCCAGGACAGCCCCTAGCACAGCAGTTAAGGGCTGTGCAGGGGAAGCTGGATCCCACATGGGTGACCAAGGCTGCAGTGCTGGCCTGAGTTTTAAGAAACTGGCCAGGTGGGGCCAGCAGGTGGCATTGCAGTTAAGGCCCTGGATTTCCACGTAGTCAACCATGGTTCAAGTCCTGGACCTGGCATTTGGGAAAATCTCACCAAGTATGTGTGTGTGGGTGCCCAAAATCCTGAAAAGAGAATGGGTGAGAATGTCTGTGTGGCCATTCCCCTGGGGAGTGAATTCTCACAAGTAAGTTAGTTTCTCTTTCTGTCTCTGATGTGTATGTGTTCCCTGTGACAAAAACCTAAAACAAAAACAAAACAAAACCCAAAAACTCAAAAAAAAAACCCCCAAAAAACCACCACCAACAACAAAATAGCTGGCCAGGTCTGTGCTCATGGGCCTAGATCCCGATGTGATGGAGAACTGGAGGGGGAAACATTGCAATGTGACCAGGCCCCGCTGCAGTGCTTGCTCCCTCTTTCTTCTTTCTCTTATGGCATCACTCACCCTCTAGCATTGAGAAGAAAGGAGCAAAGTAAAACACTAACCCACCTGCGGTACTACCTGTGAAGGTAGTGAAAGACCTCCTGGCCCAGTGTTACAATCCCCTCCCTTCTCTCAGGGCACTGAGGAATTGGGGTTGTGACTTGAGACCTCCTGGCTCATTGTTACAGTCCCCTCCCTTCTCTCAGGGCACTAAGAATTGGGGCTGTGACTCTCACTTCTCCTTTCTCTCTGATCTTGGAGTGCTGGTTTGCTCTAAGACCTCAGTTTTCTGATGTGTCTAAGCAGGTGCTGATTTTTGCTTTGTGTTGGCATTGCAGTTAAGGCCCTGGATTTCCACGTAGTCAACCATGGTTCAAGTCCTGGACCTGGCATTTGGGAAAATCTCACCAAGTATGTGTGTGTGGGTGCCCAAAATCCTGAAAAGAGAATGGGTGAGAATGTCTGTGTGGCCATTCCCCTGGGGAGTGAATTCTCACAAGTAAGTTAGTTTCTCTTTCTGTCTCTGATGTGTATGTGTTCCCTGTGACAAAAACCTAAAACAAAAACAAAACAAAACCCAAAAACTCAAAAAAAAACCCCCCAAAAAACCACCACCAACAACAAAATAGCTGGCCAGGTCTGTGCTCATGGGCCTAGATCCCGATGTGATGGAGAACTGGAGGGGGAAACATTGCAATGTGACCAGGCCCCGCTGCAGTGCTTGCTCCCTCTTTCTTCTTTCTCTTATGGCATCACTCACCCTCTAGCATTGAGAAGAAAGGAGCAAAGTAAAACACTAACCCACCTGCGGTACTACCTGTGAAGGTAGTGAAAGACCTCCTGGCCCAGTGTTACAATCCCCTCCCTTCTCTCAGGGCACTGAGGAATTGGGGTTGTGACTTGAGACCTCCTGGCTCATTGTTACAGTCCCCTCCCTTCTCTCAGGGCACTAAGAATTGGGGCTGTGACTCTCACTTCTCCTTTCTCTCTGATCTTGGAGTGCTGGTTTGCTCTAAGACCTCAGTTTTCTGATGTGTCTAAGCAGGTGCTGATTTTTTGTGTGTTTGTTTGTTTGTTTGTTTGTTTGTTTATCTATTCAGAGATACAGAGAGACGCCTCAATAGGGTTCACATGTCACTGTCCAGCCCCATTCTCAATGGCTGGATCACGGTGCCCCTGGCACCACAGGACGCAAAGCAGGGTCCCTCCCGTGTGGGTCCAGTGGCATTAGGGATGGCTTCCTCGGCCTTTTCAGAGCTCAGAGCTCAGGTGTCCACCTTCACAGTGTCTTGCCCATGTGCTGTTGTGTCTCATCCTTAGGTCACAGGTCCTTGAGAGCACTGACTGGGAGGGGACGGTCCCACTGAGATGGGCTCTGGAATGACACTGTCAGCTTGCACAGGCTCCTGGTTCTGGGTCTTGACTTTCCAAACATAAGTTAGTTTAATGAGCCCTTTGTTTCCGCTTTGCCTTTGAATCTAACCTGTGTCTTCTCAGCTTCTCCTGGGACTTCGCAGAGGGGGTGGGGTTGCTTGGTGTTGTCTGTTGACTGGTAAGTTCTTGCCCTATGGAATAGAATCGCCTGGCAGTGTCATACCCCGGCAGTTGTGGGACATGGCAAAATTGATTTACGGGTATAACTACTGAGTATTTTTGAAAAACATGTTATAAGTGACCTTTATGAAATGTTTCCAAACTTCTTCTGTAAAATTTAAGTCTTTATGGGCCAGCAGGTGGCATGGTGGTTAAGGGTGCTGGACTCCCACATGCCTGGCCACGATTCGAGTCCCAGACCTGGCGGCCTGCTTTCTCACTTTCTCTTTCTTTCCCTCTATCCCTCTCTGGTGAAACTAAGGTTAAATAAAGTAATTTTTTTTTAAAATTAAGTTTTTAAAAGGAAGTATGAAAGAAGCCAGACATCAAAGGCTGTACATTGTATGATTCTGTTTCTATAAAAGACCCAGGAGAGGTAAAACTGCCCACCCAGAGTGCAGATTGCTGGGCGACCAGGACTGGCAGAGGGGTGGGTACAATGCTTCCTGGCCAAGGGGTTTTATTTAGAGAGGAAAAAATGTTTTAGAATTAGACAGTGACAATGATAGCACCACACTGTGAATGCACCAAATGACACTGAAGTGTTCCCTTTAAAATGGTTCTTATTTTGCTATGTGAATTTTATCTCAACCCAAAATATATACCATACATTACAAAATCAAAAACGTAACAGCATGAAAACTTACACAGTGCAAAACAATGCTTCCTCCCACGCTAGGCCTTCAGGCTTCTCACTCCAAAGTAATGAGCCTGGAGCCTGGGATTTTGTGCCTCCCTGGATATCCAGTCAGGTCACTCAGTGGATTCTTTGTGAGTTGTTTTAAGCCTAAAAATCGGCTTCCGTTTTGTGAGTGCTTTCTTAAAATCAGGAATGATGGCAGAATTATCCAAATGCCTTTCAGCACAAGAATTGAAACAAACCAGCCAAAAACTACTGACATGACTGACAACAGTGCGCAGGTGTCCTGACTCGGTGACTGCCCATGCACCGCCAGGCCCGAGAGCCTGATTCCCTTTCCCAGAGAAGGCACGTGTGGGTAGCTGGCTGCAGGAGCTCCAGAGGGCTGGCCTGAGGCCCTGCGTTCCCAGCCACCGGACTGTTAGCATGCGAAGCGGGGAACAGAGAGGCGCTTCATGGCAGCCAGACAGGCCTCTATTCATGCTCCAGTCAAACGGGCCCACGTGCGGAAGCCCCACTTCAGTGGCCTCAGGGGCTGAGCTGGGTTCTGCCGAGGGGGAGGGTAACGGGCATGCGCAGGAGCAGCTCGAAAAGCAGGCCTAGATCTGGACACAGAAAGACCAGTGAGGAGCAGAGGGATTCACTCTGGGTCCTTTGTACACATGTGTCAAGAATTGTAGACAAGTGTGTAAAGATTGGCGGGTAATTATGTAAGGAATAGATTCTAAGTGGGAGGATCTCTCTTTTTCTTTCCTTTTTTTTTTTAGATCTTTTGCTCTAGGGTACATGTGCTCATCAGAGAGACAGAGACAGAAAGTGAGAAATCATCCTTCCTGGGGAGATGGTCATGCCACAATCCCGTCTCCTTCATTCTCCTCTTGGGGTTTTGGGAACACACACATGCACCCAGAGTGTTTTAGGCTGACGGGTCCAGGACTCGAACTACAGTTGACTATATGGGAGTCCAGCGACATAATCATTACACCATCTATTGGTCCCTTTCTTTCCTTTTTCATTTTTAAAAATTGTTTTATTTCTTCTATGAAAGAATGAAAGAGCGGGTCAGCCTGTGGCCTGGTGGTTAAGACAGCCAGATCCCATGTGTCCGGTAGGATGGTTCAAATTCCAGACCTAGTGACTTCAAAAATGTGCTGGGAGTGTGTGTATGGATGCCCAGAAATCCCTAAAAGAAGAGAAGGGGAAGAAGGGATTGCAGCAACCATGCCCCATGGGGTGCGTTTTCTCACTTTCCTTCTCTCTCTGTCTCTGTCTCTCACAGTGAGTACATGCTTTTTCTGGCAAAATAAAACCACCCCTCAGGGTGGGTGTAAGAGAGAGAGAAAAGGCATTTCAGTAGGGTCACCTCATGCCAAGATCTCCCCAATCCCTGCAGCCTTTCAGCTGGCTAGGGTGCTACACGCATGTGCCTGGCATGTTTCTGGTTTACCCGGGATCCAAGCCATGGTCTTCCATTTGGCTCCAGCATCAGAGTGGCCCCCCACCATTCATGCCACTGTGGCTCGGCCAGAGGGTCTTCCTCCTTGGTCAGTTCTTTGGGATCTGGTCATGGCACAGAAGGTAAAGGGCTACTCACTCTGGAGAGGCAGAGGGGGTGGTTAGGAGGTGCCTCCACCAATTATTTGTGTAGATGTCGAAGCAGGCCCTGCTCTAAGGATTTGCTTCAGGGACTCTGGCATGAAAACCTGTGAGGCCTTTTGTGGGAATTTAATTCAGAGTTTGTACTTGGTTACACTTACGAGATGAGATCCTTTGCGAGGAATAGGAAAATAATTACTTTCTTTGTGTATACTATCTCTTGGGTAGGGGATGCTGCATCAAAAATCTTTAGCAAATAAAAAATTCTGAATGTGGAGAGTAAAATAAATGTTTAAAATGGGATACAATAAAGGGCAAAATTCCTTTTAGTCCAAAGTGATTATTGATTTTTCAGAAGAGATATATTTTTTAGAAAAAATGTGTGTGTGTGTGTGTGTGTAGAGTGTATAACTTTATGTTTATAAGTGTATAAGTATATTAGATCAATTGTTTTGTGCTATGCCTTTTTTCTTTTTTTTTTAGGATTTTGCCATAAGAGCATGCTCTCGCTGGAGAGGGAGAGGGTGATAGAGAGAGGGAAAGTGAAAACTCACCCCCTGGGGGTATGGCCATGCCACACGCCTCCTCCACTCCACTCTCAGGATTCTGGGCATGCATGCATACGTGCCCAGTGTGATTTTCAAGCTACCTAACTGCTGTTGGCCGTGTAGATTCTAGCCCTGTAACCACCATGCCATCCGCTAGCCCCTTTTTCATTTCTGGGGTATCCTGGACACATTTTCATACCGACGCCCGGAGGTCCCACCCCTTCTTCACTCCTGCGGGTGACCCCATGCCCTTCGTTGGACTTGTCCTCCGCTGACGGACATCTGAGTAGCTTTCCGGCGTTTGCTCTTGCCCAGAACGCTGCTGGGGTTGGTTGTCGGTGTCGCCGTTGCTGCTTTCCAGCACACACGTGCAGTCTGGTGGCCAGCATGACCCACAGAGTCAATGACTCAGGGTGGCCTCTGTGGGTCCGAGGTATGTGTGCTCTACATTTCGATTCGGTTCCAGCTCTTTGCCAGAATGATCTCCCTGTGTGCTCTTGGGCAAGGAATGAGGGTGGCTCCGCTCCACTCAGCGGCCTCGACTTTCCATCGGACACAGCTGAGGTTCTCGGCTCTGCTGCTCTGAGAGGTGACGCGGGCACTCTGCTCCGCGGCTGGGCTGTGAGCAGAGCCAGCCTCAACTTTCCATCGGACACAGCTGAGGTTCTTGGCCCTGCCGCTCTGAGAGGTGACACGGGCACTCTGCTCCGCGGCTGGGCTGTGAGCAGAGCCGGCCTCTCCCCAGTGCTGAGCGGCTCCCGTGTCTCTCCTGTGAGCCCTGCTCGTGTCCTCTGCCAGCTTTCCTACGGGGGGGCTTTCTCTGGGTCTTCTCCCTTCTAAGTTGGGGATATGAATTCACTTATTGCATGTAATAAAGTAATCGTTTCCACTTGTTCATTGTTTTTAAGCTTGGATAATTTTATTTCTGTCCAGTACAATTTTTAAGTAGTTACATCTTCATGTCTTTTTAATTTTTGAAATCCGCTTGAAAGGACTTCTTTTCTCCTGGGTTATAAATAACTTAGTCACCCTTTTATCTCATAAAGGTGGAGTTTTGCTTTTAGGATTAGTAAGAAACTGGCCTCATCTCTTCCCACGTTCAGCCCTTTGTCCCAACAGCCTTTAGTGAATGGCAGCCTTCTCTGCTGCTTCCTTTTTCTTTTTTCTTTTTAGGTTTTCGCCATAGGGCATACGCCCTCACCGGAGACAGACAGGGCAAAGGTGAGAAATCATCCCCAGGGGGTCCGACTATCCTAATCCTTTTCCTCTTGGGATTTTTGGATACTCAGGCACCAACACCCAGCATGATTTTCAAGCCACCAGGTCCCGGGGTCTTCGGCAGTGGTTGGCCATGTGGGAGTCCAGCGCCTTTACCACCATGCCCCTTCTCTTGTTTTGAGACGCCGTGGGGAAGTACTAGCCACACATGAGGACTGTGGAGTCAGGGCAGGACGAGGTGCTTCCATCCCTGTGCAGCACTTGCCCTGTGTGCCCCTTCCATCTGCGAACTGTCCTCGTGCCTAGCTGTGCTGCGGCCAATTTGGTGCTGACCACAGCGAAGCTCAGCGACTCACAAAGTCATCACTCCATTTGCTTTTTGAGTGATGACTTTGCACGCACACACTCGTGCACGCACACACACTGTCAAGGTGAGCTCGGGCCTCTCTTGCCCCTCCATTCTGTGTCTAGATTATCGAAACTTCTTCCTGCCTGAAAATCCCCCGCCCTGTTCCCTGCCCCCTGCAGGCGGCCCAGGCTGCCCCCACGCTCAGATGCTTTCAGCCTTTTCTCCATCTTCACAGCAGGCCATTCCGAACGGCCCATTCCCCTAGATGCCCAGCTGTCCTGAACGCTGGCTGCCAGGCCGTGCGGGTCTGGATCCCCGTCCTCTT
>NW_006159875.1:221691-246905 GCF_000334495.1 Tupaia belangeri chinensis | reverse complement strand
GGCCAGTTATTTTTGTGCCGGGTTTTTCAGAATCCCGCCCCTCTGGGCCTTCAGCCCTGCTGCCCTTTCAGAGTCTCCTTTGCCTTTCCTCCACTTCTTTCTGGAATGTTGTTCTTTTCCTACCGTCACACCCTGTTCCCTACGATGCCGCACCTGCACCTGAGCTGCTCGGTGGGGCTGGCGGGCAGCCCCAGCCCTACTCCTGCCACCTCTAGGTCTTGACCAGCCCAGTTTGCTGTGTCCCCGCGACTTCTGGAGCCCAGTCTCCAGGCCCCCTCCTCGCACACTGGCCACTTGCCTGCCTCTGCTCAGTGGGGATGTCAGAGGTCATCTGGCTCCATCATCTGGCCTCCGTCCTCTCTTCTTTTGACATCCTGCCCAGGGGAGCTTGCTTACTCTGGGTACTGCTGGCAGCCGTCAGCACTGATGGAGCCTTGCCGTCACAGACGCCACGTGAGCCCCACCTGTGAGCCCCTTGCTCAATGTCTGCCAAGGTCCCCTTCTGTGCACACGGGGCTGAGGGGCAACAGTCGCCCACAGCTCTGTTCGCACGATTGTGAAGCATCTCCGACTTTCTCTCCTCCCTCCCCGACTCCTGCAGTAGTCACTTGCTGAGGAACCAGCCTCTCACTACCAGCACCTCCGTGCCCTCTGGGCGAGCCCTTTTGCCCTCGGCAGGTGGCAGGTCTCCTCCTTTCTCCTTATGTCCTCATACACAGTTCCTTAAGGTCTCCGGTAAAAAGTCACCTGCCCAGAGAGGCCTTCAAGATCACTCTAGGACAAGACCACCTCGTCTGCACGCGTTTATTATCGCTCTTACCATGCAGCAGTTGATAACGTGTATACTGCGCACACACACACACACACACACACAGGGCTGAAAAATAGAAATTGCCTATTATGAAAAAATTCCATGGACTTAAATTTTTATTCACCAAATAGACTTATACTTCAATTACATTTATCAAAATACTTTTGAAAATCTTTCATATGTGTGCTTTTATGTGTTTGCATGTGCATACACATGTGTGTGTATGGTATACGTGTCTGATATATGTATATACATGTATGCATGTATAAATACCATTGTATATATACTTCGAGTGATTGTCCCTAAATTAGGCTTTTCCCTTCTCGTCAGCCTTGTTATTTTAGTAGTTCCAGCTATTCTCAGTTTGGTGCATTTATTTAACAAGGAGGAATCACATATGTAACTCACTAATAGGACCCTTTCATGTATGGATATGCATACACTTGGTGGGAGAGATGGGTGAATCAAAACTTCTCTTTAGTTTGTGTTTTACACCAGATCGTCTTTCTCAGATTACTCTGAACCATTGTGTATTTACTCAGAATTTGAAGTAGCATCTCTGTCCAAAAGGAGCTAGTAAGTGACCCTAGGGTTCCCAGAGGCCCACTTGGGGGAAGCAGGAAGCCTGTCCAGTACTTTGCAGCATCACACTGGAGTCACAAGGCCCCCAGAGGGGTAGCGTGTGGGTGTTCTGGTTCCTACCTCATCTCAACTCTTGGGAGACGGACCACAACTCAGCCATCTTGAGATCACTCCTATTTGGGTTTTTGCAGGTGCTAGGAGCTTGTGGAAACCTTGAAGAAGGGGTGATTATTTACTACAGGTGCCTCTGTAAAGCCGGCACGTGCATTCCTCATGTCGAGCAAAGCTAGTGTAGAGACTGGCCTCTCAAAACCTGTGCTGCTTTACATCCAGAGCAGTACAAAGGGCAGAGCCTGACACCTGAGTAGACGTGTTCCAGGCTGGAGGCTACGTGTTCATGATCTGGGTGACACGCTGCAGGGCAAAATTCTGCAGCCCCTGCTTGCTCCCAGGTGCTGGGCTGGTGCGAGTCCTCTTGGGACAGGACCGTGCTATGCAATGGGATGAGGGTTGTGCCACCATAGCAGCCCAGGAGCTGAGCAGGCCCCAGCGCAGCCCTGTGGGCAGACAGCACTGGGGGCAGGGATCTTTTCCTAACTCAGCTCACTAAGGCTGCTGCTTGGGAACGTGCAGAGCAGGAGCTCTTCTTCCTGCTGGAGGTTGTCATTCTGCTCATGGTCCTCTTCTCTTACCCGGGAAGATACAGAAACGTGCTGAGAGAGAGAGTATTGCCTTTCATCTGAAGGGCCAGACTTCGTTGCCAAGTAAAGGCAGAGGATAGATTTGCAACCAAGTGGAGAGCATTTTCTGGAATGGGTGTCTTGATGCAGTTCAGGACAGGAGGAGCAGCTTTATGCAGCCAGAGGCTTGCCCTGTGCAGAGCCAGTGTTGGTCTGTTCTGGCTAGGGCTCCCGGCTGGGACACCGGGGCACAGAAGGCTTCCCCAAGCAGCCTGGTCTAGAATCATGAGGAAATGTGCATGAAGGCTGATGTTGGAAAAGCTGCTTGTTTCTGGCTAAAGGGCCTTGAGGAAGGAACACCTACCTATCAGCGACAGGCAGGCTGTCTGTCCCCCTTGCTGCACCTCATGGCCACTAGGGTTCCAGCATTGCTGCTCTGAGGCAACAGGGGGAGATAGTAAGATGCCATCAGTCTTGTTCTTTTCTGCCTGACCAAAAACACCTGAAATGAGCAAGAGTTTAGAGACTGGGGCTGTAGTCCCAATGAGTAAAAGCCGTACCTGAGAAATGAGAAAATTTGGGAAATTTTGATGACATTTTGCGTTACTCTTTTTTTTTTTTTTGATAGATATATTTCTTTCTTTTCTATTTAATAATAGTTTAATTGGGATATAATTTACATGGCATAAAAGACACCGTTTTAAAGTGTACCATTTTTTCAGGGGACCAGCAGATGGCGTAGCAGTTACGTCACTGGATTCCCACATGGCCGACCATGGTTCGAGTCCTGGGCCCCGTGGCTTCAAAATCACGCCAGGCACGTGTGTGTGCATGCCTAAGACCCTGGGAGGAGAATGGAGGAGAAGAGATTGCGGCATGGCCATCTCCCCTAGGGGGTGATTTCTCACTTTCCCTCCCACTGTGTCTGTCTGTCTGTCTGTCTCTCTCTGAAGAGTTCATGTGCCCTATAGCAAAACCCTCTTTAAAAAAAGCGTACCATTCAGTATTTTTTTAAAGCATATTTATATTTTTACAAGATGCCCTATAGCAAAACCCTCTTTAAAAAAAGCATGCCATTCAGTATTTTTTAAAGCATATTTATATTTTTACAAGGTATCGCTGTCTAATTCCATAATATTTGTAGAACGTTCACTAGCACTCCCTCCTTATTCTTCTAGGGCTCCCACCTCTGGAAATCAGCAGTTTGCTTTCTGTTCCTAGATTTGTCCATTCTGGACATTTTCCACAAGCTGTCTGATATGGTGCATGACCTTCTGTGTCTGGCTCTTCTTCCTTAGCACAATATTTTAAAGATGCATCTGTGTTCTTGTTTGTTTTTTTTTTTTTTTTTTTAAATGGCGAAATCCATTATGTGCATAAACCATATATTGTTTTATGCATTGACCAGTTGACGGGCTTGTGTGTTGTGTCCACTTCCATGTCTGTTATCAGTAATGCTGTTAGGAACATAAATGTAGAGTGGGCATCCCTAATACCCAGGTCCAAAACCTGCAACCCTTTGAGCATAAACACGATGCTGCAATTGGAAAATTCCATGCCTGACCACATGTGACAGATTGCAGTCAAAATGCTGCAATACAAGCATAACATACAAACTTATCTTTGGGCTATACGTATAAGATGTGAATGAAACAGAAATGAATTTTGTGTTTTAGACTTGGGTTGTACCCCCAAGATGTCTCATTGTGTATATGTGAATACTTCAAAATCTGAAAAAAAATCTAAAACCCGAAAATTTTCTGACTCCAAATATGTTGGAAAAGGGATATTCATCCTATGTAGGATTTTTGGGTGGTTATATGATTTCACTTCTCGTGGGTGTATGTATGTATATATGTATATATACGTGTGTGTGTGTGGAATTGCCATGTCACATGGTAACTTGATGCATGACACTTTGAAGAACTGTCAACTATTTCTTACAGCATCCATGCCACTCTGCAATCCCACCGGTGTGGAAGGACTCAGAGTGTTTCTCCACCTCCTTGCCTACGATTGTTTTTATCTGTCTTTTTATTCTAGCCACAATATTATGTCTCCTTGTTGCTTTCATTTACATTTCTCTAACTGACTAATAGTGTTGAGCATCCTTTCATGTGCTTATTGGTCATTCGAATATCTTCAGAGAAATGGCTGTATAGATCCTTTGCCCATTTATTATTCGATTTGTCTTTCTTTTGTTCATTATTTAATACTCAGGATACAAGTCCCTTTTCAGATATATGATTCTTTAATATTTTTCTCATTCTTTGAGTTCGTTATTTTTACTTTTATTGTTGTATTTAAACTATTGCTTAATCTCAGATTACAAAGATTTACTTTTATGTTTTCTTCTAGTTAATAAGCTTAACTCTGAAACTCAGGTCTGTGATTCATTTGGAATTAATTTTTTGTGAAAGGTATAATATCTGTGTGTAGATTCATTTTTTTTCAATACCACTAGTTGAAAGAACTGTTATCATTTACCCATTGATGTGTTATGGCACTTTTTGTCAAAAGTCAATTAACCATTGAAGTATGGGTTTATTTCTGGATTAGCAATGCTAATCCATTAATTTATAATATATGTCTGTCCTTATGCCAGTATTACACTATCTTGATTAATATAGCTTTGTAATGAGCTTTGACATTGGGCAGTGAATTTCTTCTAACTTTATTTTGCTGTTCAAAGTTCTTCTGGATATTTGGGTAGGGGTCTCTTGAATTTCTATATGAAATTTAGGACTGACTTGTCAATTTTTGTAAAAATATGCAATTGGGCTTTTCATAGAGATTGCATTAAATTGATTAATCGATCTATTAATCTATTGATCAATCTGGGAAGCTATCTGAAAACTATTATATCTTTCAATCCATGAACATGGGATGTCTTTATTTATTGGAGAGATTTTTGCTATAGCGTGTGTGTGCTCACTAGAAAGAGAGAGACAGAGAGACAGAAAGTGAGAAATCACCCCTCAGGGGGGTTGGCCACAATGCAATCCCTTCTGCTCCATTCTCCTCTTGGGATCTTAGGCACGTATGCACACGTGCCCAATGTGAGTTTAAGCTACTGACTTGAACCGCAGTTGACTATATGGGAGTCCAACGACATAGCCATTACACCATTGGCTGGTTCTGGGATGTCTTTATTTTTAAATTTAATTCTTTAATTTCTTTTGATGATGTTTTGGTAGTTTTTAATATACAAGTCTCACATATCTTTTGTTAAATTTGTAAGTTATTTTTCATGTATGTACTTCATATTCTAAAGTGTGTCTCTTGTAGCAACAATAATTTTCATTTATTCTACCAATTTCTGTCCTTTGATTGGAGTGTTTAAACTATTTAATGTAATGACTGATAAAGTAGAATTTTTGTCTGCCATTTTGCTATTTGTTTCCTATGTTTCTTTGTCTTTTGAGTTCTTTTCTTCCTCCATTTTTCTATCTTTTGTGTTAAGTTGATAGTTTATTTTTATTTTTTTGTTTTTAATTTGCCAGAAAGTAGAAGCACTCGCCAGAGAAGAGACAGAGAGAGAGAGGGAAAGAAAGCAACCCCCATACCCCATGGGAAGTGATCATGCCACAAGCCCTTCTCCTCCATATTCAACATTGTGGGCATGTGTGCACACATGCCAGGTATATTTTTCAAGCAACTAGGTGTGACCCTAGAACCACACAGTCAGCCAAATGGGATCTGCTCCCTTAACCACCAGGCCAAGAGCTGGTTTTTAATTAGTTAGTTTCTATTAAACCACTATACTATTCTTTGTAGTTTTAATGATTTGCTTTTTGAGAGAGAGAGAGGAATTCCCAATATGCTACAGTCTCCCCCAGTCCCAGGCAGCCTGGATTGTGGTTACTGTGTGTACACCCATCATACTCAGGAGTCCTGAGACATGAGCCCAGAACCTTTGCATTGTGGGTCCAGTTGTGTTACCACTGTTCCACCACCTGGCCCCATTATACTTTTTAAATCCCATATCAATAAATGTTAGTTCACATTTTTGAAGGTTTTTCTTTCTTTTTTTTTTTTTTTTTTAGTACTTGATGAAGCCCATTGAAAAGAGGCTGAATGTAATTGGAAAAATAGGGGAACAGAATAGCGTTCTAGGAACAATCTGCTATCTGAGAATCTTCTGTGTTGATGGATTTATCTGTTAACTTCTTGATTGAACTTTTTTTTAAATAAATAATTCTAAAAAAATACTGATAGAGGATGTGTGTACTCACCAGAGAGAGAGACAAAGAGGGAGAAAGCACCCCTCCCCTGCCCTGGGGAATGCTCATGCCAGGATCTCTTCTCCATTTCTTCTCTGTTTTGGGATTTTGGCCACATACACCCATGCCTTATGAGTCTTTCAAGCTGCTGGGTTTGGGACTCAAATCCTAAGGTCAGCCATGTGTGACCCAAATGCCTTAATCACCAGGTCACAGAGCCAACCTGGACATTGATTGAGGCAGTAAATCTTGCTTTTACCTTCAGTACTATTACACTTGATTCATGTCTAATCTGATAAGATTTCTAATGATTATGTAATAGCCCTCCTGGCTGGGAGATAAAAGGAGGCTGGGAGATAGGAGGAGTCCAGTGAGCTCTTTCAGTCCTCCTCCATCCTGGCCTCTGACCTCCGTGACCTCCTCTTGTCTCACAGGCACCCAGAATCCTGGTGGGTGTACCTCTCCTGCCCCCAGACTGAGGGATACCTGAGACCAGAGACCTTCCCCGACGTCTCTACACGGTGCCTGGCGTGAGGAGAGAGCCTGCTGAATGCGCATAGCACAGCAGGGGCCGGACGTGGCTGGAAGGTAGCTCCCGTCCTCCCCCTGGACTTCACAGGTAACTTTGAATTGGGAACATGAAAGCTTGAAAACCTTCATTTTCCTCTTAATTTTAAACTTCATTTTTTTTTCTTTCATGAGAAAGACAGAGACAGAGTGAGAGACGGGCATCCCCCAACAGGTTTTCACATCACGATCCACCCGCAGGTTCAGAGCTGGCCCAGGTCACGGGCCCATACATGTGGCCAACCTGGGGGGTGAACTCAGGACCTTTCCCACGTGGGTCCTGTCGTGTTAGCACTGTGCCACACCTGACCCATTTGTCTGTCTCCGTGGAATCTCAGGCCACTGTTGGAAACATAGTAGCCTGCCTGGATGGATTTGTCTCGTAAGCTGCCTATGTGGGCAGTTCCCTAGTACGATTCCCCCAAGTGAATTTAAGGATAGTCCTCAACCCACCACATTAAGCTATTACAATAATTTATACTTTACCGAGACTTCCATGATTCCTCATTTACTGCTTATAACATTCTTGTGAGCTTGATACTGAAGTTGCATGTAGACAGGAACCAGCTTTTGGTCAGGGTGGTGGAGGCAGAGACTCACTGATTCATGAATTCACTGAGAACGCATGGATTGATCTCCTGTGTCGGGCCCGGCTCTGCTTCAACTCAAATCCCCGGGGGCCACAGCAGCCAAGCATGCTCTCAGGGGAGTCTGTCTCAGTGGGGTGCGAGGACAGGCACAGAAAGCAGCAGCACATAGCCGACAGCAGGAAGAGGAGATTCATGGTACATGCCAAGGCGCCAACGTGTGGGGAAAATAAAAACCTAGACCACATTTAGTGGGGCAGGGAAGGTGGAGTAGATTCGGATGGAGTAGTCAGAAAGTTCTCACTACAATTGTGACGTTGTAAAGTCTGTTTATTTATTTCTACCATGAGAGAGACAGGGTCAACAGGGCTCCCGTGCTGTGACCCGTTCTTCTCAGCCAAGCCCAGATCAGGGGCATGTGTGCCCACTGGGGGTGCTCAGGCAGGTCCTAGAACAGGAACCGGGACCCTCCCAGGTAAGTCCAACTGTACTGCCTCTGCACCAGCACCTGGTCCCCAGAGGTGACATTGAACATGAGTTCTAAGGAATTGCAGCAATCAGCCTCTCGGTATGTGACCAGATCACTGTGGTGAGAAGGAGCAGGGGGTGTGAAGGCCCTGAGGCCAGAGCCTTGGCACTTTGCAGGAGCTCTGGCAGAAGGAGGGAAGCTGGATGGGAGCCAGCACAGAGCCCAGTGCCAGGGCTGGGTCAGGAGGCAGGGACTGGCCTTCCTTTGGCTTTGCAGCTGTTGGGGAATTCCTGGTTTCATGATGAAAAGTTGGTAAAGGTTTTCTTTTTCTTCCTTCCTTCCTTCCTTCCTTCCTTCCTTCCTTCCTTCCTTCCTTTCTTTTTTAGTTCACCAGAGAGTTCATGTACTTACTAGCTGGAAAAAGACAGACTTTGGCTTTGCAGCTGTTGGGGAATTCCTGGTTTCATGATGAAAAGTTAGTAAAGGTTTTCTTTTTCTTCCTTCCTTCCTTCCTTCCTTCCTTCCTTCCTTTTTTAACTTACCAGAGAGTTCATGTACTTACTTGCTGGAGGAAGACAGAGAGAGAGAAAGTGAGAAAGCACCCCTTCTTCCCATTGGGGACAGTCATGCCACTATCCCCTCTCCTCCATCTCTCCCTGCTTTCGTGATTTTGGGCACACATACATTGTAATTCTCAAGCCTCTGGATCTGGAACTTCTGTTCGGCCATGTGGGATCCAGTTGCCTCAACCACCAGGCCACTGGCTGGCCCAGTGCAGGGTTTTAAGCAGAGGTCCTGCACTCCATTTCAATAAACTCTGCTGGCTCTATGTGAGAACAGACCACAGGGGTCGAGGACAGTGGTGGAATCCAGGGGACCATCTCGGAGGCCGTAGAAAAGCTCATTATCGTAACCCAGACAGGGACAAAGTGTTACTTCTGCTGCCAGCAGTGGAAGTGAGACGTGGCCACGTTCTGGAGATAGTTTGACCATCGAGCCCTTAAGATGTCCTGACGGGGTGGTCGTGAGTGTGAGAGAAGGGAAAAGCCTGATAGTGAGCAGGACTTCCGTGTCACTAGACACACTTGTCACCCACTGAGATGAAGGTCTCGTGCAGCAGAGACAGGAAGTTCAGTCTGGAATGTGGAGATTGAGAAGATTCATGCTACCCAGATGGAGGGCTAGTGTGCCCAGGCATCTGAAGAGAGGTCAGACGTGAGCACCAGTGAGTGCAGGGCAGAGATTATATGGCGGGCTCTGGGACAGCCAGCCTCGGGGTGCAAATGAGAATGAGGGAGTCTAGGAGACAGAGAGGGACAACCAGAGAGATGACGGGGAAGACTCTGAGTGTGGCATCTTAGAAGCCACCTGGTTATTTCAAAACAGAGGAGTAATGAGCTGATCCCGGTACCGGTGGGCCAGGTGAGAGGAGGACTTTTGAACCAGTGCCGTGTGGGTCATTGGTACTTGTGGCCACACAAGCTGAACAGAGGGAAAGATGGAGGGGGAGTTGCAGACAAGAGAGTCAACAATTGTTTCAAGAAGGCTTGCTCCCCAAGGGAGCATGATATGGGGTGGTGCCTGGAGGGGTCAGTCAGGTCAGGGGGAGTATTCTTTATTTGGGAGCATTAACAAGATATTACGAGGGTACATCAGAACTGTTATATGTATTATGAAAAAACTATGCATGGATTTCAAAACTGTTTTGCGTCAAAATAATGTTGTCCTTTAATTCTATTTTCCCAAGAGCTTTTTAAAGTCTCCTGATACAAAGAGTGCTGCAGGGAGTGATTCAGTAGGGAAGGAAACCTTGATGCAGGGCGGAGGTTCTTGGGAGGAGAGAGGTGGGCGGCACACCGGTGGAGCTGGGCAGGGCTGTAGGAGGTGCGCAGGTCATTATAGGTGGGAATGGACCCTGTGACAGGTACGTGGGTAGCGCCTGGAGGATGAGGAGGCTCCACAGTTCTCATCTTCTCTTTGAGGAATAGGAAACAAGGTCTCCATGGTGACTCTGACTTATAAATGCCAGTGCCTGGAGGAGGAGGGATTGTTAATTTGCAGGGACCAGGGAGGCAGCAAGACGTCCTCTGGAGAGAGGAGGTGTAGGAGGGGGCTCCTGGTAGCAGAAGAGACCACTGGAAGCTCAGGCACTCAGGGGACGTGTGTTCCTCTGGATAGTCCCTCTGGGGACTTGATGCACGCGGTTAGTCACAGACTGAATGAGGGTCCAGGGGAGGAGGGACCAGCATGGACGGCTTGCTCAGGATAGGGACAGTACCAATCCCAGTGGAGACCAAGACATGACAAGAGGAGAGAGGACCTCAGGGTGGATGACTGGTGATGCAGGAGCGCCTTTATGCTGGGGTACTTGGGCACTGAGGACAGTGAACAAGGGGGCATGAACTGGGGGTCAGGGACCTCTGCAAGGGTCCTCCCCCAGCCCCAACTGTGGACACCAACTCCGTAAACTGAATTTCCATTGGAGCTGCCAGGATGTGCTGCCCACACGTCACCCATGTCACCCACGTGCTCCTTTGCAGATTCTCCGGGCAGGAATGTGATCATGTGCAGGTTGACCCTGGGAGCTGCCCTCCCACTCTCTTTCTTTCCTTGGAAAATGAGGGCATGATGGCCTTTCATTTACTTTCTTTTAAAACCTTACCTTCCACGTGTTAGGGTAGTTCATCTTTCTGTGCAGTGCACCCGCTGGTCTGGAGAGGTGTAGACTCTACTCAGGTCTCAGACGTACCCTCCTCGGGTCCGAGGGAAAACACAGAAGCACCAGGACAGAAGGCAGGCAAGGCCTCCTGGAATTTTGCTTTCTTTCTCGCATCTGCCTGTCCCGCCGCCCCCACACACTCTGGGACTCTGTCTCAGACAAGTTCCAAAAACTGCGAAATGGCTTCATAGTCACAAAAGAATCATGTTGAAGGGGCCAAAATGCCAGAAAATGACATTCCAACATGAACAAAGCTGTTTGTTTTTACATGCTAGGATTTGTAAAGCTAGACGGTTTTCATGGCCGGGAGTCTTGTTATTTCTGCAGTGGAAGTAGCCAACCTAAAGGATCACTTTCTGCTCTGCATTGTCTTATTTTTGCAAATAGACAATATCATTGATTAAAAACTTGAACTCTTTGGTTAAGAAACTGGACCTTGGCCATCCTTCAGCCTGGGGAGTAGCCAGCCCTGGGCCAGCTGCAGCTGCTGACCCTGTGTAAGCAGCTGGCCTGCTCCTGGCTAGTCGGCTTGTAGAGCAAAGGTCGTTTTGAGAGAGGAACCAGAGGGAAAATGTCAGTCCCTGCTCTGGGTCTCTAGGGCTGAGAGCTGCTGATGTGGAGAAACGAGCAGTATTTTTAGAAATGGAAACAGAGGTGCTGTCCTGAGGTGCAGTGGCTGGTGGTATTGTTAAAATAAATCATGGCGACCACATTTTCCACTTTTAGCTCAGTTCCAACTTCTATTTTTTTTGGGGGGGGTAGGGTTTTTGGCTTATTTTTGGTTTTTGAGCACTTCCGGCTGTTCTATGCATGCACTGGGCCCCGTCCTCTGTCTTCCTGGTGCTCATACTCACGAGATCAGAGGGGTCTGGTGAACTGCTGGGAAAAGGGGGAGGTACCTGCTCCCTCTGAGAGTATCAAGTTCTCTAGAAAGATTGGGCAGGGGACACTTAGTGAGCTTCCAGTATATGCAGGATCACATGCTTGGGCCCACAAGGGGAAGGAAGGAGATACGGGCAGACTTAAGATTTTAAAATATGACCATCTGTGAACAATGTTATCATCTGAGGATGCAGACTCCAGTTCCCAAGACCTGAACACAGAAACGGATGCTGAGTACTAGAAGTCTTCTCATAATCAAGCTTTTTTTTTGGAGTTTCTTTTCTATATTGAGTGAGAGAGAGGAGTACCCTTGGTGGGGTCTTACCATGCTAGCCCCTCTTCCCCCAGCCCTCCAGCCAGCCAGGATCTTAGGTCTCATGCTCAGGGTATTTCAGGTTGGCTGGAGTCCAAGCCTGTGGTCGGCCACGTGGCTTCCATCACCGTAGTTCCATCTACTATGGCCTAAACCACCACAGCTGTGCCGACGTTTCTGGGCCTGCTGGGTGGGGGGCAGGATGGCGACCCTGGACTACGGTGCTGCCTGGGGACACAGACACACCTGAGGGGCTAAAATCTACCTGGAGCAGGGGAGAACCATGGATGTCTATAGACCAAAAACAAAAGTGGGCGGTTTAGTGACACTGCTGTGCCAGGACGAGGAGATGGAAGGCTGGGAGGAGGCTCAGGAGGACTAGCTGGGTTCTGTGGCCTCAAAGGTGGGTGGATTTTCTCCCCTGGTATTAAAAGTACAGTTTTTTTGTTTTTTTTTTTTTGTTTGTTTGTTTGATTATTCCGGGAAGTCAAATAGCAGAGCTTCATAGTCACACGCTTATGTATTTCCCAAAGAAATCTCATGCTTGCCCTCATACCGACAGCCTTACCGATACCTCTCCCTTGAGCTGCGTTAATATAGCTTTATTAAATATGAGTGAGAAAGTCACGTTGCCCTTAGACTTGGTTATACTGGGTCATCGGAAAAGTCATGACATCATTTTTCTGGTTTTCTATGCAAAAATGCCTCATGACTTTTCCGATGACCCATAAAATGGATAGCGTAGTTCAGTGACTCCAACCTTATTTTAATTCTGACTACTGATTTTAACGATCTATTTTACAAGTCATGTTCCATAATTTCTCAGTTTTCAGAAGTATTTCTCTCTCTCTCTCTCTCTCTCTCTCTCTCACACACACACACACACACACACACAAAATGTAGATTACTATACAATAAATAGGAAAACATTATTTGAATTTAAAAGTAAGGTGAAACTTACGATAGGACATAGATCTGATTGGTTTGACAACGGGAATCTCCTTTGGCTTATGGAAATGAGCTAAATATTTACAAACAAGTGATTGGAGCATCTGTTATGGTAAAATCATGTATTGAGATTTTTTATTTTTTAAGAGCCAGAGGGTGGCATGGTGGTTAAGGTGCTGGATTCCCATATGGCCGACTGCTATTTGAGTCCTGGACCCCATGGCTTGAAAATTTTTGTCTTGACTGTTATGCATGGTAATCATGCTGGAAAAAGAAATGTAGTACACTGTAAATATACATGTGATTAAATGCAATATTAAAATGCAAATTAATTAATTAATTAATTAATTAAAATCACCCTGTGTGTGTGTGCTTGTGTGTTCAAAATCCCAGGAGGACAATGGAGGAGACAGGATTGTGGTGTGGCCATTCTCTTGAGAGTGATTTCTCACTTTCCTTCTCTCTGCCTTTCTCTGTCTCTCTGGTGAGCATACACACCCTATGGCAAAAATTTTAAAGAAAAAGAGATTTTTTTTTAAATCTGTATTTTGGGTTAAATAAGGTGCCTCTAAGAGAAAAAGTAATGGGTACAATTGGGTTATTTATAAAGTCTTAGTGTAGTCTTTTCATACAGTTCCCAGAAATTGGGACCTGAATCACTAATGTCTTGGTGGTACATTCTTGTGATGCTTTGGTGGTTTTCAAAGACTTTTCTTTTTTTTTTGTAGGGAGGTCTGTTGAAGTCAGCTGATCACTACAATTTGTTTTTATTTTCATGTGATTTGGGGTTTATGTTTAGAAGTATTTCAAATAATTGAGTTTCATTTTCATAATACTGGGTTATTGGAAAGTCATGACACACTTTTGCACAGAAAAATATTTTATGACTGTTTTGATGACCCGATACATCATCTGTTGTCTGTGTTTTTATGTGAACAAGGTATAATAAAGTTATAACTATGAAAATTGGACCAAAATTATTTATGGATATATAAACTTCAGGAGAAAGAAATCCAAATTGCTTAATTTTTCATAGAAACTTATTCTTTAGACCTAAGAAGTACGCATCAGTTTTGTCATATTCATGATGTTTTCAGTCAGCCATGTAATATAACCATGATAATCATGGTAATTTCTTAATATAATACTTGACACCTTATGATAACGAGCCATTTTAAAAATAGATAGAATATTTATTTTCTAAATTAACAAAACACTTCTATACTAAGATACAGGCAAATCATAGATGATATTACCTGAAGTTAAAATTACATCAGGAGAATAAGAGTGATAATGTTGTTTCAGAGAGGTAAAGAGATGTTAGAAAATTTCCTTCAGAGAAAAAAAAAATTTGTTAATGTGTATTTAACAAATAAGTGATATGCAAAACCAGAATGTTTTCAACTCTTATTACTGAGTTTTACGAAGACTGTATTTCCAGTATGCAGAAGTTACATGTTTTTCAGCTATTTGAAGTTCTTATAATATTTTTTTGCCAGCAACTGAGGAATGTACAAAAAGCCTGTGTAATTAAAAATAAATTCTTTTTAGGCTGTGTTCAAGCCAAAACTGACAAAAAAGGAAAGTCTCTGCTCGAGGACACACGCAGAGGGGAGGAGAGGTCTGTGGGGGAGGGCCGTTGAAGGGTAGGGAGAGTCGGGGTAAGGCCCAGCTCTGCCCACCTGCCTGTGACCCAGGGCAGCCCCTGCCTCTTTGCCTGCACCTCTTCACTGTAACGTAGTGGATGGAGGTGATCAGGGGATGGGACGTCAGGAGGCTGGGGACGAATTTCAGAAGGTGTGGACAGCACCTCTGTTTGTCACTCAGATATTGGTTACACAAAGGAAATGAATAATTGTCTGAAGTTGCATCTGGGGCCTGAAAAGAAGAGGAGAGGCGTGGCTGGTGTGCTCTGACACCGTGGGACCCACAGATGATGCTCAGGAGGTGCTGAGGACCCCTAGGGCTCACAGCTGCGAGGAGGCCCCAGTGTGTTGATGGTTGTCCATGTCAGTTCTCTTAGGGGGATAATTCTGATGAAAATGCAGGGCTGTGGGAATCTGGGGGCTCTACCTCTGTGTTCCCTCACAGCCCAGAGATAAAGGGCAGCCTTAGAGGAGTCCAATTTTATTCCCAGGTTCCTAGAACCATGTATGTTTGAGCCCAGTCTGAAAGATGTGGGAGACTCAGATGTCAAACCGCAAATGGCTGCTGCTGACATCAGCAGAGCTGCTTTGACGTCGACGCGTGAACCGCCATCTGTAGACTCTACTGCATCCTCCACAGCGCCCTGTGAGTGGCAGTGCCTCCCGCCATCCAGGTGGGGACACTGAGACTGAAAGAGACACGCCCAGATTGATGTACCTGGTCATAGATGCGGGGGACAAGCCAGGATGCCCACCTTCTGGCTCTTGGGCTGCCTTTCTGCTGTAGAAATGCTTTGGAGGATTCTTAGCACCAGGAAGCCAGGGAGGGCTGGGGAATCCGGGAAAATGTCGTGGTCAGCGGGGAAGCAATTTACTATTGCAAGACCCTCCAGGACCCAGATGAATGTGGCCTGGTGAGTGTGGAGTGGGATTATTTCTGGGTGTTGGTGTTTGGAAGAGCCTGTGTTTCTAATAAGATCTCAAGTCCCAGCAGTAACTGCCCAGTTGTGGGAGGGGAAACACTGAAATCCGATTAGTACTCTGCAGAGTTTGGAGCCTTACTGTGAAGTCTATTAGTAACAAGTCCGTGAGAGGAAAGGAACCAGTGGGCCTTGGGCGTCATCCCTGGAAATGCAGGCCATGCACAGTGACCACACAGGGCTTTGCAATTCTGTCCTGGATCCTCTGTGACCAGTGCCATTGGAACATGCTGCACACTCAAGTCAGCCTCAGTGACTCTGCTCTTACACCTACACTTCCCAGAAAGAAAATCAAATGAAGTGCGAGTTTTTGAAGAGTCAGAAGGAAGAGCCTGCTATGATCAATTGTTATTTGTAGTGTAAGTGAAGTAAATGTGAGGACTAGCCAGAAACAGGCGTTGAACATAAGTTGTTCTAAGATGGTGGAGAATTTACATTTCAGAAATTTCAGAATTTTTGAAGAGGGGGTTAACCTGGGGAAGGTGTTTTGCAGGTGTTTTGTTTCTTTGTTTGTTTGTTTGTTTTTAAGGAATTTAAGAAACCCAGTACAATTGAGAGTAAGTTGCAAGTACATGGTTTGAGGAAGGTACTTACGTAAAGTAGGAGTTGAGGGGTGCCCTCTGTGTTAAAAGTCTCATGAAAGCCATAGGCTTAGAGAACTAGCACTGCAGGCAGGGCTGGGCTCCTTCTTTCTCTTCTTTTTGTTTTTGTTGTAGGACATGTGCGCTAACCAAAGATAGAGGGAAAGTGAGAAATAACCCCCAGAAAGAATGGTTATGTTGCAGTCCCTTCTTCATTCTTTTCTTGAGATTTTGCGCATGAACACACACACACCCAGAGTAACTTTCAAGCCTCTGAGTCCATTATTTGAACTGCAGGGTCGGCCATGTAGAATTCAGCACCTCAACCACCGAGCCACCTGCTGGCCCTGGCAGGCCTTCTCTAATTCACAGCTGTGTCTCTGGCCAAGAAAGGGATGCGTGACATTGTCCAGGACTTACGTCCCAGAGGCCTGGGCTCAGCCTGACCATCCGTGTTTATTTTCAATTTATTGATGAGAATCAACATCGGGTTTTCTGAATCCATTTAGGTTCTGTCTTGGCTCTTAATCATAACCTTTGTATTTGAGTTCCAAAAGTTTACCAATTAATTACCTAAAGTTGCTTTTTAAAGTAAGTTCATACACATCGCCATTAAAATAAAGCCACAGATAAGTAATTTGGCAAAAAGTTAAATTCTCCATCTTTTTCCTCCTCCTCCTCAGAGTCAAGTACCATTATTATATTTTTTTTATTTTTTTGATTGATCGATCTTGAAAAATTTAGGACACAAAACATTCCCACTTTTTAAGCTAAACCAGGGTATTTACTCCTGTTGTAGTTAGTGCTTTTAAAGAACTCTGTTCAGTAGGATGTGTCACACAGAATACTTCAGATATGTAAGTTAGGAAACGTAATTACTGAATACCTGTGAGTCTGTCTTCTAAACACGAGCGTCATCAGTAATGTTACATCCGTGGGAAGTTTCTCTTTTGCTGCCCCAGTGTCCTTTCCCCGAACCACCCACCGATCCTCCTTTGCTGTTTGAGGCAATGTGTATTGCTAAGCTGCGTGCCCTTTCACTTATTAGTAAGAACATATCTCTGAGTCGACTTGTTCACTGAGTGTTCTGTTTCTGAGTTTTAAGCTCACCGTTGGGCTGTATTTATGCATGCCATCAGTATATAATGTTCGATAATGTTCACATAAGCACCATTCTTGCATTCTCCTGTCAGCAGATATTTGGGTTACTTTCGGATCTTCATTGTCACAAAGCATGCTATTAATATCCTTGTCCGCACTCCTGGTACCATGTGCAGTTTTCCCCCGATCGTGTACTTAGGAAGAGCATCTGGACCTGAAGAAAAGTAACAGTCACGTTTCCAGGAAATGCCACAGTGATTTCCAAAGTGTGCTGAAATTGATTCTCATTGTTATCCACAGCGAGTACAAGTTTCCTTTAAAACATAAGCCTTTCTTATCTTAGCACTTAACCTTATCAGTCATCCTAATTTTTGCCAAATTAATAATAAAGGGAGGGGAAGGTACCAGTGGTGGTGAGCTTCTTTCCATCTGCTAATCACCATTTCTTTCCTCTGCTGTAAAACGGCTCTCCCTACCTTTGGTCTAGTTTTTCATTGGATTGAGTCTTTTCTCATCCATAGTAAAACATTCTTCCTCTATGTTGAAGACTGTTGTTAGTTTCACGTGTAGAAAATATTACGTCCCAGTTTGTGCCGTGCATTTTCATTTTCTGTAAGGGGTCTTTTCAATGACTGCAAATTCGTTTTTTTAATTTTTTTAAGGCTTTTGTCACAGGGTATATATGCTCTCCAGAGAGAGAGAGACAGTGAGAGGGGAAGTGAGAAATCATCTCCTGAGGGACAGCCATGCGAGACTTTGGGCACACATGCACACACGCCTAGTGTGATTTTCAAGCCTCCAGGTCTGGGACTCAAACTGTGGTCGGTCTGTGGGAGTCCAGTGCCTTAACCACCATGCCACCTGCAGACCTCGATAACTGCAGATTCTTGATTTTAATATATGGAATATATCAACCTTGTTCATTCATAGTTAGGGCCTTTCACTTAAAACTGTGTTCCATATGGTGAGGTCATAACATGCTCCCTTACATTATCTTTTAATAATGTTTAAATTATTTGGGAATTTCTATGTGTAACATAGGAATTAATAATGATTTCTAGCCATTGAATAGTTATTTTCTCTGTTAATCTGAATTATAAACTCTTATGTGCCCGATTTCCATATATTGATGGCCTTTTTTCCTTTTTTTTTTTTTTTTTTTTAAATATCCCAGAGCACATGTACTGTTGGGAGAGAAGGAGAGGGAGAAAGCACTCCTCTAACGGGGTACGGTCACACTGCAACCCCTTCTCCTCCATTGCGTCATCCTGCTGGGGGTTGGGGGCATGTGTATAGATGAGCCTAGCATGTCTTTTAAATTGCCAGGGCTGGTATTTGAACTGTATAGTAGGATCCCATGTGGGATCTGGTTCCCTTAACCGGTAGACCATGGGGTTGGCCAGATGCCTTCGCTTTTATATCTTCTCTTTTCATCTGTTGGTTGATTTGCCCACATCCAGGTCCATGTAACATGCTCTTAATTACTACGGCTCTCTACTAAGTCTTAATATTTGGTTTTCCTACCTTTTCTTTCTCATTTCAGGCATGTTTGGCTGTACTTTGGGCCTTTGCCCTTCTATAGGAGTTTTACAGTTTATAAAACTAACAGCAGCTGCCTCAGAAGCAGAAACAACAGCAAACCCCTCTTGGAAATTTACTTGGATTGCATTAAATCTATAGCTCGATTTAGGGAAAAATGACATGTTTTTTAGGATACTGAGTCTTGTCATCCATGAGCACTGTATCACTATCTCTGTATTTGTCTTCTTATATATTTTTTCTGTTAAAGCTTTAAATTTTGAGTCTGCTCTTACTCATTTTTGTAGAATTTGATCCTAGCTTCCTTACCTTTTTGTGGCCTTTAGAAAATGATATCTTTGCTGGAATGAGAATTGTAATTGACTTTTGTATATTACTCTTGCATCCAGTCACTTTACTAAACCTTTAGTATTACTAATATTTTACCCATAGACCAATTCATATATTTGTGATTAATAAAAACATTGTTTATTTTTAGTTCTCATCATTTCTATTTCATTTTCTTGTTTTCCTGTCTGAGTTAGGGCCTATAACACAGTGCTGAACTGAAGCATTGGAAGATAGCCATCCCTTATGCCTGATTTTTATAAGCAGTATTCTGATTTAATTAAGATGCTATTTACTGTCACTTTTTCCCAAATGTCTTTTTTTAGGCTAAGAGAATTCCCTTATAGTTATGCTTTCAGAGTTGTGTTTTTATGTTTTAGTCATATATGCATTTTGAATTTTATCAAAGGCTTTTGCTGTGTGTGTTAAGATGACCATGTGTTTCCCACTATTTTTATGCTATATTACATTTATAGCCTGTTCTAATGTTAAACTCTTATATTTCCAGGATAAATCTTACTTGTTTGACTTTATCTCCCCTCTTTAAAAATACACATCTGGATTCTATTTGCTTTTATTTTGTTTTACATTTTTGCTGCTTTACTCATGAGTGAGGTTGGCCTATATTTTTTCCTTCTTTAACTGCTTTCATCTGATTTAACAAGGAGGCTTCCTTTTTCTGTTTTCTGTTCCCTGGGAATTTTTGTGTTTGATTTGAATGAGCTGCGTTTGAAATTTTGATAGTACTCAACTGAAATGAGACTAGTTATTTCATCAGGAAGATTTCTAGGTATTCATTTTTCCATTTTACAAATTTATAAAGTAATTTGGTTTGTTTTAAGTTAGTTTTTTAGTTATGTTTTTCTATGCATATATTCATAGTAATCTAATATTCAAGTTAATTGGCATGAAATTATTCATATAATTTTAAATATTTTGCATTTTTATTATAAATATAATTTGGGCCAGGTATACCTTTTCTTCTTTAATCAACCTGCCAGCAATGTATGCTTTATTATTATCTTTCTTTCTTTTTGTTTTTGGAGGGGTTTTTGCTATAGGGCACACAAACTCTCCAGAAAGGCAGAGACATAGAGACAGAAAGCGAGACATCACCCCTCAGGGGGAATGGCCACGCTGCAATCCCTTCTCCTCCATTCTCTTCTTGGGATCTTGGGCACGCATGCACATGTGCCCAGTGTGAGTTCTAAGCCACCGGGTCCGGGACTTGAACCGCAGTCAACTGCATGGGAGTCCAGCCACATAGCCATTTCGCCATCTGCTGGTCCCAATGCTCTATTATTTTCAAAGAATAATACTTTGACTTTGTTGTCTTGATCTGTTGTAACTTTGTGTTTTATTTATTTTTGCGTTTATCTGTATTTGGTCTTTGATTTTTTTTTTTTTTTTTTTTTGCTGTTATTCTGTAGTTGCTTCTTAAGCTGGACTAGCTCAATAATTTGTAAACTTCTTCTTAATTAATATATTTATTTAAGATGATAAATTTCTTTCATAATACTGCTTTAATGGCATGTCATAGGTCCTGCTAAACAGTATTCTCATTGTGATTAGTCTATGTAGTTTTACTTTTCTGTATTTTCTTCTGCAACCTGTAAGTAATTGATAAAAATTTCAAACATGGGGAATTTTTTCATTATCAATAGCTATCTTAATTATATTGAGGTCAGAATACATGGTCCATATGATACCAGTCCTCTGCAGTTTGGCTGAGCTGTTGTTTATGTCGCAGTGGGATGTCAGTGTGTATAAATGCCCCATGTACTTTTGAGAAGACCACGGGCTCTCAGGCTATTGGCTATGGGTCTCACAAGTGTCTGTTAAATTGAGGATGTCTAGAGTGCTGTTCTTATCTTTATATTCTTAGCATGTTTGCATGTTTGCTACATGAAGTGAATTTCCCCACTGTGATGATATATTTGCCATTTTATTCAGTATTTTTTTTTCATTTATTCATTTGATGTTAGCATCATGTGTGTATGTTTTGCAGGGACACCCCCCCACACACACAATCTGCCAACTGGCCCTCCCCGTCAGCCTCACCCTGTCTGCCTCTGACTTCTTTGGGGTTCTCCCAGACTGGAAAAGCTGTGCAGTGTCTGGCAACGGAGATGTGGTTCTAAAGACCCCACTCCTCCCTCCAGGTCCCGCTGGCCCTCCGCTGGTCTCAGTGCTGCTGACAGGGGCCGGTTCTCTCGAGCAGACAGTCCCCACTCCTCCCTCTCAGGTCCTGCTAGCCCTCCACCGGTCTCAGTGCTGCTGATGGGGGCCGGTTCTCTCGAGCAGACAGTCCCCACTCCTCCCTCCAGGTCCCGCTGGCCCTCCGCTGGTCTCAGTGCTGCTGACGGGGGGCCCGTTCTCTCGAGCAGACAGTCCCCACTCTTCCCTCCAGGTCCCGCTGGCCCTCCGCTGGTCTCAGTGCTGCTGACGGGGGCCGGTTCTCCCGAGCAGGCAGACCACAGCTATTTTCTGCGCTGTAAGTTTCCAAAGCTGCTTCCCCTCCACCTCTCCAACCACACACTGGAACAAGAAGCCCGTTTGCAGCTATAATCGGCATACTTAAATGCTAGTTAAAGTCAGAGTGAGCACACAATCCGTACAGCGCCTGACCCGAAAGAAGTTATAAAAATATTACTGCAAGCCCTCTGGGGCCTTTAAAAATAAGGTGATCCCTCCTGACTGTTTTAACGCTTATTGAGGGTTCCAAAATAGCCCAGATTACATGTTATGGGGTTGTCTGATTCATAGAGGACAGTGTCCGACACCGAGGAGCCCTGGCTGCCGATGGCAGAGTCCGTCCTTGTTTCTGGGTATTTTTCCTGAGATGAGAAGCGCAGTAATGGCATTTCTTTTCCTATAAGTCCTGAGGATGGGTACCTTCCTCCGTGTCCTCAGTATCTAGTGCACGGTTCATACCCGAAATTTATGAAGTAGCCAAAAGAGAGTTGGAGACGCCGAGCGGGAGCAGCGCCAGCTCCTGCCTCGGGCTCCTCTAGGTCCCGCTGGAGCTCTCGCCACCCCTTGCCATGGCCACCACAGGGCATCCCCCGTCAGCCCTGTGACTCGGACTGCTGCCGTCAACCCAATTTGCAGACGGCAATACGTGGGCTTCCAGGGGCTGCAGGGTGGCCCAGGATCATGGATTCAGTCTGCAGTTGGGTCCTCAGTCTGCATCTCCAATCCTACACTGGGGTTCTCCCTGTTTCACAGCTGACTTCAGGGCTGTCCTTGAAGATGCTCTGGCAATCTAGTGGCATCCTGGGGTGTCGCTTGGCACCCACGTGAGAGTAACCCGGTGTTATTCCAGAAAGCTCGGTGGTGTGTGCTGCACTCCTTCTCGTGTGATCCGAGCCCCTTTCAGCACATACACATGCTACAAGTACGTGGGCACTTTCAGATGAACACCTCCCTGCACACAGGCCTAACTGGTTTCTTTGCCTCTGATACAGCAGAGAACAGTTCCCAAATAACAAGATGTTCAGTGTTTTTTAGAGGTTTTTGCCTTAGGCCACATGTGCTCCTCTGGGAGAGAGACCGAGACAGTGAGAAGGAAACTGAGAAGTCACCCCTCCAGGTGATGGTCTTGCTGCAATCCCTTCTCCATCATTCTCCTCCCTGGGTCTTGGGCATATGAACCCTGTGTGAGTTTCAAGTTACCGGGTCCGGGACTGGAACCGCAGTTGGCCACGTGGGAGTCCAGTGATGTAACCGCTACACCGTCTGCTGGACCCAAACTATTAATTTCCTTTTTTTTTTTCTTTTGATCCGTTTTTTTGTATGATGATAGCATGCATGGAAATGTGTGAGAGGGAGAGAGACAGAGACCCCTGCACAGGGCACGATTATGCCCCCACCCTTCCACCCAGTCCTCCAGCTCACCAGGATTCGGCGTTCTTGTATACCTCCCCGACCAACAGGGATTTGGACACCGTCAGCATGTGGCTTCTGGCTCCAGGATCCTAGAGGCCATTGACTGCACGGAGATTCTGAGCCCTGAAATGATAAGCTCTGACACTTGGCTGAAGTGCTATCCGTGGTCCCCAGGGCCTCAAGGACCAAGTTCAAGTCTTTCTGAACCCATGAAGCAGCTCTAGCCAGGCTACAGGGGCCTGTGCTCCCCACCCCCTAGGACTCCCATCGGGGAGGGCAGGGAAGGAGAGAGCACCAACAGCCCTTCTGGGGGGTCTCTTGTCAGGCACTTCCTCTTTGAGATCAAGTGTCTGCAGGAGGCGGATCCTGAGAGCCAGGCTGGCTGAGAGATCCCTCTCTGTCCTCAGAGCTTGCCTCTGTTGAGACCCGCACCTTCCGCCCTGGACTCGGAGGCTTCTAGCTGCCAGCAGGCCTGAGCTCGGCCCAGAAGGCGTGCGCCCAGGGTTGAGGGGGCTCACGGCCTGGAAGGCGCTCACTGCACACTTGTCAAGTGAAGGAATTCACTTCACGACATTCCCTTCTGACGTCCTTTATTGGTCTGAGCGAAGCGTGGCTGTGGCAGATGTCAGATGGGGTCCCTCAGGGAAACTGCGCTCCCGGTGTTCACTGTGGCCTTGGGGTCCTGAGCACAGCCTCTCTGCACAGAGAGCCCTGTGGGGTTGGCAGGCACGGCACCCGTGGCCCCTCCCTGGACCCTCCTCCCGGCAGCTCCGTGTGCTCCTGCGCAGAGCCACCTTCACCGTGTCTACAGGACCGAAGGACCCTGTCGCCTCGCCAGTACTTGGATCCTCAGCCTTCTGGCTCTGGGCCTCTTCCAAGATCTGAGAGAACCCTTAAGGTTGTTCGGAGAGGTACCTGTTCGCAGATCTTGTGTTATGGAAAAAAAAGAAACGTCTTAATTTTCTCCCCTTTGCAGTCTCAGGACTGCATGTGCCTTAGGGGTGCTCCAGGCATCACCGAGTCCCCCTCGCACCCGCAGTCGCCCTCTGTCTGCTTTGTGCAGCTCGTACCAGGTTCCGTGCTTGCCCTCCTGCTCCGGAGGCCACCCCCTCTGGATGTGCCCAGTCAGGCAGTGACGGTGGCCGTGGGGAGTAGGATGAAAGTCCGGGGAGCACGCGGACTGCTGGAGGAAGGGGCAGATGGGAACGCACAGCCGTCTGCAGAAGGGCTGTCATGGGCGGCCTCTGTGGGCACCAGGCTGCGGTCTGTTCCTGGAAGGCGGAAGCGATCACCATGATCACGACCAGCTTGGCCTTGTGGTCCCTGCTGCAGGCCACCACTCAGGGCTCTGCACCCTCAGAAAGGCAGTGAAGGCACAGGAAGCAAAACGGAAGGGTGTAAAGACATAAGCCAGCTAACTGCTGTGACAGACGACAAACAGGGACGAGCCTCCTGCTCTCCCTCCCTCTGGGTTACGAACCAGTGTGGCAGAAGCCAAGGATCCTGTGTTTTACGTAGAGTTTGTGAAAAATACAGTTCCGACACCAAAGGCTTGGTAACCTCTGACCTCAGCACATACCCTGAGGAGAGGCCCGTGGCCCACCTGGGATGCTCCTGGTGGAGCCTGGCTCCTCAGAACTCTTGAGTGTCAGGCTGTGACCCCCATCTAAGCCTATGTGCCAACCCCCTTCCTGAGTCAGTGGTCAGTTTGTGGGACTTCAATGTGGCTTTTTCATCCCAAGTGAAGCTTCTGTGTCCGCTCTTCTAGGGACACCTATGTGACCCTAACTGATGTCCCAAAGGGTCCCTGCTGGCCACTCCCTCCCAGCCGCTCCCATGGATTTTGAGGAGGCCTGGCCTGTGTGCATGCTGATGCGGACAGTCTCCTCCCCCATTGGCTTGGACCGCCGGGGTTTAGAGCGCCATGTCCTCGTGGCCATCAGGGAAGGTGGCCTGAATACAGAACACAAACCCACATGCCAGGGTGTCATCAAAGTACTTCAGATCCTGCAGGAGGAGCCTCAGCAACTAAGGTGGGCCCAGTGCCCTTAACTCGTTTTGTTTCGTTTTGCTTTGTTTTTTTAAAAAACCCTAAGTTGGTTATCGTGCATGGCTGAGCCAGACAGAGGGAAGATTTGGAGGCCCTCGCCTGCTGCCCTGAGTCTCATGCAGCCCCATCTGCCTTCCCAGCCCTGCACCTGCCTATGGTCACTGACGGGGCGGAGGCCTGCCCACGTACACCGGTGTGTAGGAACAGGAGGGCCACAGGACAGGACTGCCCCTCAATCTTCCACGGCTTCACTGTGAACATGTTAGAGGCTTCGGGTGCATTTTTTTTTTTTTTTTTAGGAAAAGTTTTAAACCCCTTTTA
>NW_006159875.1:209140-221638 GCF_000334495.1 Tupaia belangeri chinensis | reverse complement strand
TTTTTTTTTTTTTTTTTTAAGGAAACGTTTTAAAGCCCTTTCACTCTTCAGCTTAGCGCCTGTGCTCGGTATGGAGCACCCTCATCTGGAAAGCGGGGCTTTGCTGGCAGCCGGCTCTGGCCAGGCCAGACGGGCAGCTTACACATGCCTTGTTTATTCCTCACAGCCTGTGAGGTGGGTGCTGGTCACCTTACTTTCAACAAGAGGATCAGAGATGCAGAGAGGTGAGCCTGGCCACCACTGATCCAGACGGGAGAGCCCCGTTTGCTTGCTGACAAAGCCCCGTCTCACTGTAGGCTTCCTTCCCTCCCGGCACGTGGGCGTTGTCTGTCCCTGGGGTTTATACCCCCACCAGTACTGATCTCCCTAGGCTGATTCAACTCCACGCCGTCTCTGAAATTCCCACATTGCAAAAGGCAAATGCTAGATGCCCTGAAGGATGATGGCGTCATCACGAAACGGCCAGAGTTGTCGCCTCTGCTTGGTGTCTGGTGGGGTGAGGACGGGTGGGCTGTGCAGAGTCCAGGTCGAGGGCAGCCCGGCTAGCGGACCCTTGGATACCACACTAAGACCTACGCTTTATCCAGTGGCCTGCTTCTTTCTGAGTTCTACTTTGTTATTATTGTTTAAATTTCTTTCTTTTATCAGGGACTGAGGGAAACTGACACACAGGTTCCCTTGACTGGGCCTCGCCATGCTGGGATCCACCTGACCCCACTCAGGCTTCCAGTCAGCCAGATCATGGCTGACCCTAGCCCGGTATTTTCACCTGGGACCTCTGTGTGGCTCCGGCAGGGCGTGGCAGCGCCCTTCTGCCTCTGCCATCGTGGCTGGGCCCCTCATTGTACTTCGATCCGCCTGTGAGTGCAGTGTCTGGTTCCTTTGCCCCTGGGATGCTCCCATCAAAGCTCCAGCTGATGCTCCCAGGTACGCTCCGTCTGCGACGGCAGGGCCTCCGAGTCCCAGGTATCAGGGCCTGCTGCAGCCATGCCCTTGCTGTGGCGACGCGGTCTGACCGTCCCAGCAGGTCTGCAACTCCAGGAGTGCTAGTCCCATCTCAGAGTTTGGGAAGCCTCATCTGCTTGCTCTCTCAACAGCACGTGGGGGGTTTTCAGGAGTTGGAAACTGGAAAGGAAGAGAGGAGTTGTGAGGTGGGAGGCAAAAAAAAAAAAAAAAAAGGCAAAAACTGCAGCATGGTCACAGCTGCTCGGTGGCTAAAGAAAAGCACAGGGACCATGGGGGGTCAGTCACATGTGGGGAGAAGTGTGGCTGGAGCGGCAGGTGGAGTCCCCATCCCTCAGAACTGACTAACCCTGATCTGCAGGGGCTGTGCGTGCCACCTCATGCAGAGGTCACACGTGGGCTCCCTGTCACGTGTCTGTGGCCCTGGTGTCCTGAGATCCTCCCTGCTTTCACTCTCTGATTCTCAGGATTGCTGTTCCTTTCAAATGCACAGCTTGCCCCTCAGACCCAGGAGGCTGTTTGTGGCAGTGGAGGTTGTTGGAAAACTGAATGGAAACATGGGCAGAGGGAAGTAAACTGTGTGGTATTTTGCTTTATTGCTCAGTGAGACTCTGCAGTCTTCTTTTTTCTCTTTTCCCCCTTGGCGTCAGCAAGGGAAGATGTGCACATAGACATGTGTGCTTTTGGAACAGGGCATCTGCAGCAGAGCCAAACCTTCTGAGGTTTCCAGATCAACTCTTGGAATCCGCTTTCTTATTTTTTAAAAGTTAACCTAGTTGAAGTTGCTTGGAAGGGAAGCCACCCCAGGAGCCTTTGCGATCCTTTGCTTAGAGAACTGAGCTGGGTGAGGCTGTCTGGGCCCCCACATGCTGATCTGCTCTCAGGCCACTGCAGCGGCCACAGGAGTGCCACATAAAGCAAGGGCCATGATGCATCACTGAAGAGGTTTAGCACCGTCTTGAATTGAAGGAGAAAGCAGGCTCGACTCAAAGTACGAGGGACCAGAGAAAAGGTGGTTGAAGGTAGAAGAGCTGTTCGCTCTCTGCCCAGACGAGGCGTTTCTTTTCATCTCACTGGCCTGCGATCTTCTCATCCTTGAGAGGAGAAGGTCACGGTTGTGCCGTATTACCCAGGGTACCTTCCACACCTGGTGAGTGCCAGGCCAAGGCAGGGGTGCTCCCGCTGCTGCTGCGTACGGGCGCTCTGCTGCGCTCACTCTCACGAGCAACTGGCCACCTCCTCCAGCACCAGGAGGGACTGAAGGAAGTGCTGGCCTGCTCTTGGCAGGGAAGTGGTTGTTTGAAGCCATTGGTTGGTTTAATGACAATTTATATTGTGTGTCCGTGTGTGTGTGTGTGTGTGTCTATATGTTTGATGTCACAGGAAGCTTTAAAAATAACCTATTTGGAGTGAAATAAAACCTGGTCCTGCTGATGTCTTTTTCTTGTAGTTTCTCTTTGAAACATTCCATGATAATTTTCCAAATGGGAATGAAATAACAAATGCTTTTCTTCTTTTGTAAGTCTACGTCGAATCAGTCCATAGGCTTCTCACTGCCCCTGAGCTGTACCGCAGGAAGGCCTGATGCTTCATAGGTATGCAGTCTACGTTCAGATTGCCGTTTCTGTCGTCAGTTGAGTCAGACGTGATGATGTTCACAAGTTTGTGCGCCTCACCAATCTGACCAGGGAAAACCAAACGGGTTTCTGAGGGTGCAGGTATTTACTTGACTCCGGTTCCTGCGAGTCCATTTCTGTCTCAGAACGCTGACTCCTCGCCCTGCAGTCCTGCGTGCGCAGGGTGCCCAGTGGGTCTCCTGGGACCCCGTGCTCTCTGAGGCAGATCCAGCCTTGCAAGGTTTAATGTGTGGAGAGATGAGACAGGACAGTAGCCATGTCGTTTATCTCAAGCGCCACGGGACCCAAGAGAGGGGATCCTACTATGGATGACTTCACAAGGCCGTACCCTCATTTCTGTCATGAGACTTATGAATCTTCATCTGGTCCTTAAGCCTGAGTTTTCTTCCCACTCGCATAACAACATTCTTTTGATCACTGAATGCCCGACACACGCAGACCTCTTCCATGAAGCATTCCTAGTGAGAACACTGGAAATGCTGTTTCTCTTCTTGGGGCTCCTAGGCACTGTGTGGTGTTGCAGGAGTAGTGCCAACGACAGTGACTGCTCAGCTTTTACCAAATACATGTGCAGTGTGTGTGAACTACTTAACCTATCAGCTTTCCAGTCTGCAGGTCACAAACCCTGCTGGAGTGTGGAGATTACTAATCCCATGTACAGGTAGAGCGTCTAACACTCACTCGGCCGTCTGTACAGATGACTCCGTACCTGTCTCTACTGTTACACCTTAGACGGGGCTTTGTCCGCCTAGTGTGGTCTCAGACACAGGTCTGCATCAATGCCTGGACGAGCCATGCTGGGTCTTGTGGTTACACCTTCGTGAAACCAGTGTTGCACCTCTGAACTGTGCTTGGTCATTGAAGGGACACGAGCTGTTCGCAGTGGTAATTCGAGAGATGGGTGGATATGTGGGTGTCTTCAGTGCTGTGAAGCAGAGGATAAGGCGCATATCAGGCTCCCTTAGGAGTGGTGGATTGCTTTCTAAAATTCAGTTTTCTATGTCTGAGATCTTCAGGGATGTTTTTCCTGACCTGTGCCTTCCATAAAGAGATGTTGCGGTCTGAACAGAAGGGATCACAGATGGCATCGTGAGCCCTCAGGCAGCGTGAGGGTTAAATACCTGAAACTGCGAGCCTGAATTTTGGGAGGCAATATTTTCACACTCTCTGGCCAAGCAAGGAGTCTCTGGATTGAAATGTTCGTGTACATTTTAGAGATGAATGAATTTCTGTTTATTTTATTGGGGTACCAAGGACACTTTCTGACCAGATGCTCTTGCATGCTTCGTCTTGTTTCTGCAGGGACTGACGTTCTGTGTGGGACCATGTCACCACTCAAGCTCCTGGACTTATTGACTTGTTTCCCTAAGTTAAGCCACTTGTCCTGGCTTCGTTCCCTCTTGGTCTGAGTCTGAATGGCTGAGTGTGTGCTTCCTCCAGCCGTGCACTTGCCAGAAAGGAAGGACATTGCAAAGGAGGAGGACCAAGTCAGCCCTGCAGTTTCACTGACTTCCTTTTCCTTTCTTTCTTTTTCTTTCCCTTTCCGTCCTTCCTTCCCTTCATTGATGAGCAAAAGTCTCCCAGTGAGCGAAGGACGTACCCAAGGGTAGAGCCCAGGGTTTCTGTCTCGTGTGTCCTTCATGTGCCAGTCTTGGTTGAGAAGCTGGAGTTAATACTGAGTGTAATGTAGCCTCTGCTCCCAAGCTGCCCTGACTAGAGGCAGGAAGAAGGTGTGCCTTGCACCCAGTAGAGTGGGTGTGAATTGTAGGAAACACAGCAAAAAGCAAAACGATGACAAGAGAACACACTGGCAATTTTTTCTTTTTTTTTTTTTAAGAGATCTTTTTGCTATAGGGCATGTACGCTTTCCGGAGAGACAGAGAGAGAGAAAGTGAGAAGCTGAATAGCTATACCACAATCCCTTCTTCATTTTCCTCTCAGGATTTTGGGCATGCATGCACATACACCTGGCGTGAGTTTCAAGGCCCCAGGTCTGGGAATCAAACTACTCTCAACTAGATGAGAGTCCAGTGACGTAAGCATTATGTTATCTGCTGGTCCCCACATTGGCAATTCTTAAATTTGTTTGTTTCTTCCATGAGTGAGAGACAGAGAGAAAGAAAGATAGACAGCGCCTCTGGTATGGTCCCTACACCGTGATCCACCCCAGGTCTGCCTTACGGAGCGTCAAGTTTTACTGCCGCATCTTCTTCAGGCTCCCATGCTTCTAATTTAAACAGTCATTCTTTGGAAAAGGCATATGGCTTTGAGTTCAGCAGTGCAGCAAGAAAATTAGGTATAAAGTAGGCTTTCTGTGCACAAACTTGTCTGGACTGTGTGTCTGTTCAGGATGCTCCTTTTGGAATTATTTTGGAACAGCTGTACTCAATAAGAGCTCAATGTTTCTCCTCCACTGTAGTTGGTGGGCCTGTTGCAAGAATATTACAAAACATATAACAACTTTGTAGAAAATGAGCTGTGGGGACCAGGAGGTGGCATAGTGGTTAAGGCAGCTGGATCCCATATGGCTGATTGCATGGCTCAAGTCCCAGACCTATGGAAAACATGCTGGGTGTGTTTAGGTGTGTGTCCCAAATCCTGAGAAGATAATGGAGAAGAAGGGATTGTGGCATGGCCATCTCCTCTAGGAGATGCTTTCTCTCTCTTTCTCTCTCCAATGAGCACATGTGTCCTATAGCAAATTAATACTGAAAATAGTAAAAATGAAGGAATAAAATTTAAAAACAAAATGGGCCATGATAAGGCACAGCTCCCCCACCTGGAGGGAAAGCAAGATACAGGCCTGGTTCATGGAGGAGGGTGCGTGCACTGGGGTGGTAGCAGGAGGCCTAGATTCTCTGTGGTTCCGGTACCCTGTGCCCTTAAAGTGTGCCCTGGGTCCCCACAAGTCTTACTGGACAGATGGAGACCCTCAGGTGAGGGCTGGCAGCACTATGCCTCCTCCTGCCCAGGGAGGCAGTTTCTCTCATAGGAAAGTCTGGATGCTCAGGACTTGTAGAGTTTGGGAGCCCACTGCCTTACAGAGGAGAGCCTTTCATAACTCATGGACATGATGGATGTTGTGAACACAGATAGCTTTTACATGGGTGTGTGGCATATCATATGTGTGGAAGTGGACCACTGGTGCAAAGCTTTGGAAAATGCCATTGGATTCCAAGAAAATGTTATAGAAGTCTTCAGGATTTCCCACATGAAGCTGTTTCCCTATCCTTCTCAAGTACACAGTGAAATCAGTACATTTAAAAACTTTGGAAAATGGGACCAGCACATGGCATAATGGTTACATTGCTGCATTCCCACAGGGCTGACCATGGTTCAAATCCTGGACCCAGCAGGTACTCACACTGGACCTGTGTGTGGGTGTGTGTGTGCCCAAGATCCCAGGAGGAGAAGGGATTGCGACATGGTCATCCCCCTTGCAATTTCTCGCTCTTCAGTGAGTGCACATGCCCTATAGCAAAATTCTCTCTAAAAGAAAAGAAATTTTGGAAATTGTGTTTTGGAAATTAATTGTGATATAAAGAGAAAATTGCTTTTCACCTGCTGGACTGCTCTGTTAAGTGTATTTGGTGAGCAGAAAATTTGTCTGTGAATGTTTGTTGGTGTTTTTATTTACTGAGCTTCAGGTTTTTAAATGAGACATGCATTTTAGTTTTGAAAGAGTTAAATATTTAGTGCCATTGGAAAGGAAGGGAAGAAAGAGGAGGAAGGAGATGAGGGAAGGAAAGGAAAGCATCCCGACAGACCCCAGCATCACACATGCAGAGCCGGGCCCACGGCACTCGTTCACTCAGCAGTACGCATTGCACCCATACCTGCTTGTGACCCTGCACTGGCCTCGTTTCCTAACTCTTATACTTAGTAGTAAGGACCTGAGGGCAGCAGGCAGCATGGTGGTTAAGGCGACTGGTTCCCCATAAGGCCAACTGCAGTTCCAGTCCCAAAACCAGTGGCTTGAAATCACTCTGGATGAGTGTGCATGTGTGCCCCAAATTCCTAGTGGAGAATGGAAGGGAGAGGATCGTGGCGTGACTATCTCCCTGGAGAGTGATTTCTCACTTTCCTTCTCTCTGTATCTTTCCTCTCTGGTGAGCACACACTCCCTATGGCAAAAACTTGAAGAAAAAAAGAAAGAAAGAAAGAAAGGAAGAAAGGAAAGAAAGAAAGAAAGGAAAGAAAGAAAGAAAGAAAGAAAGAAAGAAAGAAAGAAAGAAAGAAAGAAAGAAAGAAAGAAAGAAAGAAAGAAAGAATTGTGATTTAAATGGACTGTGTGTGGCAAATCATGATGATATTGCCCCAAAAAGCTCTGTGATATTTTTAAATTGGAGTTAATCTCCTAATGTTGGATGTCTTCTTTACCTAAGAGGATGCTAATAGGACACTAACATCATAGAAATCAGGCGGTCTCTGGCAGCCAGGACCTACGGTCGTCTTCCCAGAACCCAACGAGCTGTGCTCTCCCACTGGAGAAATCCCCAGGCACCAAAATACACAGCGCACCCGGTGTAGAAGTTTGTTTTGATGTGGAGGTTTACCAGTGGCTGAATTCCTTTTCCATGACAGCCTCCCTCCTGCATATTTTAAGTACAGTAAATATTGGGGTGAGGATGAATGAGTTAGAGGCTATTTGGGGTGATCCGAAGAATCTCAACTTTAACAAAATAAAAATGGAGCAGGGCGTTGTGTGATCAGGGTAAGGAGGCAGCCGTGGGCCAGCGCCATTCCGCCCTTGACCCACTCCCCCTAGCTGGACCTCTGGTCACACCTCCTGGCATCTCTTTCTGCAAGACCTCCTGTCCTTTGAACACCCGCGTTTCTATCTACGCAGTCTCCTTTCCCAGTCAGTCCTATGCTTCTGCCTGTAGTTTCTGTTAAAGGTGAGCAGAGTTCTTGAGTTGTCATGCTAGATATCTTGGAGACATCACACCTGAGATCTTGCCCCACCCCGTGACATCCGCCTGTCACGTGGTTCTCCTCGAATTCATCACTTCTTCATTTCACCATCATCTGCCCTGAATTGAGTTCTTATCATTTCATGTATGTCTTACAATAAATCCCAACCCATTGCTATGTATTCAGGTCATCCGTCCTCTAATGAGCATTTAATTTATCTGACAAATTACTACAAATCAAGCTTTGAAAATGTTATGTGAAACATGTAATTCCTTATCTACAGAAAGACACGCTCATTTGTCATCGTCTACAGAGACTTCCCTTGGGGAGCTTGGGTCCCTACAGCACAGGAGGACGAGGGCAGGAGCAGTCCAGTGTCTGATGGACTTCCTATGGCCAACCCCAAATGCCCATGTGCACTTACCCTTACCCCTCTAGTGTCCATGGGTCCAGCCATGAGCACCAGAATTTCTGTGCATGAGGATATTCACTGAGGAGCACCATGGCCTGTCCTGTGGCAGGAGCCATGTGTGGTGAGGAGCACCTGCCGCGCCCTGGAGCTGTCCCCCCATCATGGGGGCAGAGTTGGCAGATGCACCCCAGCACCTTGCCCAGTGGGCATGGTGACTGGGGCAGGGTGGTCAGTGGTTCCCAGCTGGGCTCTGCTGCAGGTTAGAGTCCAGTGACCACAGTGGCCATCATGGTGAAGAATCCAGACGGCGGCCTCACTCTTCATCTGCACCTGTTGCTGTGCATGGAAAACTCACCTTCCACTTGAGTCACACAGATTCGTAATCCCAGGGTCTGTTGTGGAAGCCAAATTAAGATCCTTCCATGGAGCTGTTACATGAAGAAAGAGAATGGCCAAGAGCTGTCTGGGACAGTCAGATGAGTCAAAGTACATGACCGTCCTTCTCAACTCAAAGCACTAATGCATTGGATTCGAAGGTTCAGATTTTTGTGAACATCCTATTCACATTTCAAGGAACACTGATGTTTTTCAGAAATGGCTCCCTACCTGCCTACAAGTTGAAGTTGATAGCTTGTAGAGTAGGGTCTGTAGAGTAGGAGAGATGGTGCCCTTTTCAAAGGATTCTTTTTAATTTTTTTTTTTTTTTCTGTCAGAGAAAAAGAGAGAGAAAGCACTGCCCCAGTGGCACATGGTCAAGGCACAGTCCTTTTCCTTCCATCTCTTCCGTGTTGGGATTTGGGGTACACCCATGCTCCTGGTGTGATTTTCCAGCCACTGAGCCCAGGACTTGCACCTGTTGGCCAGGTGGGATCTGGCTTTCCATGCACTGCACTTAACTCCTAGGCCACAGACCAGCCGCAGAAGGATTCTTTAATTCTGTGGGATTTGCTGTTAGTTGTTTTTGATTGTGGACCTTTCTTGCATCACCATCTTTTTTTCCTGGACATTGCACCATGACCTGAAACAGTGAAATGTCCTAAGAAACAGGATGACAGACTGAGGCAGTATTATGGCGAGGCAGCATGGGCAAGGCAAAGGGCAGGGGCCGCAGTCAGCAGCTGCCCTACTCTCACCAGTCTTCCATCACGTTCCTTCTCTCTGGACCATGTGTGAGAAGGCTGGAAGAGAGATGTTCTAGAACCTTCTGTCCACACCTGTTTGTATTAGAGAATACCGAGTGAAAGTGGCTGCCAGGATGGCTCACAGGTTAAACTCTGTAGGCAAAGCCCTTTTTTTAGGTGATGTTGGTGGAAGGAGGGAGCATTGACTACTTGGGGCTTAGACAAAGCCAGGTCAGAACAGACTTCAGACGAATGCCTGGTCAGTGGACCTGTCCCGCCCATTGCTGTTCACCTTCTGGGCTGAGGCAAACCAGTGACTAACTCCAGAACCTGGGAAGTGCCTGCAGTAATTGGATCTGCTCCTGTGGCTGGGGCAGTTAGGGCTCAAACCCACTAGCCAGTGCCTGGCAGAGGACACAGCTTTGCTTCCCCTCTTGGGTCAGAACACATTAGACAAAACATTCATTTTCTCCAGCCATACAAAATAGCACCTTGAATTATCCATAAATTTGTTTTTGACACATTAATGTAGCCATGGTGTCTGCACAAACAGATTTTTCTTTAGCAAGAAGTGGACACTCTGAGCAGCTACTTGTTCTTCTCAAAGGTCAGAATGCGTGGAAGTCGCCACAACGACCCCTGTGCATGCACCTTGTGGGCTGTTACATTTCGTCTGGGCTGTTCCATTTCGTCCCTGGAGGGAAGGCTCCTGCTGGAGTCTGTGTGATTCCTGATGGTCAGATGAGGTCTCAGGCATGGGGCCATGGTGGTCGTAGCAGTCACATCGTGAGAGGGCAGCTCCAGACTCTGTGTACTGGCCTGCAGTCTCCCGGTCCAGCCTGCAGGTGACACAGTGTCATCAGAGACTAGGTGCTCATAGTGCGATGATGAGGTTTGCCCTGCCTTGTCACCACTGGCTGAGTTCCAGGTCCACTCCTGAGCTCCTCTGTTGACTTTCCTACTTCTGACCCCAGCACTATTAGGGAAGTGCTGTTACGGGGTGAAGCGGGTCCCTCCATATTTATGTGCTGGAATCCTCACCCTGACCTCAGAGAGTTGTCCTGTGTAGAGACAGAGTCTGTGCAAAGTGATCAACCTGAAACCTGGTCATCAGGGTGGATCCTAACTCAGTGTGACTGGTGTCTTGCAGACAGGGGAAGTTTGGAGACCGACACACCTAGTGGGAAGACAGCGTGAGGAGATTCGAGAAGATGGCCACCCACGGTCAGAGATAGAGTCCAGGCAAATCCTTCCCTACAGCCTAGAGGAGCCCTCCTTGCCCACACCTCGATCCTGGGCTTCCTCCTCCTATCTGTGACACAGCCCATCCTGTTGTCTCACTCCCACCCGCTGCTGTGGTTTTTGTTACAGTGGCTCTAGCAGACTGATATAAATCCCATTTTTGTTGTATAGATGAAGAAACTGAGGCCTGGAGAGGTGAGGGCCAGGTTCCTTGGAGCAGAGGAGGTGGCAGTGGGACTGTGAGCCCTGGGTCTGATCCCAGTGCCACGGGGTCTGATCCCAGTGCCACGGACTCAGATGCTAGCCCTGGAAGCAGCTCCAGGCCTGCTGCACGAGCACAAGGGCTGACGTTCCCTGTGTGAGGACCCCTCAGGTCCCCACACAACTTGTGTCCCTGTCGGAAGGCTTTTGTTTTAAATATATAGCTTTTGTCATAGGGTACATGCACTTACTTGAGAGAGACAGGAAGTGGGAAAGTGAGAAATCACCCCCCAGACGGGATGGCCATGCTAAAATCCTCTCTCCATTCTTCTCTTGGGATTTTGGGCATGTACTTACACTTGCCAGTTGTGATTTTTCAATTTACTGGGTCTGAGACTCAAACCATGGTTGGCTGTGTGGAAGTCCAGCACCTTAACCGCCATACCACCTACTGGCCCTCCTGTTGAAAGATCTGAGCCAAATGTATGCCCCCAAATCCTGTCATGTCCACAACTTAGTGCACGAAATCATTTGTAAAAAAAAAATAAATAAAACTTAGAGGACATGATTTTGTGCACTCTGCCTTGTGTTCCTAAACATTTCTCTTCTTTGCCACTTTATAAAAAAAAATGTTTAATTTTTAAAATTTTCTTTTCTTTTTTTTTTTTTTTACATTTAATCACTACATCTCCACAGCATACAAAATTAATCTTCCCAGCATGAATCCACTGCATATCAATCCAGTCAAACATTGCCATGCACATTATCATCAACAGATAATTTTCCATTTTCGTGTCCATTAAATATTTTGCTTTTTTTTTTCCCTCCTGGTTCTCTCCCTTCAACCCGCCAAATGCCCATCACCTTCCCACACTGTCTCTAATGTCCACAGTTTCTCCCCATGCTTTTATACCTTCCAATATTTCTGTTTTTGCCGTAGAATACAGACATTAGGTATATATTAAGTGGGGACATACAATACCTCTCTTTCATAGTTTGGCTTGCTTTTATTAGCATTAAATCTTCTATATTCATCCATTTTCTATCGAATGCCAGTGTTTTTTGTTTGTTTGTTTGTTTTAATGGCTGAATAATATTCCATAGTGTATATGTGCCCCATTTTTCAATCCATTCATCTCTTCTTGGATATTTGGGTTGGTTCCAAGTCTCAGCAATTGTGAATAATGCTGCAATAAACATGATATTGGTCCAAGTTCTTCAGAGAGCAGAGGAGGTGGCAGTGGGACGTGAGCCCTGGGTCTGATATGCTAGCGTTTATCCGACTGAGTTTATTGCTATCCTTTGGGTAGATACCCAGGAGTAGAACTGCTGGATAACAGAGTAATTCTACTTGTAGGCTTTCGAGGAATCTCCGTATTGTTTTCCACAGTGTTTGTACTAAGTTACATTCCCACCAACAGTGTAGGAGAGTTCCCTTTTCACCGCAGCTCACCAGCACTTAACGTTCTTTATTTTTTTAATCTTAGCTCTGTTTACTGGGGTTAGGTGGTATCTCATTGTGGTTTTGATTTGCATCTCCCTTATGATAAGAGATATTGATCATTTTTTGTATGCTTTTTGATTGTTCATATGTCTTCCTTGGACAGTTGTCTGTTCAACACATTTGCCCATCTTTTAGTTGGATTATTATTATTATTATTATTATTATTATTATTATTATTATTTTGGATAAGCTGTTTGAGTTCCCTATATATCCTAGTTATTAGTCCCTTTCCAAGTGATAGTTCACAAATATATTCTCCCATTTTAAGGGTTGTCTATTAACTCTAATTATTGTTTTTTCTGTGCAGAAGCTTTTTAACCTGATGTAATCTCACTTGTCTATTTTTGGGATTATTATCCGTGCTTTGGCAGTCTTATTTAAGTCTTTGCTTATGAGGCCGGCAGGTGGCATGGTGGTTAAGAGCACTGGGCTCCCACATGGCCAATCACAGTTCAAGTCCTGTCCGTGGCAGCTCGTTTTCTCACTTTCACTCTCTCTCTCTCT
>NW_006159875.1:200531-209124 GCF_000334495.1 Tupaia belangeri chinensis | reverse complement strand
TGGTTAAATAAATAAATAAAGTTAAATAAAATAAGTATAAAAAAAAAGTCTTTGCTTACTCTGATGTCTCTAAGAATTTCACCTGTGTTTTCCACCAGTAGTTTCATAGTTTGGAGTTTTGTGTTTAGATCTTTGATCCTTTCAGTAGGGGTCCAGTTTCATTTTGCTGCAAGTGGATTGCAGCACCATTTGCTGAGAGATCTTCATTTTTTTTTGGAGAGGATTTTTTTTTTTTTTCCGCTATAGGGCGCGTGCACTCGCCAGACAGACAGAGAGAGACTTAGAGACAGAAAGCGAGAAATCACCCCCAGGGGGGATGGTCATGCCGCAGTCCCTTCTCCATTCTCCTCTCGGGATCCTGGGCATGCATGCACATGCGCCCGGCGTGAGTTTTAAGCCACCAGGTCCGGGACGCGAACTGCGGTCAACTACGTGGGAGTCCAGTGACAGCCATTACGCTAACTGCTGGTTCCCAAGAGATCTTCTTTTCCCCACTAAATTGTCCTGTGCCCTTTGTCAAAAATCAGTTGGCTGTGTGTTTTGGTGCTTATTTCTTGGTTCTCAGTTCTGCTTCATTGATATATATGCTTGTATTTTGTGCCAGTACCAAGCTGTTTTGATGATCACAGCTTTGTAATACATTTTGCAGTGAGGATGTGAGGTACCTCCTACTTGATAGTTTTCGTACAGTCTTGCTGTGGCGATATCGGGCCTTTTATGGTTCCAGACAAATTGAGTAGAATTGACATTTTGATTGTTTATTTTTCCAAGCCAGGAACATGGCTATCTTTCCACTTTTTAAATTTTTTTTCTAGTTTTTTTTCCTAGTTTTCCTTCTAGTGGTCTTTGGCTTCTTTGCTTAGGTTTATTCAAAGGTATCTTATATTTCTGTGGCTGTCATAAATGGGATTACTTTTTTCAATTCTACCTCAGTCTATCCATTGTTGATGTGTAAAAATGCTATAGATTTTTTTTTAATGTTGATTTTGTATCCTACCACTTTTCTGTATTCATTTATACTTCTAGGAGTTTTTCATTGAGTCTTCTGGGTTTACTATGTATATGATTATATCATTTACAAATAGATATAATTTCACTTTTTTTCCTATTTTGATGCCTTTCATTTTATTCTCTTGTCTGATTGCACTGACTAGAACTTCCAGTACTATATTGAAAAGGAGTGGAAAAATTGGGCAGTCTTGTCTTTTTTCCAGTTTTTAGAAGAAAACTTTTTAGCTCTTCCCCATTTAGTATGATGTTGGCTCTGGATTTTTACTATATGCCTTTATTATGTTGAGAAATGTCTATTCTGTGCTGATTTTGCTGAGGGTCTTTGCCACTTTTTAAAACTCATTTTTCTTTTGGGCTAGCAGATGGCATAACAGTTACCTTGCTGGACTCCCACATGACCAGCCACAGTTCGAGTCCTGGACCTGGTGGCTTAAAATCACACCAGGTGCTTGTACAAGTGTGACCAAGATCCCGGGAGGAGAATGAAGGAGAAGGGATTGCTGCGTGGCCATCTCCCAGGGGGTGATTTCTTGTCTTCTGTCTCTCTCTCTTTCTCTCCGGCAAGTGCCTGTGCCCTGTAGCAAAAATCTCTCTTAAAAAAAAATTATTGAGGCCGGCAGGTGACATGGTGGTTAAGGGCGCTAGATCCCATATGGCTGATGGCAGTTCGAGTCCTGAACCTGGCAGCTTGTCTTCTCACTTTCTCTCTCTCTTTCTCTCTCTCTCTCTCTCCCCCCCCATCCCCCTGGTCAATATAAAATAAATACATAAATGGATAAAGTTAAATAAAATAATTTTTTAAAAGAAATGATGTTGATTCAGGATTGATGTGAGATTTGTCCTTGCCTTCCCTCTTGTAGCCTTCTTGCCTTCTCCCCATCATTTTAGATGCGCTATCGCAGTGAAGATGGGCAGTCAGTTATTCTAGACACAGCCCTGGTGTCGGAGTGTGGTGTAGTGGCAACGCGGCCAATGTGGGAATTGCAAGCCTCTTTTGACTTCATTTCTGCCATTCATTCTGTGCCTGAGTGACATCATAACATGAAGGTCAGGTGTGAGGAATTCCAAGGCCCTGCCTAACCCTAAGTTTTACATTGATTTTGGCCTACATTAACTAAACTTCAATTCTTAGCTATCTAACCCCACTTCTCTTTCAGCATAGATGAGGCATGTATATTTCTAGATTTTGCTTTGGTTCTTTTAGTTAGTTTGTTTGTTTATTTATTTATTTTGAGAGGTTTTTGCTATAGGGAGCATGTGCTTACCAGAAAGACAGAGAGACAGAAAGAGAGAAATCACCCCCAGGGGGGATGGCCGCGCCACAATCCCTTCTCCATTCTCGTCTCAGGATCTTGGGCATGCACACACACGCACCTGGCATGAGTTTAAGCCACCGGGTCTAGGACTCGAACCTCCATGGACTACATGGGAGTCCAGCGACAGCCATTACACCAGCTGCTGGTCCCGCATTGGTTCTTTTAAACAATGCAGTTTTCCTCTTGGTCTTTTCTTACTGCGTTACGAAATGGAGAGGTTGCAGTTTAGTTTGGCAACAGGGTCTTGGAAGAGGAGCCTCATTTCTCTTGGCACAGGCCTCTGGGGAGGACATGCAGCCCCTACAAGGCCCACAACCTTACACGAGTAACTGCAAATCCACCGGGAGCCACCTAAACCCACCCACTTCCCTTGAAGCCTGAGCAAAGCAAACAGCGAGTGGATTCTAACTTTAGCTGGTCTTCCTCCTCTTCTTTCCCTTCTATTTGCAGCAGGGCTGTGGGCACAGCTCACTCGTGTGCATGGCAGTTTTATAGCAGCACTGAGGGACAGTCAGACTATGGGCTATCCTTCCTCCAGATGCAAAAGGGAGATTATGTAACTTGGTGTGAAAACCCCCTTACCCTCTTAGACTGCTCATGACTTTGTATGTTTATAACTGACTCTTCCTTTTTAGCATTTTTCAGGTGGATAGGGCTGAATGGATACACCCCTAGATTGTTTGTTCTGTGGGCTAATTGCATTTCTTGGAGTGGGAATGTGGGATTAAGATTCCCCTGACAGCTCTTTTCCTTTCTGGGTCCCTCCCGGTGGCCTCTCTGGCATATGAACCAGCTTCCCTTAGAGACTCGCTGTTTGCCGCACAGGTTTCGCAGGACCGTGGTTAACAAGGTGGGCAGCTGTGACTCCGGGTTGTGTGCAGGGGCCACTGTATGTACTAATGAGGCCAGGCACCACGCTCTGCTCCTGGGCTGCATCTTGACCCTGAGTCCCAGAAGAAAATGCCTTGCAGATGCTTCGTCTGGCAAAGCTACGATCAGCAAGAGAGAGCTGATGAGTTTGCCCTGGGCTGGAAGGGTGCGCATGCTCGAACGTAGGCTGGAGCAATGGCAGTAACAACAGGCACCAGCACCAGCCATGGCAAGGGATGCAGGACTGAGGGTATGAGGTGTGCGGTTCTGCATCCAGACCCCTTCAGGCTCTGGCATTTACTGATGTCATGACATTGGATCAACTGTGGGACTGGACCTAGACTGCTTACCCTGTCTCCCTCGCGCATGTCGCTGTGACCATTAGCAAGCTACTCAGCCTCTGCACTTCAGTTTCTCCACGCCACGTGGGACCTTACACCTACCTCTTCATGCTATGTAAGGTTGCGTGGCTAGCATGCTTATATCTAGTAAGTTCTTAGTTCTCGTTAGCTATCATCCTTAATTCTTATTCGAACTACTGTTTGTTTTTCCTTATGGGCAAAAATAAAACCTCCCCAAAGGGCTGGCTGTAAAAGTTGTACTCTTGCTGTGAAAAATGGCACTTGTCCAATTTCTCATCTCTGACAGGCAAACGAGTCAAGGATACTGCACCTTTTGGCAATAAAAGCCATTCCAGATCTTAAATGAGAAGATACTGACATTTTTGACACTCTGAGTTAGCTCAGAGAAGGAAACTGGTATTAAAATACCATTGAAAAACAAACCATGGTGGCACAGGGTGACACGGTAGCACAACACCTGTGATGCCCAACCCGCATGGGGTGTGGTGGGTTCACAGCCCAAGGCTTTGTAAGTGCTAGGTGTACGCATGCGTGTCTGTGAGCCTGGGTGGGACCCTAAAATGAAGACCCTGCAGGGAGTGTGTCTGCCATGTCCTCCCTCTCTCTCTGTCTCTCTTTCATACAATACATGCATTATGTAGTTATAAAATGCGGATTTTTTTGGTCATTGATATGATACTAAAATACTTCTACTTTCAAGTAGTCAGGTAGGTGTGCAGACTTGAGTAGGCATGAGTCCTTGGGTGTATTAAGACCAGGCTAGAAGTTAAACCGTCTATTTATTTGAAATCATTCATTATATTGCAGTCTTTGTCATTTTTAAGTATCTGCATGGTTCACAATCAACTTACTTACAGCTATATTTTGAGAATGCCTTTGAGGTCACCACCTGTCCTTTTTCCCCATCGCTCAGTCCTCCCCATGCCTAGTAGGCACCTTTTAATTAGGATCGTGGGTGTTCGTCCAGTGTTCGTTTATGTAAATACAAGTGAGGGAGGTGTACAGCAAACTTAGCAGAGTACATGGAGTGCTCTGCACTTTGCTCTTTGTGTGTAACATGTTTTGCAGATCTTTCTATCCGAAGGCATAGAAGGCTTTTCACTTTTCTGCAGTAACAGTATTCGATTGTGGGAGCACCCGTCTTCTGCCTGGGCTGTTTCTAATCTTTTGGTGTTGCAAAGGCCACAGTGACTACCTTCAGACCTCATCACACACTTAGAAGGGGGGTTACTGTATCAATAGGTAAATGCAGGTGAAATTTTTGTAGATGTTGACAAATTCCTCATTTTATACATTGTACCATTTTGAACTTGGCCAGTAGGTATACTATAATTGTTGACCACAGCCTCCCCATCCGAATATTTTGCCAGCCATTTGGATTTTTGCTGATTGAATTGTTGAGAAATGGCATCTTCATATAGTAAACTTGCATTTCTCTTTTTTTGAATGTATAGATTTGTAACCCATTCATTTTTCTTAGTTTGTGAACTGTGTCTGGTTCTGTGATCATTTTGTCTTCAGTGCTGCTATTTTACTTCTTCATTTCTGAAGATAATTTTATAATTTAAAAAACTTTGTTATTTATTTTGAGATTTTGACATTCCTGGGCTTTGCAGGAGTTTTAGAAAGAATACAATAAAAGCCATTCCAGATCTTAAATGAGAAGATACTGACATTTTTGACACTCTGAGTTAGCTCAGAGAAGGAAACTGGTATTAAAATACCATTGAAAAACAAACCATGGTGGCACAGGGTGACACGGTAGCACAACACCTGTGATGCCCAACCCGCATGGGGTGTGGTGGGTTCACAGCCCAAGGCTTTGTAAGTGCTAGGTGTACGCATGCGTGTCTGTGAGCCTGGGTGGGACCCTAAAATGAAGACCCTGCAGGGAGTGTGTCTGCCATGTCCTCCCTCTCTCTCTGTCTCTCTTTCATACAATACATGCATTATGTAGTTATAAAATGCGGATTTTTTTGGTCATTGATATGATACTAAAATACTTCTACTTTCAAGTAGTCAGGTAGGTGTGCAGACTTGAGTAGGCATGAGTCCTTGGGTGTATTAAGACCAGGCTAGAAGTTAAACCGTCTATTTATTTGAAATCATTCATTATATTGCAGTCTTTGTCATTTTTAAGTATCTGCATGGTTCACAATCAACTTACTTACAGCTATATTTTGAGAATGCCTTTGAGGTCACCACCTGTCCTTTTTCCCCATCGCTCAGTCCTCCCCATGCCTAGTAGGCACCTTTTAATTAGGATCGTGGGTGTTCGTCCAGTGTTCGTTTATGTAAATACAAGTGAGGGAGGTGTACAGCAAACTTAGCAGAGTACATGGAGTGCTCTGCACTTTGCTCTTTGTGTGTAACATGTTTTGCAGATCTTTCTATCCGAAGGCATAGAAGGCTTTTCACTTTTCTGCAGTAACAGTATTCGATTGTGGGAGCACCCGTCTTCTGCCTGGGCTGTTTCTAATCTTTTGGTGTTGCAAAGGCCACAGTGACTACCTTCAGACCTCATCACACACTTAGAAGGGGGGTTACTGTATCAATAGGTAAATGCAGGTGAAATTTTTGTAGATGTTGACAAATTCCTCATTTTATACATTGTACCATTTTGAACTTGGCCAGTAGGTATACTATAATTGTTGACCACAGCCTCCCCATCCGAATATTTTGCCAGCCATTTGGATTTTTGCTGATTGAATTGTTGAGAAATGGCATCTTCATATAGTAAACTTGCATTTCTCTTTTTTTGAATGTATAGATTTGTAACCCATTCATTTTTCTTAGTTTGTGAACTGTGTCTGGTTCTGTGATCATTTTGTCTTCAGTGCTGCTATTTTACTTCTTCATTTCTGAAGATAATTTTATAATTTAAAAAACTTTGTTATTTATTTTGAGATTTTGACATTCCTGGGCTTTGCAGGAGTTTTAGAAAGAATACATATACATATACATATATATGTATATATATATGAAAATTGTTTCTCCTCTTTAAAACAAAAAGTATTTTATGTATGTGTGTATCCTCCTTTTATCCATAGAGACTATCATAATGAACATATTTTCAAGTTTATTTCCTTATCTTTACCATGAGTGAGAAAGGCAGAGAGAGAGAGAAGGTGGAAGAGAGAGACAACACCTGCCAACACTGTCCTCACGGTGTGATCCGTTCCCAGCTTGTCCAGTCCAGGGTCATGGGAAGGGGCACGTGTGATGTGGTGTGTTCAGGGGGCTCTCCCTGTGTGCACACAGAGCGTTCCTCCCTGTGTAGGCCTCAGAGAGCACGGCGTTACCACTGTTCCCCGCTCAGCCCCTCCAGTGAGCACATGGTCTCCGTGCACGTTCTCTGCCTACCAAAATGACAGCATCAAGCAGGAGGCCAGCTCTGCATGCCCATTCCACGGCACCCTCCTCCACTCTCTGGCTAGTCTGACGTCTTTTTAAAATATTACCTTTAGCCCTTCTAGCTTTTTAACATTATAGGAAATTCTATAATGAACAGTTTCATTCTCTCAATGTTTTATTCTATAGGTAAATTCCCCACAATGGGACTACTCGATCAAAGGATTTCAGTGTTTTTAAGTTCCCTGATAAATATTGCATGTTGCTTCTCTAGGTGTCATTTCATCGTATGTCCCCATTAGCCACACACGTTTATTAGTTTCTCCAAGACCGTAACCAAGTTCTTACACTTGCTGAAATGTTCCAGTTGATTTTACGGGTGGAAATGAGCCCTGCTTCTCTACACGGGTAAATCCCGGCGCAGAGTGCTTAGGAGATGTTCCAAGGTCGCAGAACTGGCTGCAGGAGGCCTGGGGCTGGACGCCAGGTCTCCCCGTCCCCGGGAAGAGAAGACTGGCACAGTTTAGCAGACCTCACCACAAGGCATAGGTGACTAGACACAGTTCTTTTGAAAATCTTAGCATAAATTTATTGGGCCCCGGTCAACAGTGGACATCAATATTCAGTATTTAATGGGCGTTTTATTTTGCTGCTGAGAAAATCTCCCCTCATTGCTAGCAGTGACAGCCACCCCTGGTCGGTATGTGCTTCCGTGTGTGGTGCATCTTGCTGAGGAGCTGCTATTCGTGGGGAGGAAATGTTCCCTGTCACCAGGAGGCCTCTAGTGTCACAGAGGGTGTAACCCCTTCACCTTCTCTGCCAGGTGCGGAGTTTTAAAGTGAGGACTAAATCTCACTGACCAAAGTGTCTGAGCACCCGTGCTGTGTGGGCATTATAAACTCCCGGGTACGTAGTGACCAAAGCACTTCCAAATCCCTGTCCTTGGGCAATGTCTAGTCTGGAACAGAAAACAAAGAAGAACAGAGAAGCAAGTCAGGAATAGACAGTGAGGGTGGGAAGCGTCAGGTGGGAGTGGCTGGGAGCCTTCCCTTGCCGTGCACCACTGGGGAGTCCTTGGGAGTTGCAAATGTGGAAAGAGCTGATGAAATCGTGTCACTGGCACCTGTGCGCAGCTGGGACCCATCAACCCCCATCCCAGTGGTCCTTCTCCCTGCCTCATCTTCACAGTGGGTGGAGGGCAGACCAAGACAGGAGGGGGACTTGGGTACCAGGGGGGAGGCCACCTGTGGCTCTGCATGGCCCAGAAGACATGGGTCTTCTTCTGCAATGCCAGGGAGCTCCTAACTTGCCTTTGCGTGCCAGCAGCCTGTGAGTGCTTACGTTGGAGGAAGACGTGGTGGATACAGGGACTCCGTTGGGTTTGGCGCTGTGATTCTGTTCTAATGATTCTCAAGAGACCAAGGAGTGTGGCCTTAAGAGCACACAGTCCCGTTAGACCCATTATCTTGTCAACAACCAGGTCCTCCCCAGGAGCAGACTTCCTGGGCTGCCTGTCTCTCCTCCACAGAGGACATGCTCCAGCACAGGGACGCCCTCCGAGGGCGCTAGGAATAAAACCTGTGTTTGCACGTGGAATTAAGCACATGTTACCGATCTGTGTTATTGCAGGCCTTCCCGCAGGAATGATTCCCGTCTGGAAGCCTGTCCCCAGCTTGTCCTGGG
>NW_006159875.1:193466-200273 GCF_000334495.1 Tupaia belangeri chinensis | reverse complement strand
GGAATGCTTCCCGTCTGGAAGACTGTCCCCAGCTTGTCATGGGTTTCTTGGGAGTGGTCTAAATTGCATCTCCGTCCCTTTAGGCAAGCTTGCATCAGTTTATTTGATTACCTCGCACTCCCTCGGCTGGGCTCTGCACAAGGTCTCCAGCCACCTGGCGCTGGAACTAGCCCTGCAGTCACCTCCAGCGGCCTGCGAGCCGGGCTTTGCTTCCTGCTTTGTGGCTCTGTGTCTGCGCCGACAGGTTGCCGCCATGGCAGAACTCATTCTGAGTAAGTGCTGTGGTCTGTTTCCTAGCTGCTGGTTTCCTGGTGTCATCCAGCTAGACGATGTGCAGGGGTTGGGGGCCGAGGGTCCTGCTTGGCCAGCGGTCTCCTGGCCTGCCTGCTGCCACCACTGTCTCAGAGCCCCCGGGGGACAGGGAGTGGACATAGAGAGGCCCCGGGTGCCTGTTGGAATTATGAGCCCAAAACGGGGCAGTGGGGCTGGCGATTGCCTGCACCGCGGTCTTCAGTCCAGCCGAGGACACACTGTGACCCAGCCCTCCTCCGAGATGCAGCGAGATTCCAGGGTGCGCAGACGGCGAGTGCAGGCGCGAAGCCCTGTGACCGCGACGGGACGGGACAGGCGCGCTCCGGGGCTACTTCCGCTCTGCCAGCTCAGCGTCTGTCCTTGCCGCCCAGGACTCTGCGAGGGAAAGATGGTCCTCTCTGGTGTGGAAAGTTCAGGAAATCGTGGCTGTTTTCCAAGGAAGCTGTTGCTTGGAGTTTCTCATGGTGACGGGCCGTCGGCAGCGCCACGTGGGTGGGAAGCAGGCGTCCCTTTGGTGAAGGTGTCTGGATTCAGGCAGGGGTGTGCTGGTGAGCACTGGCCAGACAGGGAGGCTGGGGAGCTTTAGGTTCAGGGCTGGGAGGTCGGGGGACTGAGGTTCAAAGCCTGGATTTGCCACTTTAGCCCTGGACTTGGGGTACATCCGTGTCCTTCTTAAGCCTCCGTTCTTATCTGCTGAGTGAAGATAATGGAGTTGACTTCTTGTCTCTGGAGGGTTGGCTGATGAATTGCAAATGATGAAGTGAAATACAGATGTTAAAATCATCGCAGTGAATCATCCAGGTATCACGAGACTCTTCATCAGTGTCTGATCAGAAGACCGGCAGAGGGCCGGCTGCCTGTCAGTGGCAGGAGGTGGGGTGGGCTGGAGAAGAAAGACTGCCCCTTCACTCCAGGGAAGCAGGTGCAGCCCAGTGGAGGCTAGGTCGTTTCCTCCCTAGTTAGCTGAGCAGCAGAGGGACAGCAGAATTCAGCAGCTGTTTTCTCCGGGTAGGTGCTTTTCTTTTCTCATTGTTTAGGCTGGGTGATAACCCTGACTTTTCTGATGGAGCTTACTATTTTGAAGGGGAAAGAAACAAATAGTGAAGATCAGAGAATAGCTCACCTAGTAGATGAGAGAGTGGCTCTGGAGAAAAGTAAATGAGTGGGAGGGGACAGTGATGGGGCGCTGGCTGTCCCCTGCAGGTGAAAAGATGCTAGGAGAGGGGACAGTCTAAGGGGCCACGGGCCAGTGTGCTGCGGAAAAGTGTGGGTGCGTGGCCTTACCCTCTTAGTCATCATACGGCGAAGTGGTGCAGAGAGTTTTAAGGCTCGTGATATTTTCTAATATGGATGGCTTGGTGGTTAAAGCACTGGACTCCACATGGCTGACCATGGTCTGAGTTCCAGACCTGGCAACTTGCTTTCCCACTTTCTCTCTCTCTTTCTTCCTGTCTCTGGTGAGCACATGTGCCCTATAGCAAGTTAAAAAATACAAATACAATTAAATATATATATATAATATATATATATTTTTTTTTAGAGAGGTTTTTGCTATAGGGCATGTGTGCTCGCAGGAGAGAGAGTGACACAGAGACACAAAGTGAAGTGAGAAATCACCTCCCAGGGGTGATGGCCCTGCTTCAATCCCTTTTCTTCCTTTCTCCTCTAGGGATTTTGGGCACACTCGCACACGTACCCGTATGAGTTTTAAGCCACCATGTCCAGGACTTGAACCACAGTCAACTATGTGTGAGTCCAATGACATAACCATTATGCCATCTGCTGGTCCCCAAATTAAGCTTTTTTTTTTTTTGAATAGGGATCTTTTCATCAGTCTCAAACTTGGTCACTCTTGAAAATAGTTGTGTCCCCATGCAGTGGGACCTAGGTGCTGGCTAGCCGTGGTTCTGCAGGTTATAACCTAACGGCCACTCAGTTTGCCTGGCTGCACCCACAGGTGGGAAGGAGAGCTTGGAGAGAGCACAGGGAGGAGTTGCAGGGTGGTGGGAGTCCCCAGGACAGGGAGAGCAGTGCCCACAGGGAGACTGGTGGAGTGTCCCCATGCTTGTGCTGGTAGACTACTGTTATGTCGTCCACCTCTGAGGACATGAGACCAGGGGCACAGATGACCATGCGGGAGAAGCGTTGGCAGGTCTCCTCAGTGCGGGCGGCTTGGCATCCTCCACATGCCAGGTGGGGAGTTCTGGGCTCCTGTTTTCTGCAGAAGTCTCCTGGAAGCTAAGCGTGTGCGCTGGGCCCTCCACTGGCCCGTGTGTCATCTTCCTAGAATGAATCCCTCGGGGCCCGGATGTCTGCGAGCTCCAGCTCTAAGAGGGAAACGCAGTACTGACAGCTCCCCAGACTGCCAAATGCAGCTGGCAGCAGGGGCGCTCAGACAGGCGTGAGCCTCCTTCCTCCTCAGCCACTGGTGCAGATGGAGGGAGACCAAGCCCAGGCCTCTGCTGGTTCTCTTCCTTGTTTCTAGTAGCAGGGAATTCTGCAGGACGCAGCTCTTACGCGAATTAAGTCACCTTTTCTCGGACATAGCAGGCTCAAGTCTTTGCCTTGACCCTGACCTCTTGCCCCATTTCCTGGAGTATTTCTGGAATGAGTTTCCAGCCTGTGAGGCTTGATCTCAGTCCTCCTGTTGGTGCCCACACGTGGACTCTCCGAGGGCAGCGCTAGGGAGCAGGGTCCGCACGCTGCCCTGGGGAAGCCCCCTATATATATATGTATATATGTATATATATATATATTTTTTTTTAGAGAGGTTTTTGCTATAGGGCATGTGTGCTCGCAGGAGAGAGAGTGACACAGAGACACAAAGTGAAGTGAGAAATCACCTCCCAGGGGTGATGGCCCTGCTTCAATCCCTTTTCTTCCTTTCTCCTCTAGGGATTTTGGGCACACTCGCACACGTACCCGTATGAGTTTTAAGCCACCATGTCCAGGACTTGAACCACAGTCAACTATGTGTGAGTCCAATGACATAACCATTATGCCATCTGCTGGTCCCCAAATTAAGCTTTTTTTTTTTTTGAATAGGGATCTTTTCATCAGTCTCAAACTTGGTCACTCTTGAAAATAGTTGTGTCCCCATGCAGTGGGACCTAGGTGCTGGCTAGCCGTGGTTCTGCAGGTTATAACCTAACGGCCACTCAGTTTGCCTGGCTGCACCCACAGGTGGGAAGGAGAGCTTGGAGAGAGCACAGGGAGGAGTTGCAGGGTGGTGGGAGTCCCCAGGACAGGGAGAGCAGTGCCCACAGGGAGACTGGTGGAGTGTCCCCATGCTTGTGCTGGTAGACTACTGTTATGTCGTCCACCTCTGAGGACATGAGACCAGGGGCACAGATGACCATGCGGGAGAAGCGTTGGCAGGTCTCCTCAGTGCGGGCGGCTTGGCATCCTCCACATGCCAGGTGGGGAGTTCTGGGCTCCTGTTTTCTGCAGAAGTCTCCTGGAAGCTAAGCGTGTGCGCTGGGCCCTCCACTGGCCCGTGTGTCATCTTCCTAGAATGAATCCCTCGGGGCCCGGATGTCTGCGAGCTCCAGCTCTAAGAGGGAAACGCAGTACTGACAGCTCCCCAGACTGCCAAATGCAGCTGGCAGCAGGGGCGCTCAGACAGGCGTGAGCCTCCTTCCTCCTCAGCCACTGGTGCAGATGGAGGGAGACCAAGCCCAGGCCTCTGCTGGTTCTCTTCCTTGTTTCTAGTAGCAGGGAATTCTGCAGGACGCAGCTCTTACGCGAATTAAGTCACCTTTTCTCGGACATAGCAGGCTCAAGTCTTTGCCTTGACCCTGACCTCTTGCCCCATTTCCTGGAGTATTTCTGGAATGAGTTTCCAGCCTGTGAGGCTTGATCTCAGTCCTCCTGTTGGTGCCCACACGTGGACTCTCCGAGGGCAGCGCTAGGGAGCAGGGTCCGCACGCTGCCCTGGGGAAGCCCCCGAGCAACTACTGCAGGCTGTAGCAGCCCACTGTTCTTGGAATGCATGTGTTTTGTCTGTTCTATCATTTTTCTTAAAGTTTATTCACTTAGTCCATAAACTGGAGAGACAGAGAGACATAGAGATAGCACCCCAAGCACCAAACAGGGTTCTGACACCAGAATCCACCCCATCTCAGCTGGACCCATCACAGGTGTGTTGTACCTGGCGAACTCAGGGAGGTCTTCAGGTATGAAATGGTCACCTCCCTACGTGGGTCTGTATCACAGAGCATCACACTGTTACCACTGTGACACCACCCAGTCCCTGTTTAATATTTTTTTAAAAATAAAAAAGAAACTCTTAACTTGGGCTGTACTGAAAACGAAGGCCTGCCCCAGAGGTAACAGGCCCTGCCATATGGGCTGGAGCGAGGCCTGGCTGTCCCCGACCTGCCTGGTGTATGGATCATCAACACCCTACTTTAAGGGGAAGGAGGCTGAGGCTTGGAAGGCCGGCCTACTGTCTCCAGCCCTGTGGTGGCTGGTGCAACAGCGTTCCATACCTGCCCAGGGCTACTGCTCCCTCCCCTGCCCTGGCCCAGAGCTGCTCCTCTCCGCTCCCCACCCTTCCCCTTGCTTAGTCCGCAAGCTTGGCAGCTGCCCTGATTGGCTCTTCCTCCTGTCCTGTAGCTCTTCTCTCACGGCATGTCTAGACCACATGCCATCGGCCCCGTGTGTCACTGTACTGTGCTGGACAAACCCCCCCCAGCCTACCTGTATCGTGACGACTGCCTCCCAGAAATGACCCCTTGGTTCATCCTACACTCAGCCCTTCCCGCATGGGGTATCGAGGACACAGTGTGCAGTCTCTACCCCAGCTTCCCTCCCACTTGGGCTTCCACCAGCACCACGCACACACTGCTCGCTACAAGATATGCCTTCTCCTGATCTGGCTTATTTACCTAGTTTCTGTCTCCCTGCTCTAGTGTCTGCTCCTGGAGGTGGGACTATTGTCTGGTCTGCTCGCTGCTAACAATGTCAGGAACTAGACCAGGGCCTGGAATGTGCTTCACGGCATCTGTTCAGTTGATGTTTGGAAGGAGGTCTCTGTCTTTTGTTGTATGGCCGTGTGGATGCAGTAACACATTCTGTTTAATTCACATGTTATTCATCTTGACCACACTGAGAAACACTGAGAAACTGGGGGTTGATACGGCCGGACCACAGCCGATAACCAACAACTAGGGTACAGGCCTTTCTGGCGAGCCTAGTCTCCTGGACTCTGTCCCCAATCTCTGGGATTTAGCACGGTCCTACATGGAAGGTGTGCTAGAACCCTACACCTGGGACTGCTTCCCCCTTTGTCACTTCAGACCCCGTCATGTCTGCTACCTCCCGCTGTGTCTGTCTTCAGAGAGTCTACCTGTTGGAAGCACACATCGGCTGCCACCACCTTCACGAAGTTTATCGGCTTTTGCCCGTTTCAGTGTCTCCCATTCTCCAGTGGAGCCCCTTTCCCACTGTTAGAGAACAGAGGCTGGGCTCGCACGGTGGCACAGCGGCTAAACGGGCACTCTGCAAAGCGGGTCACAAGGAAGGCCCCAGGTTCACATGTGGGGCCTCCCTGTGTACACACGGCACATTCTTGCCCATGGTTCGGGCTGGCTGAGGCTAGGGGTGGATCATGGGATTCTTAGGGGTGTGCTCTCTCTCAGAGAAAAGAAAGAAAATGAAAAAATGAACTCGATATAAAAAAAAATAGGAAAAAATTGGAAGCCTGGAGTTGTCCTTCATTTTCTGGTAGAAGTGTGTCAAATAAGCTAACGCTGCAGCCCCATGCTGACAGAGGGCGATTCCTCTGACTCCTCGCCGAGTCTTTGAGCATATCCTGTTATCCTCTCCCTTTCATCCTTTTATAGTGAGGTTTTAAAGGCAGGTGTTCCTACTCTAAGTAGGAAAAGGGGCTTTGATTGCTACTAGATGGTGTTCTCCGGGTGGCTACGCTGTCCTTGTTGGCTTTTCTGGTTTCGTGTTTAGAATGGTGTTTAGAACTCTCTAATGTCAGTTTGCTCAATAACCAATACCCAGTAAACAGAAGGATGTGAATGTATGCAGATCCAGGAATGACAGTGGGGTGGGCCTCTGGAGGGGGGATTGTAGGTGAGCCCTTAGGGAGGGAGGAGGGTGTGGACGGCTCCATGGACAGAGCACAGCCCTCAGGTGCAGGTGCAGGTGCAGCGTGAAGTCCTGTATAACCAGTTTGAACATTTGAAGGCGTGCTCCATCTTTATCACGTCTCACTTGGAGAGCCGTTAGCCCCGCGAAGTCTGTCACCGTCGGGCTGAGTCCCACAAGTCAGGTGGGCTGGAGTGAGGCTTTCTCAGGCCAAGAGGGAGCCGGGGAGCCAGCTCTTTCACCCAGTGTCCTCGTGTGTATGTAGATGAGGCCCCTAGTCACAGAGGTGCAGGGACGGGCTCAGGGTCACATGGCCCATAGTCCCCACAGCGGAGAGTAAACCCAGGGCTTGGGCTCTTCACAGAGGCCTGTTTGCACACGGTTCCCCCCCCC
>NW_006159875.1:188812-192842 GCF_000334495.1 Tupaia belangeri chinensis | reverse complement strand
GCCTCTATTACGTCTTGTTCCATTAACTCCAGGATTGACAAGCTCTGAACCCAGAAATTTCCCAGGCTCGTTGCCCTGGCAACAAGGGCTCCTTTTGGTGCCGTGAAGGAAGTAGCATTGTGTCTGGCTTGCCCCATGCTGAGCCTGCCAGGCCTCCCCCGGGGTCCTTGCCATCTACAAACCCTTACTTGAAGGAACCCCAGCTTCCCACCCCACAAGTGGTTCTTTGTTCAATAGTGTGATGAGGATCGAGGCAGAGCCCGGAGCTGGGTGCCCGCTGCTGTGAAGGCCTACACAGACCCAGACAGACTTCTACTGACTCCTCCACTTAGCGTCCTGAAAAATAAAACGAAAAGAGATGGCGAGATAATGACTAACTGCCACCAACTAGCATGAGTTCGTGGCTGCATATTCAGGGGGCCCGTTATCAGAAGGAAGTGGAGTTGGGGCAGGGGAGGGCTTCCTGTGACGTCTTAGCAAATCCCTAAACAGCACAGAATGGGGAAATTAAAAAGAAGCATGATCGAAGGTCCCCTTCAGCTTTAAAGTTTCCTGACTGCATGTTTGGTTTCTGAAGCATTCTTCCTGGTAGGTGAAGTGTAATGTTTATCTGGGCAAGTAAATAGGAGTGGGAATAATGGGGCCGTTGTGTTCCCCTGCCCTCTGCGTTTCATTCCTGGATGGGTCAGACAGCCGGTCTGTGGGCAGCAGGCTCTCCTGTCCAAGCTACCAAGAAATTTCAAGCTTATTTGTGGAGCACTTTATCAGAGCTCTGGGGAGGGCTGGCTTCAGCCACTTCCGTCGTAGAAATGAAAGCCGAGGCTGGGCCATGAGGAGCAATTGTCCCCAAGCCCTGCAGCCTGCAGGGTGGCTGCCAGAAGCTGGTCTGCAGATCGGCCAGGGAAGAAGCGCCTTGCTGGCTGTTTCTCGAAGGTCATTCTCAGCAGGGTTTCTGTGTGTGTGTGTGTGTGTGTGTGTGTGTGTGCTGTGTCTCTCATATCCTGTCCTGTGCAGTGCAGGAGAAAGCTCCCTGCCCTCCTGGTCCTCGCTGTCCTCTCTGTGGCCCTGGCAGGGACGCACAGACTTCCGAGGACCCTGCCGGGCCAGGAGACAGAGCACAGACCCTTGAGTGGAGGTGCGGGTTAGAGCCTTAGAGGTGGGCAGTGTGGTCGCACTCAAGAAAGTGTGTGTCGTCTCATCTAGCCCTGCTGCGTATCCTTCTAGGATGGTGGCTGGATTCACAAAACCACGAGGAACTGGATGGTGGAAAAGGAACAAGCAAACTCCTCTGGCCCAGTCAAGGCAGCATAGCAGGGGCACAGCTTTCTCCATGACGGACAGAGCGGAGTGTAGTTCTGCAGCAACGTTGTGTGTACCTGTGTGTGCCTGTGGTCCTGGCCGACAGGGGACTGTGGTGTGAGATTCTGTACATGTCTTTCTTACTCTCTCTTTCACGAAACGAACTTAATATAAAAGAAGCCCTTCAATTATATTTAATCTACAGTTTGTCAAATTTTTTTTTTCTTTTTCATTTTTTTTCCCCAATTTTTAAAGAGTACAGGAACAACCAGATGGTGTAAGGTTACGTCACTGGACTCCCACATAGTTGACTGCAGTTCGAGTCCCCGACCCAGTGGCTTAAACTCACGCCAGGTGTGTGTGCGTGCGTGCCCAAGATCCCGAGAGGAGAATGAAAGAGAAGGGATTGTGGCATGGCCATTCCCCCAGGGGGTGATTTCTCACTTTTCTGTCTCTCTGTCTTTCTCTGTCAATAAGTACACACACCCTATAACAGAAAGCCACTGGGTCCAGGACATGAACTGTGGTCAGCCATGTGAGATCCAGCTCACTTACTCACTAGCCCATGGAGATGGCCTCCCAGATTTTTACATTGTCCCTAGTAATACTGTTTGGGGGAGATATTAGCTTAAAATAATTGCTCATCCCAGTAGCATCTGCAAAAGGACCTACTGGGGTTTAAATGAAAACAGTACAGTTTTTTAAATACACTTTATTTGGGGGCAGTCTAGATTTAGATTTAGATTTAGATTTAGATTTAGATATAGACTGAGATTTGGATTTAGAAAAATACGCAGGTCGTAGAGTGGCCTCGTGTCCCCACTCACTTTCCTCTATTAACACCTTGCCCTAGTGTATTGGTACGTTATTATCAGCTGAGGCCCATGTCCATTCTGCATTTGCTCTCTCTAAATTTTTTATGCGATGTCCTTTTTCTGTTCCAGGGTCCCACGTCACATTTCGGGGTCATATTCCTTAGACTCCTCTAGACTGGCGGTTTCGCAGGCACCTATTCTTTCTGAAGGTTTTGACAGTTTTGAGGGGTGTTGGTCAGATATTTTGTAGATATTCCTGAACTGGCATGTATTTGATGTGGGGTTGTGGGTTTAGGGGACCTCGGAAGTGGGACGTCGTCCCCGTCACATCCTAGCAAGGCTGTGCTCTCTGCACACGTGTCCTCTCCCGCCCTTACCTGGACCCCTGACTGAGGCCCTGTGTGCCAGGCGTCTCCTGAAGCTCGCCCTGCGTCCACACTGTGCTCTCTGGAGGGAAGTCACCGTACACCAGTGTGGACAGCGACGCTCCGCACGCTCGGGAGTTACAGAAGTTCTATGGACTCTTTCACACTAAGGATGCATCTTTTCCCCCTCATTTATTTATTCTGTCAGTCATTTATACTTACACTACTCTTGCACTCTCACTTTTTCCCCCCCAGCTCTAGCTATTGGGAACTCTTTCAGTTGGCTCCATACCACTTTGGCAAACCCCCATCAATGTGGGTGTTAATTTATTTTGAGCACCTCCCTGCGTTATGACATTACAAGGTATTGCAAGCTCATCTTGACCATTTCCTTCCATCGCTTCTGCGCCTTCTCAGCTGATAGAGCCGGTACCGTGCATGTGTGCTCAGGGGTGTATGCCACCCATCTAGAATACCTCCACATGCACCCATCAGATCCATCTTAACCTGGGTCTATCCAGATGACTCCAACTCCTTCCCCTACCACGCAGGTTCTGCCTGCCTCTCTGTGGTTACCTGTAACCTCCCCTTCAGTGGGGAGACCCTGGCCTCTCACCCTGCAGTGTCCATTACTCGTTTGTTCCGTTCTAGTAGGAGTGGATCCTGCTCTCGGAGTAATGCACCATCACCCTGTAGCACACGACTTAATCTGTTCAATGCAGTGCTTACGTGCAACGCCTTGCCTTTATTCTGACGGACTCCACTCCTTTTCAAATCGGTCACGTTGGTTCCCCTTTCCCCCACCCTCCTGAGTAAGATGGTTTCCTACATTTGCTGCACAGTTAAAATCTTTTGTCGCAGTCCACATTCTATCTCTGACCCTAGAACTGATTTCGTGATGAATTTGATTTTGTGACGTTTCTGACCGCCATATGATTTTTCTGTGACATGCATGCCTTCAGGTTCTCTCTGTGCTATGAAGTGTATTGCTTTGTGTGTTTAGACAAATGTCTAGTGCTGCGTGTCTGTCAATGCAGTCTCACGCAGAGCAGTTTCCCTGTCCTAAATGTCTTCTGCTCCCTCCCTTCCCTCTTCCCTCCCTTCTCCTGCTTTGTGGCTTTGCGGTTTTATCTTTTGCAGAATGACATGTGGTTGGAAGCCTACAGCGTGTAGCCTTTCAGATTGGCTTCTTTTATGCAGTTACATGTTTTTAAGGGTCCTCTGTGTCTTTTCATCAGTTGGTACCTCGCTTTTCAGGGCTGAGTAATATTCCATTGTCTGGCTGCACCTGTGTATTTATTGCTTCATGTACTGAAGGGCATCTCAGTTACTTCTCAGTTTTGGTGAGCATGAAGAGAGCTTCTGTAAACATCCATGTGCAGGTTTTCATGGAATCATACGTTTTCAGGTCAGTTTGGCATACCCAGGAGTGTGGTTTCTGGAAATAGTGAAGTTGTAGGCTTTTCTCGCCTCAGAGGTGGTGACATCCTCTGGAGGTGACATACACCAGGATGAGGCAAAGACCAGCCGGCTTCCTGCTGGCCGCCATGG
>NW_006159875.1:165550-188781 GCF_000334495.1 Tupaia belangeri chinensis | reverse complement strand
GCTGTTGCTGACAGCTCTGCTTAGGAAGATGTGGTTTTCCCTAGCACTCCCAGCTCGGAGGCTCAGGGGCAAAACTGAAATCGGTTTGTCTTGTGTCTCTTCAGACTAAAAGACCACTGTCATTCAGCCCATGAGCACAGCAAGGAGGCCAGGCATGTGCCGGGACCCTGTGTGCTCCGGTAGTCACCTCGTCCTCTCCCTCCGAGAATCTGGAACAGTAGCAAAGTGTCAAAGGCTTAGAGCCATTGTGCAGATAGATGAAGTAAGGCGTGGAAGTGGACTTGATGGCTAATGGAATTAAACAGTCCCTCTCTCTCTCTCTCTGTCTCTGTCTCTCTCTCTCTCTATATATATATACACACACACACACACACACACACACACATTTATGATTATCATTGAGAGGATTATGGGATAACTATCTGTGACAGCTCTATCCAGACAGCGAGAGCGCAGTGCTTACCTTGAATAATCACTTACCACATTGGAGGGATAAGCTGCCTCGTCAGGTAGACTGAGAACCATACTTACACAAGAAGAGTTGTGACAATCAAGAGTCGGCCCAGTGCCTGGCAGACGCCAGCGGCTTGGTTTGGGTGGAGCGTTGAGTTCTGCAGTCTGGTGGACCTGGGTGGGAAATGCCAAAGGGAATGATCCAGACCAGTGGTTGTCAGACTTCACTGGACCCCTGAAAGGCTCACAAAGGCCCAGGCTGCTGTGCTTCTACCATCCCTAGTTTCTGATTTGGTAGATCTGGTGACCCAAACAGTTACGGCCTAGCAAGTTCTCTGGTGATGCAGATGCCACATTCACCACTTGGAGAGCCACTGGCAGACTGCTCGCAACAGGCTCGGAGAAAGGAATCGGAGCCGAAGGGCTCAGAGAAATCAGGAGAGACTACACAGGGCAGCAGGGGCGGAGGCCGGACATGGAGAGGAAGGCAAAGGAAGTTTGTTGAAAAGGCACGGGCCGGACTCAGCCAGCTACAGGGGCACAGGGACTTGCCGAGGAAGTCAAGAGAGTAAGGTGGATAAAGTAGGATGACGACTGCTTCCTCGCCCCCTGCTTTGCTTCGGAGGAGTGGAGATGGGGAGACTAGAGACTTGTGAAGTCCGTAGCTCTAGAGCCCGGAGATGGGAGGGTCGTGGCCAAATGATCACATGTGACCTTATAGTGACATGATGGCATGTCCCTCCAGGGACTCTCCCCCTCCAGCCCTCCTTATCCTCTGTCCACGCCTCTTCACCACAGTGGACGGCCCTCGGCATGCCCTCAGCTATGCTTCATAAGTAACTCGCCTTATAAACATTTTGAATAGTTTAAATTGAATAATACTTCTAATTGGCCAGATGTTCTTAAAATAGTTTGCCGTTCACATGACTTGACATTCTCATTAGGAAAACAAAGACTGTTTTTTCTTTTATTGTGCATTGTGATTCTCTTAGCAAATTCCTGTTGCAAGCTTGCAGCTGTTCAATGTTTGCAAAATCATATTAAGGCCATCCTGTGTATAGGGAAGGACCATGATGGGCTTAGACAATACGTACTTTTCTTTCTTTTGTAAAGTATTTCCTAGTGTTGTGACCATTTGAAGCGTGGCTTTAAGTAGAACTCAGAGACAGTATTCTAAAGAGAAAAGAACACAAAGTGGTGTCCAGAACAGGAATTTCAGGTTTAGCTCTCATGCTGGGGTGGCAGGAGGGGTGAGGGCCTGAGGAGGGGTGTCTTGTCCTCGGGGCACTGCGAGGCCACTGGGGGTCCAGTAGAAATTATGGTCCAGGAAGACAGAAAGCTGGACAGACCAGGCTCTGAGCTGCGCCAAAGGTCACGCCAGAGAAGCTGTAAGCAGGAAAGGGAGCCCAGGTCCAAACCTGGGAAGACTCACCTTGGGAACAAGCACGATCGGATTGGGCACACAGCCTGGGCAGAGGTGACAGTGGCTCCTGGGCAGAAAACTGTCCCCGTGATGCTGCCCTGCCAGGACTTAGGCAGGTGTGAGTGGGGATTCAGGGACTCTCTGTGGACCCAGTCGCTAGGGCGACATCCAGCCTTGGGCTAGCCTGCGTGGCTGATGGTAAAGCAGGAGTCTTTAGGAGCTTTGAGTGTTGTGTTTCTCCCCGAGGATGTCAGCTGTTGACCAGGCCCTGTGGCTCGGTGGTTAGGCATAGTGCATAGATAGGTAGCTGGATCCCGTATGGCCAGCCACTGTTCAAATCGCTCGCAAAACATGCTGCGTGTGTGTGTGTGCATGCGCAAAATCCTAATGCGATGGAGAAATGAGGAAATAGGATTATGGCATGACCATGCCCCACCAGGGGGTGTATTTTTTTTCTCTCTCTCTCTGGGGAGAACACATGCCCTCTGGCAACTGTGAAAATTTTCAGCCATTGATGAACTTCCTAAAAGCCACATTTCAATTTATTACTTCTCTGTTCAACAACTTTTCTCTTCCTGTTAGTCCGCATCCAAGTTCTTTAATCTGATGTGTAATAATTACTCCCACTCACCAAACTCCTAAGATATCCCAGGGATTTATTATTTATTTATTTATGTTTTTAATTTTTGCCATAGCGTATGTGTGCTTGCTAGAGACAGATGGAGATAGGAAAGTGAGAAATCACCCCCAGAGGGATGGCTACTCCACAATTCCTTCTCTTCTCTGGATTTTGGGCATACATACCCTGTGCAATTTTTAAGCTGCCAGGTTTGGGACTCGAACCACGGTCAGTTGTGTGGGATCCAGTGCCTCAACCACTATGCCATCTGCTGGGCCTGGATGTCCTAGGAATTTTCAATAGAGGACTTCTCACTTGTTCTTTACAAGTCCACACAGGAGCTAGGGAGGAATCGGTCTTACAGAGGGAAGAAACTGAAGTTCATGGAAATTAAGTAATTTCTCCAAGATTACATAACCAGTGGCAGAAAAAGAATCGGAGCTCAGCACTTCCTGATTCCAAAGTGTGGGCTCTTTTCCATGAAACCACCGCGGCTGTGCCCTACCGGACGCACCCTTGCAATGCCCTTTGGACTTCATCAGTAAGACCTGCCCCCAACTTTCTGGCCAGAGACACCAACACTGCTACCCCGGGGGCATTTCTGGTCTCAAGCGAAGCCCAAAGGAAGTTGCACCCCTTCAGGTTAAGGTTTGTGATTCCCTTTAGTACTCTCTAACATTCTTAATCAGGAAATGCTACTTGAGAAAATAAAATCATTAAAAATTAAAACAGAAAAAAGATGCAGATTAATATGGAGAAAAGAATCATGACCTGTTGGCTCAGGACCCAGAGAAACCCCTGCAGACATTTAAAATAGTAATAGCATAGTTCAGATCCAGAGGAGTGTCCACATGGCAATGACCGAGGCGTGTGGGATGCTGCATCTGGTTCTCCTGCACCCGCGAGGGGCTGAGCCACCTTCTGAGTCATCCAAGTCACTTGGACCTATTAGCTGCAGGCCAGATTGAAGGCTACAGCCAGTTCCAAAGTCACTTGGATTTGTGTGTCAGAGTTCTTTTATAACAGAGGAGAAGACGTTGGTGTCGGACCCGGGTCCTCACAGATGTGGCCGCCTTGGGAAGAGCTACTGTCCCAGCCCTGGCATTGATTGCTGCCCAATCCCTGCTGCAGACCCCATGTGGCCTTCAGTCATCCTGTTGTGCTTGGACTCTGGCCAGTCTCCTGCCCTGCTATGCCATGTTCCTTCCTCTGCCATCCACCTTGGGTCTCACCTGCCCTCAGAACCTTCGGAGTCCTGCAAGCCCTTCCTCTGAGTCTCCCGGAACTTCCCTTCCCAGGCTGCTGTGAGTAGAATTCGGCAGGTGGCTCATTCTAACTAAATATTTGCTCAGGGACACCCAGTGGGCTATGACTGTCAACACTTGAGGAAGGGATATGGAAACATTTAGAAGTCCCATTCCTTGACCACAGGAGTACTTGCCCAGATATGAGATGGGACCTCACTGCAGAGCGCCTTCAGGTTCTGTGCACTGATAAGACCCAAGCCGAGCGAGGTTCCGCAGGGGGGGGAGGGGACTTTCTGAGCACTGGCCCCATGCAGCAGGCCCTTTCCCTCTCTCTCTCAGTCTTCATGACCCTCTGTGAGACGGGCTTACCAGTGCATCACAAAGGCTAGTAAACAGACTGGCCAGTGGTTAAGAAACTGTGCTAATCAGGCCAGAAGGTGGCATGGTACTTACAGCTCTGGACTCGCACATGTCTGACTGCAGTTTGAGTCCCAGACCTGGGGGCTTGAAACTCATACCGGGCATGTGTGTAAGCATCCTGAAATTCCAGGAGAATGGAAGAGAAAAGATCGTGGCATGGCCATTGTCCCTGGGGGGTGATGTCTCACTTTCCCTCTCACTGTCTCTCTCTGGCAAGTGCACATACTCTATGGCAAAAACTTAAAAAAAAAAAAAATGAAATTGTGCCAGTAATGGTCAGTACTGGTTTAGACATTAATTCTGACTGATCACAAAGCGGAGAGCTTTCTTTGCCCCTACCATGTCCCCTCTGCAGTTGTCATCGGTGACAGGTGCTAAGATCTTCCTTTTCTTTTTTTCTGAGTTTGCCAAAAGGTACATGCAGTCAGCACAGGGAGACGGCATCCCCAATGGGGCGTGGTCATGCTGCCATCCCGTCTCCATTTCTCCACTCTGTCGGGGTTTGGGATGCTGGGGCATACGTGCACATTTTCCCAGCACATGTTTTTCAAGCCTTTGGGACTGGGATTTGAACTAACCACCAGGCCCAGAGTCGGCCCAAACCATAGGAGATTTCTTCCTCCTCTTTCTCACTTGTGTAATGTGACCATCCCTCAAAACGCAAGCCTCGTGTCCCCAGCCAAGCTGTTCTGTTCTGACAGTTCTGCTCAAGCTGATTCTCATACTTTCAAGTGTCGCTAGCACTGGCTAAATGCAGTCACACACTGCCTGGTGTTATCAGTTAGCTTGTAATCTGGAAAAGAGAGTTTCCGAATTGCATCTGAAGATCTGTAGGTAGGGAGCTGTCTCTAACATCGTGAATCCTTCCAAGATCCTAGAGCTGTTTGTGTTCATTGCCGTCTGCTGCTATTTGGTGTTCCCTTTCCTTCACGCCTTAGATCTTTGTTGTTATGTACACAACCTTTGCCTGCAAATACAAAGTGGGATGATAGGATGAGACACATCTTTTTTTTTTTTTTTTTTTTCTTTCCCCTGGCTTTGCAAACTGACAGGGAATGCAAATATCTCTTGCTGTCCAAATCTGTTTCTTCCTCAGTTCAGAGTGGGTTTCGATGGGGAAGAGCAGCCAGTTCTATCAGTTTGGATCCTGAGACCTGGATAGCAAGCAGTGAGGGTTCAAGTGACCAGAGATTTTATGCGAGGTTTGACCTGACCTTACTCAGTTTTGCATTGGAAGCATAAGTTGAAAAGCAAGGTATACTGAAGTAAGAAAACATACCGTATCTATTGTGAGTACAAAGTAAGTGCTTTACCCAGCTTAAATGAAGTGCCTGAGGATTCAAGGTGATAGCTCATATCCCTAGATAGAAGAGTGATCATCCACTCACCAGGCGGTTTCTGGCAGGTCACCATGAACCGACTGCCGAGCCAACAACTGGAGGGTCACATCTGTCCTGTCTGCCCCGAGTCTACTTGCTGACCGGTTCAGGAGACAGATTATTCACCCAACAGTGGCAATGCGGAGTGACTGTCGTAGCCATAGAAAAATACATGGGTCAGAGGAACACTGGCCAGGGTGGGTTGGGATGTGGCCAGAGAATGTTTGGGGAGGATGGGGAAGTGAGGTTGACTCATGTATTGAGCATCCACTCTACACTGAACGCTGTTGGATGCGTTCAGCCCACGTGGGTGAGCCTGTCTGCCAAAGACCCTGGCCTTTCAGAGCAGGCCGTTCTAGAAGATCTACGGGGGCTCCTGAAGCAGGTGGTGTCTGGGCTGTTTATGGAGGCTGAGGACACTCTCAGGCAGTTAACTGGCAGGCAGTGGTGGACAGACAGGTGTGCTCTGCATAGAGGACACGGGGCTCGAGGGAAATACCTCGCTGACTGTTTTTCCTGGGATGTTTCTACAGCTGAAGCTGGACAGAGTTAAATCCAAGTAGGAGCTATTCTCTCAAAAGCATCTCTTCCAGGCTGACTGAGACTTTGCCTCCTGGGCTAGACGCTTAGTTGGGAGGAGGGTCCTGTTAAATGCACATCGACAAGACAGCGAGAAGGTGGGTAGCTGGGTGGGTCTCTGGCCTTGGGGGTCATGAAAGTGACCATGAAATGATAAAGATCCGAGTCAGGGAGCCCTGGCTAAAGTGTCTCAGAGGAACCAGAGGAGTTCTGCTGAGAACCTCACCCCACCAGCAGTTGGTCGCCACCTCCCTGGCCCCAGCTGTGCTAGGAGGCATGATTCCTGCCACAGCTCTGGTGGAGGTCTGATCGCTGTGCTTCTCTCCTTCCAGACTGCTCTGCCATGACCACAGCAAGGTACCGGCCCACCTGGGACCTGGCCCTCGACCCACTGGTGTCCTGCAAGCTCTGTCTGGGGGAGTATCCGGTGGAGCAGATGACAACCATAGCCCAGTGCCAATGCATCTTCTGTACTCTGGTGGGTCTTTGTGGGTAAAGTTTAACAGCATTTCGGGATGGGATTTGGTTTTCAGACATGGAACAAGGCTTTGCATTAACTTTTGTTTGGTGGCAGTCTCTTGTCGAGGCTTCCAAAGTAGGTTTCCATTATTGTGGCTGGTGATGCAGAAACAGTCACTCAGGATTTTAGAAGCTAGTGACGCCATTCTGAAAACTCGTCGCTGCACATGTTCTCACAGGATGAGGGAGGCTTGATCACACCTCATTTTCAGTGTAGTGGAATAACTCGATGCTTGAGAGTCTAACAGTGCTTACCTAGCGACTGTGTGTAGCGAGGATATTCAGTTTTCAGTTTTTCTTTTACTGATTTAGTGCTAGACTAGAACTGATACATCTTAAAAATTGCATGTAGATTTCCTTAAGATGTAGCCAACATTCCTTTGGAGACGAATGATCTGTTCTTAATGAATAGAGGGACTTATAACCTAAGAAGTTTTGAGTTTGTGTCTAACCCAAACCTCTAATTATTATCATTGAAAAAGAAAACAATGAGTGTGTAGGGCTTACTTTTAGTTAATTTCATTTAATTGTACTTTTTTTTTTCTTCCCATTCAAGGGATAAAAAAACAATAAACCCATAAAAGCAGGAAGTTGGATGGTGGTTACTGGGTGTCTGGGTGTCTGGGGGGACGGGGGTGATGGTCAAGGGGTTCAGAGTTTCAGACGTGCAGGATGAGCACCTTCTGGAGATCTTCTGTGCCCTGTTTCAGGCATAGCTAGTGGTACCATCTTACATACTTGAAATGTGCCGTGTGACCAGATCGTATGTGTCCTCACCATGAAAGGAAATAAAGACTATTTGAGGTGGGGGATATTTAATTAGCTTAATTGTGGAACTCTTTCACAATGTGTGTATGTATGTATATATGTGTGTGTGTGTGTGTGTGTGTATATATACATATATACACATATATATGTATGTATGAGAAGAGCAAGCTGTACCTTAAATATAGATACTTTTATATGCCAGCTACACCTCAACCTCAGTAAAGCTGAAACATAAAATAAAATACCATATTTTTCATCTTCAAAATGGTAGAAAAAAGGACTTTCTTCAAACTATAAAAACAGCAACAAATGTTGCTTCTGAATTTAACTGCTGTTATAAATAAGCAGTATGGACAGCCTGCCTGTGTAGTTTCCAAATGTCTAGATTAAAGTCTGTCGCTCAGACAGTCTCTCCTACCCTTTGGCACTAGACGTGTCTATCCTTCTTGCCCAACTTTGGAAGGTTTTATTTCATTTATGCCTCCTGATCTTTCTGCTGTGTAGGCACAGCAAACATCATTTCTGTTCTGTAGATAAGAAAACTGAGCTTTGCAAACATTCACATCTACATCTCCTGATTTCTTGGTTATGCGCAAGGTGGACTTTCTGAAAGGTGGAAGGATTTCTGGCTCATTCTCGTTCCTCGAACACACAGTTTACTGTAGGACTCATAATAAATAATCAATGTTAAACCTCATGGATTAAACTGAAGTGAATCAATCTTCATCATGGAGGCAACATCCAAGAAATGTTCCTGATTAAAGCCCGAGGAAAATAGTTTCAACCTAGAGGAAAGGAAATTGCTTTTGACATTTTCATGAGATGAGGATGGATCAGAGGGGGCGGGGGCAGTGGAGGGTCCGGAGGGACAGACCTCCATCTAATTAGCACAACGCATGGGGCTCGTTTTCATTTCCGGAGCACGAGCCAGGACATGGAGCAGGCCAGGACAGATCGCATAATTAGCTTTATGCCAAACTGCCTCCCTCTTGCCTGGAGCACCTTGCGCATTTCCAACACTGAACAACCCCTCTGTGGCAAATGCCTCTGGACAGTTGGCCTGTCCGGCCACCTTCATGCTGCCTTGAGGCCATGGTTTGTGTTCTTCTCCTTGACATAGTCTGTTCTTCCTGGCCTTTGTGCCAAGGCTTCATTTTTCTGTTGTTATTTCAGTTTTCTATTTCTAGAGAACTGTAGTAAAAATAAACAAGCAACTGTAACTCACACCACAGGTTTAAGCAAAGTCAAGGGATCTGAAAGGAAGAAACTAGCACTGTTTGTTCAAGGAGGAGTTGCTGGGACTACCAAGAAACAGCGGGGTAGTGTGGCTTTTCCCACCACTGTTTATAGAAAATTAACGTGTTGGAAAGCGTCCAGCTTCTGCCTGTGCTCATGGTAGTGTGAAGAGGAGGAAGCACCTGTGTGGGCAGTCTGAGAAGGGGGGAGTGTCCTTGTCCCATGACATCTTCGTTCATGTGCTCATCCCATGTGAAGGTGTAAAGTAATCTCTAGCTGGGGGCAAACCAGACCAGGACCCCAGGGCCTTTGGCCATGAGTATTGCACTGTGTTTTTCTGGGAGACCAACTGGAAGGTAGACAGTTGTGTGAGACTGAGAGGAAGCACTCTTACAGCAGTAACAGTTACTACTGAACTACAGGGAAGTTCTGATGCATTTTATTTCATGAAGAAATAGCTAGAGGAAAGACGTCAGGCATCCCTGTGATGAGCTGCCAGCTCTCCTCTGACCTTCCTGGCTTCATTTACCCCATCTCCATAACAGAGGTGACCTAGCCTGCTCAGGAGCTCAGATGGAAGAACATACATGCAGGAGCTGTCACTTGGTAGTGCCCAGTGGCCTGGCTCTTCGCACTTTGCTTCTAAGTCAGGTTTAGAACTACAAGGATAAAAAAGATAACTTTTCTATATGGACAGCTTCCCCAAACATGTGTTCTATAAAACATTGTCCCAAAAGATGCACTCAAAAGATTTTTGAAGTTAGTGGTTTGCTGAACATTGTATGTCTGTACTCCCCCAACCCCTCCCCAAGTACATACATATGCCTGCTAAGACATTCTGGGTGCCAGGGGCATAAAGACAACACTGAGAACCCACAAGTGGAGAAACACCGTTTAATATGCTTCCCACATGAATCTGAGCATGGAAAGTGCTTGCCTCTCAGTTAACAATGAGGCACTGCCCTGCAGCAGTCTAGCCAGCCTGCTGCTTTACAGGTGCCTGGCTGCTTCAGGGTGAGTCCAGAGGTCTTCTCTGTGATTTTTAATGAGGTCACACAGAGCCTGTGTATTGTGTCTGAGCGACATGGCCTGGGCAGGACAGTAGAGCTCTGGATGAAGGCTTTTCAGGGTTCTAGGGCCCACCATGGCACTGTGCACACTGCAGAAGCCATGCCTGGCTTCAGGGATTTAGAGATGGTGAGAGCTCACAGGCCCCTCAAATGCTTTCATTTTTGCTGAGTGTGAAAATGTTTAAATGCATGTATCTTTTCATAATATGCATTGTACATGAACTTTCTGAAGACACCGAGACTATACATCATACATATGCATACATAGGTATTAATATACATAATATATACATATGTCTACTTTTTATATTTTTTGTTTTGAGCTAGATTTACATCTATCCTGATTTTAGCTGTTTCTTGGTAATTGGGACTTTCACCTTTAGAACCCAGATGACAAGATTTTGAGAAATAAACATGAAAAATTGTTACTTAAAAGTGTAATTTTTAGTAAACAAAATATTTTCGACACAGAATGCCTAATTGTGATAAAAATGAACCTTAGTAGTTTAAATAAAAAGTTGACACCAGCTGGTTAATTAAATTGGGGAAAGCTAGCTAATTGAGGTAAGTTGCATGATCAAACTCCGGCTTTGAGGTCTGAGCCCAGGTCTTTGCTCTGCCTGTGCTACCTGCTAGCTGTGTCGTTTGCAACAAGCTGCTTAACTTCTCTGAGCTTTGGTTTCTTCATCTCTTAAGTATGATCAACCTCATAAACAAATTAAACGAGGCAATGCACAACATGTTGAGCAGTAGCATGCCTGAGATAAGGGACAAAGATGTCATGTCCCTTTCTTCCTGTACATTGCCAAGGCCATCCACCTAGGACACCCTGGAACTGCTGCGTCCGCCTCAAACTTCCGGTCATTTATCTTGGTTACAATTCCTGTTGTCCTCGTCTGTTCTCTGTTGCTTGATAATTGAATATTGAGTCTGGGTGATTTATGAAGAATGGGGGTGTATTCAGTTCACAGTTCACAGTTTTAGAGGTCTGAGGTCAAAGTGCTGCATCTAGTGAGGGTCTTCTTGTTGTGGGGACTCAGAAGGGTCCTAAGGCAGCTCAGGGCGGCATGTGGTGGGACAGAGCAAGGTCAAGCACGTGTCCGTGTGTCTGCCTTTCTTATAGCACTGCCAAAATCGATCATGGGGGCCCACCCTGATGACCACATCTAATTTTGATCACCTCCCAAAAGCCCGACCTTTCAACACCATAATCGAATTAAGTCTCCAGCTTCTCAACCCTATTACAATGACCCACTGAGTTTTAGCAGATGAATTTTGGGGGAATGCATGCAGACCATAGCACTCTGTAGAGATTCAGTGGATCAGAGCAGTAGCCTGATCTGACACACATTTCTGTCCCTGCCAGCTCTGTGCTGTGTTCACTGTGTAAAGTGGGTGTTGGTTCATGTCCACAGGGAGTGGTTATTTAGTGAACCCTTATGGAATGCCTGGTTTGTGCCGAGAGCCCTGGGTCTGGAAGTAAGACTACAATCTCCGTACCTGCCCAACTCTTGATCAGAAGGAAATAGAGGTCTGGGTGGGGATCATTTGGGGTGGAAAGTGCTGAATTTGCAGTGTAGATTACATGTCAACTCTTCTTCTGTCTGGTGTTTGAACTTGTGTCATCCTGTGCTGTGGTTGTGTTTACTGGTCGACACGCTCCACCAAAGCAGCTTTGTAGGAATGAGGGCTTTATTTCCTTTTGCTTTCACATTAACAACTTTGGCTCTCATCTAAATAAACATTCTGTCTAGAGTGTTATATACTTGAGTTCTAAATGACCAACTGCAGGTAAGAATAAGCTTTTCCTCTTTCTTTTCTTACTTTTATGATCACAACGGCTGCTGTTCCTGTTCTGTCTCTACCTCTTCCATGAAATGTATCTAAAAAATCATAGGGCCTTCATATTTAGAAGAAATTCATCTCTGTCTTAGCACATTGGATTAGTCTGCCCTGGTGAAGGTGAATTTTCAAAGTATTCTTTAAAAGAAAGCTCATGGTATTTTTGTTCAAATAAAATGCTATGGAAGTCTGCCCTCATGGCCCAGTAGTTAAGTTAGTCAGGTTCCACATGATCAACTGTGATTTGAGTCCCAGTACTGGCAGTTAAGAAACATGCCAGAGGGGCCAGCAGGTGGTGTGGTGGTTAAAGGTGCTGGACTCCCACATGGCGGACTGTGGCTCAAGTCCTGGACCCGGTGGCTTGCTTTCTCTCTCCTTTTCTCTTCTCTCTCTCACTATCTGGTCAAATTAAAATAAATAAATAATAAAAATAATATTAAAAAAAGAAACATGTCAGATGTGTGTGTGTGTGTGTGTGTGTGTGTATGTCCAAAATCGTGGAAGTACGGAAATACGGTGAAGGGATCATGGTGTGACCAAATCCCTCCCCCATATCGGGAGGTACTTTGTCCCTTACTCTCTGTCTTTGTGGAGGGCAGACATGCTCTCAGGCAATATAAAAAAGAAAGAAAGAAAGAAAGCCTACAGTAGTGCCTGATATATGGAATGGTTGACACAAGCCACCTGTCAGTGTGGAGTTTAGGCTGTGGCCATCAGAGAGCACAGGGCACATTTGTTTAGGAGGAAACCAATTTAATAATTTGGCAAGAGCAGAATACGGTTTTATTTATTTCTTCTGTAAGTAAGATGGAGGGAGAGACAGATTGAGAGAGAGAGAGACAGAAAGAGATAGAGAGCAAGACAGCACCCCCGACAGGGTCTAGATGTTGTGAACCACCCCTAGACTCGGCCAGCCCTGGATCATGAGCTAGTGTATACCCTGGCACACTCAGGAAGATCTCTGCACCAGAACCAGGAACGTTCCTGTGTGGGATTGCCTTTCCCTAGCACCGCGTTTCACCCTACACCTTATCTAGCCCCAAAAGAGCTTTCACTTATTTACTTTTTACTTGTTATTCTGATAAGTTTTTACTTCCTATCTTGGAGTCCTTGGCTTGTGAGTCAAGTCATATTCCTCCGACCTCCAGGAACCTGATCTTTGCCAGAGCATATACTGTGGAGGGTACACCAGATTCCTCAGGCCACTCAGCAAGATGCACTGGGAATTCCATGAAGCCGTCCTCACAAGGCTGAGCAGGGTCGTCTCCAGCCTCCTTGAGACAGCTCTACTAGGAATGACTCAGCCTTCTGGATTGTGCAGGCCAGGACTGCCAGTTCAACTCTGGTGTATAGATAACTTTCTGCCTCAGGTCTCCACCTCTTTTGCTCAGATGCTAAGGACTGTCTCTTACCAAGTGTCTGGTTATTCTGTGTGTATTCCACTCATCTGAACATCCATCCATCCACCATCTCTATCTGTGCAGCATTGATTCATCACTATTTGTCAGTACTCTGTTAGGCATAGGGAATAGAACGATAAATAATAAACACTTAATTTCAATGTATGTGCTATCTAACATGGTGATACATAAACTTATTATTGTTATTATTATTAGAGATGTTTACTATAGCGAATGTGTGCTTGCCAGAGAGAGAGATAGAAAGCAAAAAATCACCCACCAAGGGGATGGTCATGCCACAATCTTTTCTCCTCCATTCTCTTCTCAGGATTTTGGGCATGCATGCACATGCTTCTTGCGTAAGTTTTAAGCCACCGGGTCTGGGACTCAACTGTGGTCAACTGTGTGAGAGTCCAGTGATATAACTATTTCGCCATCTGCTGGTTTTTAAACATATTATTGATGGCTCCAGAAATGCTGAGAGCATTTTTTTGGGGGGGAGGGGGAGTCAGCAATATTCTAGACCTCAACTATCTATGGAGCATAATAGCTATAGAGTGACCCTTTTTCTGTCTGCCAGGTGTATCCCACGCTATGAGGATGCAGCGGCTTGGCCCTTGCTGCTTTTGTTTGGATCTGTCTACATATAGCCCCTTTGAGCAGTTTTTGGGTGTTTTCTCCTGCTGGTAGTATCATTGATAGCCAACAAACCTTTGATGAGAAAACAGATGAAATTCAGACTTCTCTGTAGTTTCAGACGAGGCAGATCTGTCTCTGGCCTGCTTCTCCTTGGCAGGAAACTTCTGACACAGTGGAGGTGGATTAGCAAATCTGCACTGCTGTCTTCTCATCGGGTTTCAGAGTTGGAAGCCAAAATGGAAAACAGAATGCCTGGAACATTCTGTGGCTCTTGCCACGAACCTTCCCCCTTCCTCCATCTGTGGAACTGATGCTTCTTTTCCAAGCATGGCTTTTTCCCTCTGGCCAACTTTTCTTCTCCACGAAGCCTGCACTGACCTCAGCCAGATGGGACCAACCCTCTACATCCACAGTGGCCTGTTAGAAGCTCACTGCCCCTGTGTCGCGGCCCTAGTAAATCCTGGAACATGGAGTGTGATACAGTCAGTTGTTCATGTGTTTCCCCATGCCAGGCTGTGAGGGTCCTGATGTCTCGGATCATCTTTACAGTCACAGCTTCGTGAACATGTAATGATAGTGTGCTCTTGGGCAACGTGGACTTGGCTAGCTCAAAGTATGTACAGCTCTTTGTTCTAAGAAAAAGTGTATGAGGTTACAGAAATATTTAACATATTGCTTATGAAAGACTTATACATTGAAGCAGAAGTAGGCAAAACATTGAAATACAAAGAAACAAAAAATCCCACCAACTTCGGAATCAGGCATGCATGGATTGGAGCGCTGGTGTTTCTTCTTACAGCATATAGCTTTGGAATGGTTCTTCCTTTTATTATTTTAATTAATTTATTCTACATTCATTTACCATATATCATTGCAGCATATAAAATGAATTTTCCCATCCAGAATATACTTTTATTGGCTCAAAGATATTACCCATACATATTATCTTCAACAGATAAATTTCCATTTTGTGTTTCTCACTTATTTTACTTCTTTTTTATCTCTCCTTCTTCTTTAGTCCCTCCCTCTCACCCTCCACCATTAGGTTAGGAAGTAGAATGGTTCTTAAATTCCCTAAGCCTGGATTTTTCAGTCTACAAAGTGGAGTGATAGACCCTCATGATACTCGCGTGTGTTCAGTGGACTAACCTGGGTGAAGTGATAAGCTAGCAAGTGGTACTTAGAAGGTATTTGGAAACTGGTCATTAGATAATGGGTAAATTTATTAGTGTCTGCTGAAGGACTGCTTATTTATTTTTACACATATTTCTTTATTTCCCTATTATTTTGTGCTCATTTCAAGACATCTTTCTGCTATTAGATTGAAAAGCATTGCTTGTGAGTCATGGCCCACTTTATATCTGGAAGAAGACTGGATTGTTTTGATAGATGCAAGGCCAGGCGCTCGGATCCTCGTGTCTCTTTATATGGTAAACAAATTGATGTGTCTAGAACATAATCATCTCACCAATTGTGCAGTGAGATGCACTCCGATGGCATGGAGTGCTCGCTCTTGGGCGGCTTCAGCCAGACGTGACTCACTACCTGTTGCCAGAGCAAGCTCTTGAACGATGATGTTTGGAGATTTCCCCAGGGTGTATGTTTCGCACCAGTTTTAATTGTTGTATTTTGCTTCCTAGGGCGAATAGTGCTTTATCATTATATACTGCTCTGCACAATATCGTGAGAGTGTTCTGCGTGGTATATCGGTTTAAGACATTCCAGTATCCTCTAGAGACCTAATTTAGACAAACTTAATTGTAGAAAATAAAATAATGGTCTTGCCGCTAAGGTTTTCATGCCTATGACTGTAAGAAATATATTACACAGAGAGAAAAACAAGAGATAACAACCACCACTGCTTACTTAACTGGTGCTGTCTACCAGGAATGGTGCCAGGAACTTTTATATACTTTTTTAAATCTCCCTTCACAACAAAAGCCCAGCACAATTGGTAGCCCTGTTTTACCACTGAAGGATGGTGGCCCAGTGACTGCTGAGCTTGTCCATGTCCTCTCATTAGAAGGACGAGCTTTGCTTGAAGTCTGTCTGGCTCCAAAAGCTACAGTCCTTCCCTCCTCCTGTCTCACCCACCATAAACAGGACATTCCTCTCCTGCCAGCTGTAAACTGGCCATTGTTGCAACACTTGGCTGCTCCCCTGAGCCCCAGTGGTATCGGTATCGCCCCATCAGACCAGCTGATGCCGCCCAGAACTGGCTGCAGCCCTGAGGGAGGCTTGATATGAATCCTTCCCCACCTCATTGTCTGCCCCTTCCTGTTTTGTCCCTCGCTTATTCCAGGGATGGCCACACATTGGTTTTAATGAGTCAGTCTAGAACTCTGCCATCTTGTACCTCAGACAGAACGCTGAGACCCACCACTCTGAGAGCTCTTAAGAAGCACTGAGTTGGCAAAAGTAGATGTGTCTGTGAATCCTCTCAGTTAGAGCCCTGCCATCACCAGAGTCCGGCATATTAGAAGATGCAGGCTTAAACTCCGGGCCTCAGCAGCTCTCCACCAACAGTGGAATTTGCACTAACATCCTAGTGCTTGAGGAATGCTTTGAGAAATGGCTTCTTCTGAGGATTGCTTTGATTTCTTAAAGAAATTGCTATCTAGAGATTTTAATGAATGGAATACTCTGGATTGCCGGAAAGGGAATTGCCCATGTAGACCTAATTATTCTCTGTATTGAGCATATACCCTTTTCCATGTATTCTGCTAAGCCTTCTCCCTTCAGAAAATTCTTCCATCCACACTGTAAGGTGGGTTGAGTCACCCCAAATTTCATATGAGAAAAATGAAGCTGGTACAGAGAGAGTAATGGACTTTTTCTCCACCTAGAAGTCATAGGAACTGTAGATGGACTTCATTGATGCCCATTTATTAATTATAATCACGCATTCTCCCAATTAAATGGATTATACATTGGGGAGAAGTGGTGACTTAACGAATATAGCTTATAGGTTTTTCTTGATGAGTCGTTGCTGTAAAATTTCACTAGTGTTATTATAATATTATAATAGTCTTGCTATTATGAACTTCAACTATACTGAGATTGATTAAAGATGGAGTTTGTTAGGCCATCAGGTGGCATGGTGGTTAAGGACCTGGATTCCCATATGGTCAACTATGGCGGAAGTCCCAAACATGGAGGCTTGAAATTCACACTGGCTGAGTGTGCATGAGTGCCCAAAATCCCAGAAGAAGAATGGAGGAGAAGGGATTGTGGCATAACCATTCCCCCAACAGGGTGGTTTCTTACTTTCTCTTTCTCTCTCTCTTCAGTGAGCATATCCACCCTATAGCAAAAACCTAAAAAACAAAACCAAACAAAAACAAAAACAAACAAACAAACAAAAACATTGGAGTTTGGTATGCTTGGTGGTAATTGCATTGTTTTCCCTTTATGCAATGGTCCCAGTCTCCTCTGCTATCCGAGTCCTTGTGTAAGCTCTTCCAAGTTTCTGTCTCTGGTCTCTCTTGGTAGTGAGCCCACATGAGTGAAGGCCGAGTCTTTTCTTCCTATTGTTGTTTATAATGTGCTTTTCAGGGAAAAATTGGAATTTCAGTTACAAAGACCAGTAGACTTTGTAAAGCAAGATTAATTTGGTATTGAGAAAGACTACTTACTCTTTTTATTTTTTTTAATATTTAATATTTAATATTTTGCCATAAGGTATTTCCTCTCTTACCAGAGAGGAAAGAGACAGAAAGAGATAGTGAGAGGGAAAGTGAGATATCATCCCCTGGGCTATCTCTTTCTCTCTCTGGTCAGATTAAAAAATAACAATAATAAAAAAAAATAATTCTTTTAAAAAGTAAAAAAGAAATTATCCCTTAGGGTTATGGCCACACCACAATTTCTTCTGTGATTTTGGGCACCCATGCACATGCACACGGTGTGATTTTCAAGCCACTGGGTCCAGGACTCCAACTACGGCTGGCCATGTGGGAGTCCAGCGTCTTAACCACCAAATCACCTGCTGGCCCAGACTACATACTCATTGATGTTTCAATTGTTCCTTATGTCTCCCATTAGATCTTTTCTGACTTGAGATTTTGTATGTTTTTCCCGAGGAGATCACTTTGGTAGTAAGTAGTTGGCGGGAAGTGAGATTGCAGAGATGAAGGATGCCTAATGTACCTGGGTTCTCAATCCAGACACTTTAACTGCCCAAGCTTGAGTTCGAATTTAGGTTCTGCCCTTACTTATCAGAGTAAACTGGTGAGTTTCTTCATTGGCAACTTAGATTTCATATCTGAAAGATAAAACAGCCAAATCTTTCTTGTTAGAATGTTCTAAGGGGCCAGCATATGGCCTGGTGGTTAAGGGGACTGGATCCCACATGGCCGACTGTGTGATTCAAGTCCCAGACCTGGTGGTTTGAGAAACCTGCCAGTGTGTATGCATGTATGCCCAAAGGAGCATGTTCGAAAAGGAAGGAAAGCTGGAAGAGAAGGGATTGCAGTGTGACCATTCCCCACAGGGGGAATGATACTTTTCCATTTTTCTGCTCTCTCTTTTCTCCCTGGCAAGTTCTCATGCCCTCTGGCAAAACCAATAAAAAAGAAAAAGGAATGTCCTAGGGATTCTGTGACACGATGGAAGACGAGTATTTAGTGCAGCACTGGCAGCTTACGTGAACCGTAGAACTGTCACTTCTCAACCTCCTGCCCGCCCTTCTTCTTGCTCTTAGTTTTTGGCTTTTGTTCTTGCTGAGGCTGTGCACAAAGACTGAACCCCAGCTGTAGTTCGTGAACTAGCATATGTCCCCTGGTACAAAATAGGCACCCCACAAATACCCTAGGGCTAAAGCTCCGAACCTCTCATTTGGTGGTTGTTCTGGGCTCCCCAGTGAAAACATGGAACTGTCATGGACAGCGTGACGGCCAGGTTTTCCAATGTGTCATGTTTCTGTGGCATTAAGGAAGCAAAGATGTTTATGGACTTTTCTCTATTTTTCTTTCAGTGCCTGAAACAGTATGTTGAGCTCTTGATCAAAGAAGGATTAGAAACTGCAATTAGCTGCCCAGATGCTGCCTGCCCTAAACAGGGTCACCTACAGGAGAATGAGGCACGTCAAGGGAAGGCACCGGGGCTGTCCGGAGTGCTGGTCTACCTGCCCAGCTTTGCAGGGTGGGGTGCACCTGCTGACATTTACATCGCCTGTACTCCAGCCCTCAGCTTGTCACTCCCTTGTTTGTATTTCTTCCCTTAGATCGAGTGCATGGTTGCGGCTGAAATTATGCAAAGATATAAAAAGCTACAATTCGAAAGAGGTAGGTGCTGTTTACGATTCTCATAACAGAATGTGAATAAATTTGGGGGGAATTTTTTGGTATATATAATTGTATGTCATTTGGTAGGAGTGAGAAAGCAGAAGTGATACAAGTTGGCTTTTGAAATTCAGCTAATATTTTAAGTTCTCTGAACAGCTCATAGTTTGCAGTCGTTGGCAGGCAGTCTATTCAGTAGTAGGAAAAATGGATAAAACACAGTTCGCTTATAGTATTGGAGTTTCTGGGGGCATTTAAAGAGATCTGTCATGGGACCCGATTCTTCAGCTAGATTAAGTATTAAAGTTTCGAGGACTAAACTCTAAGACCAGACCCACCCTGAATTTGGAAGATACAAAGAGGGGCCAGCCATCTAGGGGTTAAAGCAGGTAGATCTCCTATAGTTAACCATACTTTTCAAATCCCAGATTCAGCGACTTGATTCTGGGCACATGTGTATACATGCCTGAAATCTCGGGAGGAGGGAAAAATGGAGAACACGAGATGGTGGCATGGCTCTCCCCATCGGGGGTGCTTTCTTACATTTCTTCTCTCTCTCTTTCTGTCTTCAATAAGCACTCACACCCTTTGGCAAATAGAAAAAAAAAATTAAAAATAGAAAACACCCAGGCATGGAAGAAAGCCCCAGGAGTTAGCTTAGTGATAAATGCAAAGACCTGCATCCCTCTAGCAGTTAGGGTAGGACTTGTGCCCAGCGCACCAGCTGGTACAGCCTCTCAGGCGGGGGCTGCTCTCCTAGTCAAGGCTATACTTCAGGAGGGAGCACAGCAGCCTTGCAAGGCCAGCGTGTTGTCATCTGTTGAAAACTGATTCCCAGAAGGGCTAACTGGCTCACCCTGAGTTCTAATTCCAGTGGGTGATTGGGGGGCCCGATCCCCCAACCCTAGTCCTTGACTCCTCTTGCCATGCCTGATGCAGACCCAGGGATCCTTGGGGAGGCCAGGGTGGAGTGAACCAGGCGGCCAGTGTGTGTAAGGCAGCGTTAATATTATTCTCAGGATCACTTCAATGTTTCAAAACATGCTGAATATCCAGGTGAACTTTCTATCTTTGCTTGCCAAACTACGCCTGACATAAAATGTCACTTTAAGGACTCAGCGGGCTGAGCTTGGCCTCGTTTCATATATACACTAGGCCTTGATCTCCTGCCCAGGAGCAGAGCAGCGGACACATGCAGGTGACAGCCCTTCTCAGCATGTCATTGTAAGGACGCTGCGTGTGGATTCTGACACTGTCAGCTTCTTTCGGATCGCTGAGGTCTACTGTGCCACTTCTTAGGTCTTCCAGTTCTTGCCCGCATCAGGGATTCTCTGCTGAGCTGAGGCCCTGGATGACAGGTTACAGGAAGCACCGTCAAGACGGGAGTGGAGGCAGGAGACGGGGCAGAGACTCCAGGTTTAGATGAATGTGTAGTTTGCTGGTGCCCCTCCCACCACCAAGGAAATACTACTAACAGCTGTATTTTCTCAAGACTTACCTTTGAAGAGAAAAGAAAATGTGCAGCCAAAATGATTTTTATGGCATTGAAATTTGTTTTCAAGAGTTTATATATTTAAATAGCATGTATCGTTTGCTTTGAGTCAGTTTATGGCTTAAATGTGATGCCACGTGGTACGGAAGTCGGTATGTGGTGCTATAAAATTGATTAATTTGCATTTCTGAGACTTTCAGACTCTTCTGAAAATATTTTCCAGAGAGATTCTTGGGAGAAACTGGCAGTTGTTTGGATTACAAGATATGAACTTTCTATGACATTGAATTTAATTTAAAAATGCAGCTGGGTACATTTTCCTCTTTATTTAACTCTTGTTATTTATTTAGGATTATGGTGTATTTTTTTTCTCTTTTGAATAAAAATGAAGCTAGTTAGACGTAGATTAAAAATATTTCTCAAAACTATCACTTTAAAACATTTCACTAACATTAAATTCAACGTTGCTTTAAAAAACGGATCAGACTTAATATGATCACAGATCTATCTAGTGGGATGTTAGAAATAAAAGAGAGCCGTGGGTTCCAGCTGACCTTGAACAAGCCGCAGATGTGACTGGAAAACAGAGTGCCACTTGCTTCACGGTTTAGTCGGCGAGGATGCCCTAGAAGACAGCTCAGGCAGCTCGGTGATTTTCGGAAAACAGTTACTACCTTAACCGTGAAAACAGTTAGCAAGTCCTATGCTTAGTTTAAATCGCACGCTGCCTCCATTTAGTCTCGGAATGTCTCATCTTCCGTAACAGCCTTGATTTTAATTCAGACTTCTCCAGCAGGGCCTTTGGCAAGCAGGAAGCCAGGAGAAGAAAGGGAGCTGCATTTCTTTCTGCACAGCTCCTCCTCAACTGGCTGACTCCAGAGTCCGGGCTGGGGGCGTCCCTCTCTGTGTGCCCCTTCAGTATGGCTGAGTCTGAGCACAGACAGGCTGGGCAGCAGGCTCACACGTCACGTCCCTCTGTCTGGAAGCTCACGTGGCCCAGAGACAGGGACCGTGCATCTTCCGTTCTTCATTGACTGCAGCAGAGCCAAATCACTTGGTCTTATTTACGGATTTATTTTATTTTATTTTATTTTTACATTTAATCACTGTACATTTTTACAGTGTAGAACATGGGCTAGTTGGTCTTTTTTTAAAAAAAGTAGAGCTCAGAGAGATTAAATAATAGCCAGGCTTGTCCACCGGGACTCAGGCCTGAGGGAGCTAGGACTCTTGAAAACCAGAGGGCCAAGCCCGCCTTCCCAGTCTCAAAGCAGAGTCCCAGCCAGGTCAGCAGAGCAGTAAGAGCCCGTGTACGGGGCCATGCCAGGGCCTTGTCCATCACGACGAGCTCCGGAATGAAAACGCCTTGCAGTTTATAAGTGGAGAGCTGTTTGGGACCTGCTTCCTGAGTCTAGTACAAAAATGTCGGAGATTGACGTTCGGATTAGATTCTTCTAGGATCCCAGGGAATAAATGGTTTGGCTTGCCACGTTACTGCATGAGGGACTTTGAAAAGTTTGTGGGAAATGGAATTCAAGCACAGGTTTACTTCGGTGCAAACATTTTTGAAATCCATGCATACCCATATTTCATGGAAAATGCATATTTCCATAAATAGTAAATTTTCATGGGGTTTTGTATAAGATATAACATATAGTGTGTGTAAATCTTACAAGTGCGTGGAATCGAGAGTGCATGTGTGCACGTGGGCCTTTGCGTGGCCCAGGTGGACTTCCTCACCGCCTGGTCCCGTCTGTGTGCAGCTGGCAGACCCTAGCTGTGGGGCGGGTGATGGAGGAGATGAGTACAAGTCAGAGCAGCTTCCCAGGCCACGCTGCAGGCTCTGCTGTGCCCTGGCAGCTCCGGAAGGAGGCTGGTCATAGGCATTCTGAATGGGTTACATGCCCTTTACATTTTGGTAGGAAGCGCTCTCCACTTGGGGACAGACCGTGCCGTCATAGCTTCCGGAGGATGGAAGTTACAGAATTTACGTCGCTCCCATCGCAGCCTCACCTAGGTTGCCCCCTCCACTCCTTGGCATCATGGGCCTTGTATGAGGAGGGCACACGGCAGCCACCCCGCTGTGGTGCAGGAGAGTGGCTGGGAAGTGGCACATCTCAGTGCCATGCAGGCAGAGACCTGGGTGGCTGCCCTTCAGGCAGGCTGCCCTTTCTGATGTCAGGGACTCCTGGGAGTCAGAGCACTGAGCAGTGGGAAGCGGAAGGGTCCACCTGGCAGGAGAACCAGGCACCAGTCGAGGACTGCTCTTCCTGCCTGCGTATTAGTGTAGTGAGCCCTGCACCCTGCAGAACCATCTCCATGCCACGTGCAGGGAGGGCCTCATGCCACAGCACACAGGGACAGAGGGCACAGCTGTGCGGATAGACTCATAGACAGGTGTGAGTCCGAGGGGAGGAGGGACTGCGTGGCAACTGGGGAGCTTCCGATTCCTGCTAGGATGGCGCCCTCTGCTGTGTGCCTGTCCCAGGCCTCAGGGAAGCGTTCCACTCACCTGGCTGCCAGGCACCACTCTCCCCAGGTCCTGTCATGTCCCATAGCCCAGGCAAGCCACAGGCATCTGCCCTCACATCTGTGCCCCACAGGCAACACTCGTGCTTTTCCCGCAAAGCCACCTCATCAGACCTGAAGGTCAGGAACACACTAAGAAACTCAATGCCAAAACCACTGGCAGCCAGGGACCAGCAGGTAGCGTAATGGCCATGTCGCTGGACTCCCATGTAGTTGACCATGGTTCGCGTCCCGGAGCCAGTGGCTTTAAACTCATGCCGGGCGCGTGTGCATGTGTGCCCAAGATCCCGAGAAGAGAATGGAGGAAAAGAGATTGTGGCATGGCCATCCCCCC
>NW_006159875.1:151302-165376 GCF_000334495.1 Tupaia belangeri chinensis | reverse complement strand
GGGTGCGGCTTCTGAGCTCCTGGCTGCCTTTAAGTTGTCAGCTCCCTCTCCCTCCTCTTCCTGCCAGGCCTGCCCATCTGATAGGGCCATGCTGTTGATATATCTCACCTGGAGAAACAGGCCAAGGGCTGATCTGACTAGACCAGGCCTCAGCCAGCCATGGTGAGTGGTATGCTAGCCAGCCCATGCCCACTGGTGCCGTTGAGGTCTGACTGGCGCATGCATTTGCACATGCCATGGTGTCTGCTCGTCTGTGGCCCAGCCGAGCAGAGCATTGCGACAGAAGCCAGCTGGCCCCCTGAGACTTACATAATCGCTCTGTGGCCCTTGGCCAGCCCCAGACTCAGTGATTAGATCATTATCACGGTTAGACCTGACACAAGCTTGTCCGTGGAGGGCCGAAACCAACTCCCCAGTTTTAGGGGAACATGTAAAATGCACAGGGGCATACCTATCCATGGGATCTTCCGAAAGTTCCTGGGAAGTGCATATTATAAAAAAATTATGCTTGGACTTCCACATTTTTTTTTGGAGAGGTTTTTGCTGTAGGGCGTGTGCGCTCACCAGACAGACAGAGAAAGACAGAGAGACAGAAATCACCCCCCCGGGGGGGTTTCTCCTCCAGTCTCCTCTCGGGATCTTGGGCACGCATGCACACACGCCCAGCATGAGTTTAAGCCACCGGGTCCGGGACTCAAACCGCGGTCGACCACGTGGGAGTCCAGCGACATAGCCATTACGCTAGCTGCTGGTCCCTCACATTTTTTTTTTACTATAAAATGAACTCATTCTTTAATTCCTTTTTTTGTGTGTGTGAGAGTTTAAAAGCCCCTCCTGTATGAGTATATGTAGTCAGGACACCCCTGCTAATAATCGCTACCTGAAGTCTCACCCATCCTGAGGCAGTGTGTCCAAGGGCGGGTACAGTCTCACCCTGTGGATATACACCTTGTCTTTGACCCAGGTGAGCAGAACCTGCCCGGCTGCCAGTCACGGGCCAAGACATGTGCACAGAGCCTGTCCTTGCCTTCCAAGTTTCCCCAGTTGTCTTCCTAAGCAAGGCCTGAAAGGCTTAGGAACCAGTGGCCTACTTACAGGCCGTGGAAATAGCCACAGAGAGCTCCTCGGCCGAGCACTGGTGTTCCATCAGGGGCCCTCCTACTGTCCCTCCATTGAGAATTCAGTGTCTGGTGGGACAAGAGAGAAACTGAAACATAACTGCACTCATGATAAGGCAACTGAGGCCAGTTATTTAAATAACTGCACTTTCTGGACAAGGCTGCAAAGGAATAGGCGTGTCACCATATCCTGTTGTTAAAACTGAACTTCATGGGCTAATCCATTACAGTGGGCATCTTGGCTACAAATAGAACAACCGTATGACCCAGCAATTCTACTCCTGGGTATCTTCTCAAAGGACAGGAGAATGCTCAGTCGGAAAAGCGCCTGCACATCAATGCTTATTGTGGCATTATTCACGATTGCTAAGATGTGGAACCAACCTAAATGTCCACCAACAGATGAATGGATGGAAAAAGTGTGGCACATATGCTCTATGGAATACTATTCAGCCATAGAAAAACAAGACTCTGGCATTCGATAGACAGTGTTTGAATATGGAAAATTTATTACTGAGTGAAGCAAGCCAAACTATGAAAGAAAGATTTTGTATGTCTCCACTTACTATATACTGACTGTGTACACTCTATGGTAGAGACTGAAAGATTGGAGGACATAAAAGCACTGAAAATAGGAGCCGGCAGGTGGTGTGGTGGTTAAGGGCACTGGACTCCATATGGCCGACTATGGTTCGAGTCTCGGAGCTGGTGGCTTGCTTTCTCACTTTCCCCTTTTTACCTCTCTCTCCTTCTCCCTCTTTAGTCAAATTTAAGTAAATAAATAAATAGTTAAATAAAAACAATTCTAAAAAAAGCACCGAAAATAATTATGGACAGTGTGGAAGGAGGGTGGGAGAGAGGAAGAGTATAGGGAAGGAAATTAGGGGTAAAACAGAGAGGCAAGACGTCTGTGGGACATAGTAATGGTTTATTGGCTATTGATGATTACTTGTATAGTATTCTCAACCGGACTGGTCTAAGGTGTATTTCCTGTTGGGTATATTCTCTTTGCTAGCTCTATTCTCAACCGGACTGGTCTAAGGTGTATTTTCTGATGGGTATATTCTCTTTGCTAGCTAAATGATACAGAGTGATCCAATGTGTAAATAATAAGTATAAAGTGGGTATCTTGGTAATGTGTGCTCTGGTGAAGGGTGAGTTTCACTCTGTAGTAAGCTCCCAACCTAGTTGTAAATTTGGGAGGGGACATGTTAGGCAGATGAACCACCTGATGGGCAGAGTATGGGCCAGCCCCCTGGCCTGAGGGTTAAGGGAGCCAGGTCCCACACGACTGACCAGACAGTTAAATTCCTAGCCCCTAAGGCTTGAAAAACACGCTGGGCAAAAATCTCGACAGGATGGAGAAATGGACAAAGGGCTGCAGTGTGACCACGCCCTATTAGAAGGTGCTTTCTCCCTCTCTGTCTGTGTGTGTGTGTTTTGTCTGTCTCCAGTAAGTGCATACACTCTCTGGCCAAGAAGAAGGTAATCTAACCATGGCATGCAGTGCTCAGAGAAACCCTGGATGCGTCAGATAAAGCTTCTGGAACACGGGCCTTAAAGGCAGGTGGGAGGGCTGAGGGCATCTAGAGATCCACCATTGACCCGCACGACAGGAAGAAGCTGGGCGGACAGAGCAAGCAGGCACATGATGAGAAGGGCCTGTCTGGGCTCTTCTGACTGTCCCCCTAGGGGTGAAACACACTCAGCAGTGCACTAGAGGGACCCCTCCACCCTGAAGCCCCAAGATCCATCAGCCTCCCAAGTCTGATTTGCCCATTTTGTTTCCCTGTACCAGAGGTGCTCTTCGATCCCTGTCGGACATGGTGCCCAGCGTCCACCTGCCAGGCCGTGTGCCAGCTCCAGGACCTGGGGCTGCAGACCCCACAACTGGTGCAATGCAAAGCCTGCGACATGGAATTCTGCTCAGCCTGCAAAGCCAGCTGGCATCCTGGCCAGGGCTGCTCAGAGACTCTGCCAATCACCTTCCTTCCTGGGGAGACCAGGTACCCTCCATAAATGAGCCACTGCAAGAGGCATGGCCGGGGGCTGGGGGAAGCAGGGTGCCTTCCTAGGGCATGGTGGGCAGGAAGGACCCAGCTGCAGGCATTTAGCATCTGCACACTCTCCCTTTGGAGGCTCACTCAGACTCACAGAGCGTTTGTTCGTTGGTTCATTTGTTTGTTGTTGAGAACTGACTCAGCTAGGCTCAGTATCAGGCCCTGGAGACCCAAAGAGGCAGGAGAACCAGGCTTTGTACCACTCACCTGGAGCCACAGATGCGAATTACTGAAAGGGCTTCAGGTCTGGTGGCACCCGAAGTTTTTCCTAGATCCACTGTGTTGAAGATGCCCCACATGGGGATGCAGGCACCATGGGCAATGGCCGTGGGTACCAGAAGGATCACCGAGAACAGGTGCACGGCTACGTGAGGCCTGCTGACTGCATCTCCTTGGATTTTTGAGTGTGTCAGGCAGGACCGGGGACGACTGCTGTGGTTCTGGGTCCTCCCCGTAGTCAGATGGCCAGGCTCCTTCCCCAGGTGATGCCTCGTCCTTCTGTGGACCTTGAAACGCAGTAGGTTGAGCTGTGGGAGACTGGTGACAGTGAGGTCTTTTCGTCCTACATGACGCACAGTCATGTGGTTCCACTCCATTCCCGTGGCACCCGCTTCCTGCTGGAAGACCTGATGGAGGCTGCCCACTACCCTCACAGTGGTGCTGTCACCAGCTGCCTTTTCTTCTCTTTTTCCATCTGTGCATCTCCACCCCTTCTGGGCTTGGCTCCTGTGCAGAGCATCAGCCGTGGATCCTCTCTGAGTTTCATTGTTCCTGAAACTCTCCCCTCTGCTCTCAGGTTGTGTCTGTTCCTGTGCTGGGAGCTCCCCTCTCCACCTTCCTCTTTCCTGGGGGCTCCTTGCTGCCCCGAGAACAGGACTCTCCTCCCTGTGGTCAGACGTCCCAGGGCAGGCTCAGCGACTCCCGCTGTGTAATCCCAGGAGATTCTCACCCTAGGAGCCTGGTGTGCTAGTGCATCTGCTCCATGGCTGAGCCTTCTGTGTGGCCGAGCTCCTAACCTCGGAGCCTGCATTCAACCGGTTTCCACTCCCTCAGGGCCTCAAACATGGACACAGGTGGCTGGACTTACACTTAAGGTCTCAATGCTTCCAAACTTCAAGAGAAGAAGCACATTTTTCATTTGCTCAGATTGAAAATACGGGTCAGACCCAGCCACTGCAGTGCAGGAATAGCGCCACCACTCGGGAGGCGCTGGTTGGGCTCCCAGGCCAATCCGAACACGCCATCGTGTTCACACTGCCTGTAATCTGTATGATGGGAGCTTGGGCAGGAGGCTCGCAACGTGGAGAACTCTGTGCCTCGTCCCTTCATCTCTCTCATAAAGGAAAAGTAATAACTGGGAAAGCTGGACTTCTGGGGTGGGGAAGGAGGCTGCTTCACGAGGCATCCGTCTGTTTAGAAGAGAAATGCAAGCCAACAGGTGGTTGGGGCCCTGGACTCCCACATGGCTGACAGCAGTTCAAGCCCCAGACCTGGCGGCTTGCTTTCTCATTTTCTCTCTTTTTATATCTCTCTCTGGTGAGCCCACATGCCTCTCTCTTTGTATTTCTCTCTGGTGAGCCCCCATGCAAATTAAAAACAATAATAAATAATTAATTAAACAAATAATTCTTTTTAAAAAATAAAGAGAAAAATGCCCATTAAAAGAGGTAGAGAGTCCTCCATTCTTTTCAGCAAGAAGACAGGCAGTGAGAAGGAGATCCTATTTTGGGGATAAGGTGGACGAGCGCCCCAACCCTGATTTTTTTTTCCACCTAAACCCTCCGTAAGATGCAGGACAGAGAATGTGTGGAGCCTGGAGACTTCCTGTCTTTTCAGCTTTTTTTATTCTGGTCTCATTCATTCCACAGGGGCAGTTTAAAACTCACACATCTGATTTAGTGATTTTTTTTTGGGGGGGAGGCATAGAGGTTCTTACCTTGGGGTGTGTGCACTTGTCAGCGAGAGAGAGAAGGAAAGTGGGAAGCCACCCCCATCAGTCCACCTGCCCTGATGTCTCTAAGGGGCAGCGATGATTATGATGGTGGGGTGAGGAAGGGCAGCTTAACCTTAGACCCTTGACTACATGAGAAACAGCTAAGAGTCACTCAGTCCCAGGGAGGGGACGGCCATGCAATCCCTCCTTGTCTCTTCTCCTCCCTGGATCTTGAGCAGGCACACACACACGCACACACATGCGTGCACACACACGCACACCTATCGTGAGTTTCAAACCACCGAGTTTGGGAATCAAACCACAGTCAACCATGTGGGAGTCCAGCGACACACCCGCTACACTGTCTGCTGACCCTGTGATCCTCTACCCAGCCTCCCAGATAGCTCTGCTCACCCGTGCACCTCCAGCCTGGCCCGTCCGGGTCAGCCCCACATTGACCCCATGCCTGCCATGTGGCCCCAGCCTCACACACAGGTGCCCTACTACTTGTGCCACCTTGTCTGCGCATCGTTTGGGGAAATGTTTTTAAAAATTATAAAATTTTAGGGACCAGCAGTTAGCGGAATGGCTATGTCGTTGGACTCCCACATAGTCGACCGCGGTTCGCGTCCCGGACCCAGTGGCTTAAACTCACGCCGGGTGCGTGTGCGTGCGTGCCCAAGATCCCGAGAGGAGAACGGAGGAGAAGGGATTGCGGCGTGGCCATCCCCCCTGGGGGGTGATTTCCTGCTTTCTGTCTCTCTGTCTCTCTCTGTCTGTCTGGCGAGCACACGCCCCCAAAGCAAAAACCTCTCAAGAAAAAAAAAAAAAGAAGAAGAATGTAAAAATATGATAAAATTTTACATAAAAATTGGAATTTCGGGGTTTCCTGGGCAGTCTGAATACCCACCGCGCTGGACCCGTTTCCACCTGCTGACCCCGGCTAGAGCTGAGGAGCAGCCAGCTCTTTGGTAAGGGCATTTGTGGCCCCCAGACTTCATTACTCCCTGTGACGGAGCGACTCTCAGCTGTTTGTCGTGTAGTCAAGGGTCTAAGGTTAGCATGCCCTTCCTCGCCTGACCGCCATCACTCATGCCCTGCTGCCCCTTGAAGACACTAGGGCAGGTAGACTGATGAAACTGTCAGATGCCCGTCTGCTTTTATAAACGTGAATGTGTAATAAGAGTCACTATTGGAAAAATAATACAAGTTGCTTCTGGTAATAATTTCAAATGTAATTGAGAAACCAGGACACATTTGAAAACTATTACCTATACCATGCACGTTTTTATGCATGACCCATGCGCGAAAACTGACGTGTTTTCACTGTGTCTGCCTGAAAAGTCTCCCTGAGAGACGCTTGACACATGCCAGGGATCTTGCCCCTCTTCCGGACCTTGCTTTTGAAAGTAACTGTGAGTCACCAAAGAAAATTTGTTTCATTACTTTACAGTCACACTTGTTTTCACACCAGAACAATTTGTCTAACCCCATCACCCGCCTGGATTGGTAGACATGGTGCTTTCTGATTTCTGGCTCTTTGCCAAATCAGAGTTGTTCAGCGACACACCCGCTCTGCCATCTGCTGACCCTGTGATCTTCTACCCAGCCTCCCAGATAACTCTGATCATTCTGCACAGGCACCTCCAGCCCTGGCCTGTCCAGGCCAGCCTAGGCATTGACCTCAGCCCTCCCATGTGGCCCTAACCTCAGCTGTAGCCTGTAGCCAGGCTACAGCTGAAGTTCACCCAGAGCTGTTCTGTGCCATGTCTGTTGGAACAGATAGGACCTCTGCTCCTTGCAGCAACCCTGGTTCACGCCAGATCATGTTCTGTGTGGCCAGGTCAGTTTGTAGTTCGCTTTGAAATCAGAGAAGGATTTTGAGCTAGAGTCTTGTCCTCCAGAAATGGTATTAATAACAACCAGCATTTACCAAGTGCCCCGTGAGTGTGTACGTGCCTGTGTTCACGCAGGTAACACCTACAAACGCTAATCCTCGTGACACCCTGCAGAGGTCGATGCTCGTGGCTGCATTAGTCTGTTTCTCAGATAAGGGGATAGGACATAAATAGGACAACTACTTGTTGTCTGTCTCAAGACTCTGCTCCTAGCTACAAGGGTGCATTGCTACCCGCCTCCCAGCATTTCTTAGCCTGTCACCTTCCACTAGGGGCCACACAGAACCACGTCCAATTAGAGCACCCACTTCTCGGGGCGATCCCTGTGCAGGTGATCACGGACACACCACGTGGAACTGCGCTCCATTCCCAGTCACTAAGGTGCCCTCACGGGCCGTCGCTAAATGCGCTCGAGATGCTAGAATTTGCCCAGTTTCTGCAGATGAATGTGCATAAGTGCGTTACATTCAGAAAGGCTGCTCATCCCAGAGGGAAGTCATTTTCTCTTAGTGAATGTCAGATGGAAGCAGCGAGCGTAAGCCACGCAGCAACTGCACCCCCTTGTCAGTGGCACTTCTCTGACAGTTGACCATTTATGTGCCCAGATGCTTCCACTAATATTTCTGCTCCTGTTTTTCCAGTTAACTGCACAGCACAGACATCCTTTTGTAGCGGTCATACCTAAAGATCTGTGCCCCTGTTTCATCTGCAGCATTGAATTGTCACTGCCTCTTCTCGGGCACCTCACAGGGGCCGGGTAGTCCTCTGTACTCAGGGTCGTCTCTGACGCTCACATGGCTAAGAGTTAGCCAGGACTCTGCGAGGCATCACACTCGACTGCAAGCTGAACGCCCTTCATGCTAACCACTGCACACCCAGTCAGACTTCTCAGGAAAAGTTTCATGCAGAAAGTCAAGTAGCTCTATCTAAGCACATAGTGCGCTTTTATGTGTGGGTGTTCATGTAACTTTTTTTAAAATAATAACACAATGCATAAAATTTCTTATCAACCCTTTGGAAAGTATATAAATTACATGAATAAGCACACAGTGTTTGATTATAATACGGTTACTCAGATACTTTCATGAAAAACCTTTTACTGTATGTGGGGCCAGCAGGTGGCATGGTGGTTAGGGGTGCTGGACTCCCACATGGCCGATTGCAGTTCGGGTCCCAGACCGGGCAGTTTGTGTGCTCACTTTCCACCTCTTTCTCCCTCTCTCTCTCTCCCTATCCCTCTCTGATCAAATCAAAATAAATACATAAACAATAGATAAAGTTAAAATAACTTGTAAAGAAAAGCCTTTTACAGCATGTTGTGTGTGTTGTTACATGTCTAAATTTAGATATCTGCTGAGGTTGCTCTTTTTCCCCCCTAACTCACACTGGCTGATGATGGTATTTCGTTATCCCCCCACCCCCCACCCCGGAGTTTCCTTCTTTGGTTTTGCTTTATTTCCTTCAGTCCCTGGAGCTGAGCTAATACTGACAGCATGCAGTGCTGCTGGGTGTCTGGAGGGGCCTGTCTGCAGAGCTCTCATGGAGTCTCTCCCACAGCTCTGCTTTCAAGCTGGAAGAGGACGACGCGCCCATCAAGCGCTGCCCCAAGTGCAGAGTCTACATCGAGCGAGACGAGGGCTGTGCACAGATGATGTGCAAGAACTGCAAGCACGCCTTCTGCTGGTACTGCCTGGAGTCCCTGGACGTGAGTGCCTACACGCTGTGCTGCATCTTTAGCTTTGAGGGCCAGATTGGACGTGAGGAAAACGGGCCAGCTATTCCTTCCAAGCGTGGAGGTTATTCCCGTGCAACACAAGTGACGTTACTAAATGTCTTCCCTGTGTTTGTGAGCATATTAACTCACTGGTGCCGTGGTATCAGAAGCAGTAACTCATGGCGTTCTGGGTTGTGAACGCTCTGTGCAGACTTAGGCTTCAGCCTGAGTGTTAAAGGGGTGCTTAGGATCCTAGGGTCTTTGGTTTTGTCTAATGAAGGGGAGGGCCGCCTTAGTCAGCTTAGGCTGTTCTAACAAAAAAAAACGCAGGCTGAACAGCTTTGTCAGCAGACATATATTTCCTGAGGTTCTGGAGGCTAGAAATCCACGACCAGGGTGCCAGCAGATTTGGCTCCTTCCTGGGATTTAGAAGGCCACTGCTGGGCGTGTACTCACATGGCAGAGAGCATGAGCCTGGTCTCTTCCTCTGCTCAGCAGGACCCTGGTCCCATAGGGGGACCCAGCCCTCACGACTCTCATGATTCCTTCTAACCCTAACCTCCCCGAAGGTCTCATCTATAATTCATCCCACCGTGGGTCAGAGCCTCGGCCTGTGAAGGGAGAAGCAGGACAGAAGGGTTCGGCACCCGACAGCACTAACAGGGTAATAGCAGGATCGGTGGCGGTGGAGACGTGGAGACCGTCTTCTGTGGGGCTGTCTCAGCACTGCAGTGATGCACATCACCTACAGGGCAGGGCAATGCACAGGCCCTTTGCCCTCTGGCGGAATCGAAGCTTCGTATGCAACCTTGTCCCTTCTCCCAAGCGAACCGACTCCACGCAGATGCTGAGCCTCTCCCACACACGTGACACCTGCATGTCCGCCCCGTTGAGTTCCGCCCAGCCCTGCTGCACGCCAGCCTCACTTTGGAGCTTCGAGACATGACGCAATTAGCACTTCTTTTCGGCCTCCTAGTCCCCTCTCTCGCCCATGTCAGGGGTGGGAGTCTTGCTGAAAAGACGCTCTGGCTTTAGTTTTAGAAGAGTGTTTGTAAAACTGTCATGAGACGGCAGATCTAACCCTCCATCGAGGCTGCCGTAGCTGGTGATGGTCCAAGGGAGCAAAGTGACGTGTCAGGTCGGGCGCAGGTGTGGGCAGCAGGTGTGGACACACCCCCTTCACCTGGCAGGTAAAGGGTCAGGACAAATCACATTTCCATGCGGGGCTTCCTCTGCCCAGGCTGTCTTTCTCCTCCTGACTGTCTGATGTCAGTATTTCTGGGTCAGTATCCACACCAAGGGCTGCTTCTGAGCTATGACCTTAGCACACGAAGACTGGGGAGGGTCCACTCCGGCCACAAAGGTGAAGGAGAAAAACGGACAAAGTCCTGAGAAGGAAAGGCTGCTAGAATATTAAGAAGACAATAAACGTCTATTTTTTTTTTTGAGACGTTTTTACTATAGGGCGCGTGCGCTCGCCAGACAGACAGAGACAGACAGAGAGACAAAAAGCGAGAAATCACCCCCCAGGGGGGATGGCCACACAGCAATCCCTTCTCCAGTCTCCTCTCGGTATCTTGGGCATGCATGCACACGCGCCCGGCGTGAGTTTAAGCCACTGGGTCCGGTACTCGAACCGCAGTTGACTACATGGGAGTCCAGCGACATAGCCATTATGCTAACTGCTGGCCCCAGCAAATGTCTATTTAAAATGGAATATTGAATGAGATGAAGGGTCTTTCATGTAAAGGCCAACTTTACAAAATTAGATGGATTCTTTTAGGGTCATTCCCTTTGAAAGCCTGCACTTCCTTTATTAGCTATTAAGTACTAAATTTGCAACAGAGTCTGAAACAACTAAGGAGATCTAGGGGAAATATTGCCATTCTTCTGTCAGAGGCTTGCCTCCCTTCCTGTGATTTGGCAAAGTAAGTTTTTAGTCTAAATCACGTGGTTGTTCCTGCCTTGGGGGAGGGAGGATGTCTAGAATGACAGTGGAAACACCCCTGTGTCCTCCAGGGCCATCTAAGTCACCCTCTCACACACCCTGCATTTACTGACTATTCAATGATGACTGTGTCTACCAGCTGGCCTGCAGCTGACACTCTGTAACTCTCCCTAAAGGGAGGAGGAAGTGACACGGCAGTTTTACAGCATGCCGTGGGGTCCCCGGAGGACTTCCTGGGGCAGTGTTAGACGTGGACTGAGGAAGGCCTGAGATCTGGAGCCATGGTGGTTTCTGCTGCTCTCTCCCCAGGCCTGCTGGAATTAAAAGAAATGGGGCAGCCTGCTGCCCCGTCCCCTGAGCAGGGAGCTCTGTCCCTATCCCTGTCTCCCAGTGTCCAGCTCTGCCTGCACCAGGGACAGTGAGGCCACACTGTGCTGTCCCTCCCTCTCAGCCAGGAGTTTGCTGTTTTCCTTTGAGGATGAAGAGCTGCTGAAAACTGAGCCTGCTGCCTGCAGAAGCAAATTCTGCAGGGAGGGAGGCAACTAGGACTACTACGAGGACTACCGGGGGACTGAGAGTGAAGACAGGCATGTGAACGCCTGCTCGGAGCCAGCCAGAGAGGGAGGGCATTTACTTAGCTTTTCTCTCCTCGCAGGAATCCCTCCACCAAGGCAGTGTCTTGCGCTGCGTGCCATGATCGTAGGCTGTTTCCTTCTCACTGCACCCTTTACTCCCTTACTCCCACTCCTCTGCACCTATGAGCCCCGCCTCCCCCTTGAACCCTCACTGGCTCTCAGCCTCAGAGGCGGCCCCAGCATTCGCTGCTTAGGAAGCAAGGGGCATGTGCAATCTCTTCCTTTTTAAGCTGACTCGAAGGATAGGGCAGATAGCTGATACGCACTAAGGTCTTTGTTAGACCAGCCAGGCTGCTCCAAGCCAGAGGCGGGGTGGGAATTTCAGATGGTGCCGTTTTTCTCGAGTGTCTGTGTCTCTGGTCTGCTCTGTCCCTCCTGTCACTGTCCATTGCATGTCTGTCGTCTCTGTTCCCACCAGTTTAATGGACCTTCCCTGGACAGTTATCAGGAAGCTGGCCCATCCCTGACACATGGGAGGGGACAGTCATCAGTCCTCAGAGCCACAGAGAGCCTTGGTGTGTGGGACACTATGCTGGAGTGTTTCCCAGGGCACAAGAAGGTGCGCTTAAATAAGCTCCCCTCCCGTCCAGGACGCCTGTGCCAGCTCCGCCTGGGTGGGTGCCAGGGCCGCACAGACCAGGGCGGCAGGCCAAGTCCTTGTGCTCCAGGAGCTCGTCACGTCCTTGGCGAGAACCCGGAAGGCGGGATGCCGCCGACGCACTGTGGAAGAGGGCTGTGGAGCGAAGTCCTGGCAGCCGAGAATGTGTGGAGGTCACTGGGTCGGAGTGTGTGAGAGCTCGCCGGCTGCCGGGAGCTGGGATGACGGGGCGTGCAGCTGCATGTGTGACGCCCGAGTCTGGCCAGGGATGCAGGAAGACCTGGAGGGCTACGGGGAAGACCTGACGGACATGGCTGTTAGCACAGGGCCTGTGCCTCCCAGGACTAGATCTGGCATGGGTTGGATCAGAACTACCTAGAGAGCTTGAAAACCTGCACTTTTGGGTCCCTGTCTCGGGGAAGCCAGGAATCTCCACTTCCCGTAAGGGGCCCGGGTGATTCAGCCACGTGACTGCTGGTCCTCCACTGCTGGTGAGAGACCCTTAGACTGGCCGTAGCACAAGCTTTGGTTTGTGTTTCAGAAAACAAATTAAAAAGATATTTAATAGTTTTTTGGTCCAAGACACGTGGTGGGCAGCCTGGGAAAATGAGATGCACACGTGACAAATGGACTCATCTTAGTGTGGGTGGCAGTGATTCGGTGCAAAGGAGTGTGTTGAAGAGTTCAAGGTGCAGAGCTCCCGGAGACGGGGGTTAGAGGACCCTCGTGAGGGACAGACGTGGCTGGGGAATCATTCGCTCCTGCCTGTCCTTCATGATGATTCTGGTCAGGAATCGGGGACAGCTAGTGTGGCCCCCAGAGAGGCTCCAGGTCACTCCACCTGGGAGGCTCCGTTGCTCGGGTGACATGGGAGGACTGCCCTCAGGGCCGGCACGCTGGAGGCTGGCGCCGTTCTCAGCAGGACGAACCACCGCAGCCTCTGGGGCGAGCCCTCGCGTTGCCCTCTTGGGCTGCGGGCAGCGACTCCTGTCGCCTTCTCAACATGTCTGCCCGTTGTGTTTTCTCCTTTCTCAAGAAGAGGGTGTCAGGGGTTGGCTTTTGGCCTGGTGGGTACTGTGGGTGGATTCCACATGGCCGACTACGTAGTTCAAGTCCTGGACCCAGAGGCCTGAGAAACATGCTGGGCACATGAACAACGTGCCCAGAATCCCAAGAGCAGGGAAAGATGGAACAGCGATTTCAGCGTGACCATCCTTCATGGGGGTGCCTTCCCCTCTCCTTCTTCTTTCCCTGTGTCTGTCTTTCTCTGTCTCTCTTTCTCTCTAGCAAGCTCACATACCCTATAACGAAAAAGAAAAAGAAAAAAAGAACTGCCTGTCTGCACCTCAGTGAAATGAATAAGCCTCCAGTGCCCCTCCTCGTACCGCTGATCCACCTGTTTCCTTTTCTGGCAATCAATGGGAAATGGCTCCTCCCATTCCTGGAGGGTTTGTAGCAAAGCCATTCCCCTCACACTCAGTTTATGCAGATATGGGTGCAAGCACCCAGCTGGGAACCGAGTTCAAGAGAGGACCCCATGTGATGTTCCAGCTCCAGGATCCCAACAGCCTGATGGGGAATGTCCTTTGGAGGGGAGTGGAGGTCGGGGTGTGTTTGGAGGGGCAGGAGACTCTCCAGAGGGGAGACTCTCCAGAGGGGAGTCTCTGTGAACACCCACCGGGGAGCTGCTGCTCTCTGGGCACCTGAAGAAGCCGTAGCTAGGAGATGCTTCCTGAGCTGGTTCTTGAGTAAAGGGAGAACTATAAGAGTCTGGGCAGAGAGGAAGCATTCTCAAGTGAGAAGCCCAGCAATGACGGGGGGCGGGGCAATCACGTAACCCTGCGAAGGTAAGACGCAGTTCAGGCGGACCCAGAGGGTCCCCACAGTGAGGGTCCGGAGGAGCTCCCTCCCTGGTCCTCTGAGCTGCTCATCAGTAGGTCGCTGTCTCAGCACAAGGTCTCACCTCACCTGCAGGCTCCAGAGATGGCATGATCAGCAGGGAGACCCTTTTGGAACTGGAGACTGAAATCTAATCCAAGGCTCCCTCTAGGGGCAGCTGCAGCATCTGGGCTGGAGTTCCCAAGGAGCGCAGCAGCCAGTGTGTGTAGGCGCAAGCCCTTCCTCCCTGACCCCTCCTCTCGCATCTCCACTCCCTGTGAGCCTAGCCCGA
>NW_006159875.1:133281-151289 GCF_000334495.1 Tupaia belangeri chinensis | reverse complement strand
AGAAGTGCCCTTCACTCCTGGTTTCTCTGCCTTCACAGGACGATTTTCTGCTGATACATTACGATAAGGGACCCTGCCGGAACAAGCTGGGCCACTCCCGGGCATCTGTGATCTGGCACCGGACACAGGTAGGAGGTGACTCACCTGGATTCTGCCGATTTCAGCAGAGGGAAAATGTGTTCGTACGTCTGTGTGTGAGTGTGAGTGTGTGTATATGTGACTTCTAGAAGACATGCCCACAGGTTGAAGATGCGCTGTGTAAGAAAACAGCTAGTAAGTGCGGTTCCTGCTGGGATTTTCGCTGGTCTGAGCTGATGCCTGCAGTAGCTCTGGCCAGAGTGAGTGAATATGCAGAACATTCAGCACAGTGTCATCACCGTCCTTGAGAAACTCGCACAGTACTCATGGCCTAGGCGATGGTCTGCCGGCAAAGTTGAGGAGTCCTTGCTTAGCCCTAAGGAACAGCTTCTGCAGAGGAGGCTGAGGTCAGCGAGGGCGTGCCTGGAAAGACACAGGGAAGGGATGGGAGATACCTGTGGTCACATCTGGCAGCCTTTGCATTTCTACAGGCCCTCGTGTTCATGTTATTCATATGTTCAACGTGTCAGTCACCTCACGTGTACCAGGTACTGTTGATATTAATATACCCAGGGGAAGGAAACATGCCAGTACATAAGACAGAACTGTCGTTCTGTGACACCTACATTCTACTTAGGGACAGAAATTACAGACCAGCAGGCATACGCATAATGTAAATCGGAGTGATGTGATAGGAAAGGGGCCTTCTAGGTTGGGTGGTCAGAAGGGCCACTGGACATGGGGTCCATGGCTGAGTGCTCAAGGACCAGGAGATTACTGTGGGACTGTGTGGGGCAGGACAGAAGGGACAAGGGGGTGAGCTTGAGCCTTGGAGCAAAGGCTCACATGGACAAGAGAAAGGCTGAGGGGAGATGGTCGGAGATCACATGGAGTCAAATGCTGTGGGGCTCCGCAGGCCCTGGTAAGACATTTGAGTTTCATTCTGGGCAAAATGGGAAGCCCATGAGAGGATGTGCTAGAAGACTGGTCAAGTCTGCCTAGTGGGGCTGAAAAGACTCCAGTCCATTACTCACTCAGCACCTCCCACCAAAGCCTCTGAGGCAGGTGTCATTCCCACCCCTAAGACAGAAACCCAGGAGGCTGAATGGTTGTGCAGTGGTGACGTGCAAGGCTCTTCAGGGCTGGCCCTCTGAGGAAGTTCCTGGTTCGTGTCTGGAGACCTCCCTGAGGACACCAGGCATGTACATGCCCATCATCTGGGCTGGCTGAGACTGGGGGTTGATTGGAGCATCAAGACTCTGTTGGGTATGTGTCTTCCCCCCTCCCCCACCCCTTGGAATAAAGGGTAAAGAAACCACCTCTTAAGACAGTTGTCTAAAAATGTAGAGCCATCCACCTAGGTACTGACTACATGTCTCAGCCCACTGCTGTGTTCCTAAACAAATACCCAGACTGGGTGATTTGTAACCAATAGAGGTTTATTTGGCTCATGATTCTGATGGCTAGGAATCCTGAAGGCATGGACCCAGCGTCTGGCTGGCCTCAGGCTAGGTGTCATAGCCAAAAAAGCTAGCAGATCCACAGGCACATGGAGAGAGAGAGAAAAAATGGAAATAGACCTTCCACTTCCGCTGGTTTTCCTTTCTGTGCTTCTAGCCGATTGGATGGTGTCCACCCACGTTAAAGGTCTCACTTCCCCTCAGTGTTAATGACATTAGGGACCCCCTGTCCCTTCTGTCTAGCCCAGGAGCTCTGATAGAGCAAGCTGATGTCTAAGCCCTTGTTCTGCCTTCCTTTGGAATCCTAACTACGGATCACAGCACAGCTCAGAGTGTCCAGCAGAGATGACAGTCCCTGTGTGGAAAGGGCAGTTGAAAATATCCTCGTCCTCACAGGCCTTAAGATCTGTTATTGCCAACTCTGCCTGTTGGCACAAAGCAACCAGCAACAGCACATCAGCAAATGACTGGCAGCTGCGTTCCAGTGACGCCCTTTTACGCCAGCAGGCATTGGGACCAAGCGTGGTGTTGGTGCATAACTCATGGAGTTCATTGAAAACCACTGAACTGGGCACTTCCAGTAGGCGATGTGCATGATGTGGGAATTCTATCTTAATACAGCTGTGAGGGAAAGACAGAGTGCGTAGGTTGTGGGCTGGCTTTGGCCTAAGCACCATGGTTTGCCACCCTGTGGTCTAGAGAGCTGGGGCCTTTCCCCACCCCTGGGCACTTTCTGCTCAGCACTCACTGTCCTTCCCTGAATAACCCCACTCACTGCTGGAGCAGGACCACAGTCTGATGGCTCAGCACCGTGGACGTGCAATCTCAACTCTGGAGGCCAGAGTCTGGGATCAGGGCGACAGCAGGGCTGTACTCTCTGACAATGGTAGGGGGCTCCTTTCTTGTCACTCCCAACTCCTGGGACTGGCCAGTAGCCATTGGCATTCTTGGCTTACAGATGGAGCACTCCAGTCCTCCATCCTGCAGAGGACGTGCGGTGGGCCCTGGGGCCATGGAGGTAGAGGCAGGACTCCAACTGGGGGGCTCTCAGTCCCTGGAATTCAACAGAAGTCCACAGGGCATTTGCTGCTCTGTGGGGGAAGGCCTTCCCCAAGACATGCCAGGCTGCAGACACGTCAGCAAGACTGATCTTCTAAACAATGTGTTAGAATAAGCGAGCAGTGTCCAAGGCCAGACGCAGGGGTCACAAAAATTAGCTAAGTGTGTCTAGTATCAAGTAACAGAAAGTGGGCCAGGTGCTTGGTCCCTCCTGAGGGAGCGTGACAGTGACTGGGCTTCACACGAAGTTGGCATGCATTTGCAAGCTATGGAAGCCGTCCATTTGCATAGTGATAGCCATGCCCAACTTGAGATACGGAATGCCCGTTGTGTGAAGCTCTTCGCCTCTCATGGCTTGTTTGGTTAGTGAGAGCCAGATATGTCTGCTTAGAAAGTCCGATTTCTGACAGGAGCCTTCTGGTTTTAGATCCACTCAGCACCCTCTCCCATTGGCCCTCCAAACAGGAATCTGACTTGGGCTTGCTGTCAGCAGATGGGACATTGACCTTGTGAGTTAGAGTTCCTCATCGTGTGTATTCAAAATTCCTTAAGCAAAAACGCGAGGTTTACAGTCTTCCTTCACCTTGGTCATGACATTTCAATTGTTTCCAAAGCACCCAGCAACCGTGGTGCAGGCCCATGGCCCCAGGACCTGGCGTGGCCTGGTGTGGACCTGCCGTCACGCCTTCCTCTGTCCCCATGCTCACGCTAGACTGTTCCCCTGGACTAGAGCTCTGCCTCTGGGCTCTGTCCCTGCTGTGGCTACCCTCCTGCTCACCGTCTCCCTTTTCTTCTCCTTGTCCTTCCTGTGCCCGGCTCTGTACTTCTAAAGCCTACCCCTGTGTGGTCCATTGTGGGTGCGGCATCCCGGGGAAGTCCTTTGCAGCTGTCATCCAGGACTTCACCACCCCTCCCGCTCTCATCCATGTTTGTCCCTGTCACTGATTTCCTGCGCAATCCTTGTCTCATCTCTTAGAGTCACAGGGTGTCCCTGAGGGCCCTGGTCAGATGCTGCCGAAATGGTAACTGGGTGAAACAGGAGCGAGCCTGGCTTCCTGCAGCTGGTGTGTAGCTCCCTGGCGAAGCAGACGTCTGTGTTCCTTCAGCCCCCACGTGCCCCCACATGTGGGAGAGATGCCACCGACCGTGGCAGAAAGCAAAAGGAGGTTGTGTCCCTGCCTCTGAGCCACCAGAGGCCTTCGGGGTCCAGGGAGAGTTGCCGAGTGTCCTGGGTCTGCTTCGTGGGAGGGTGATGGAGGTGGACCCCTGGAGCCTGTTTATTCCCCTTCTCAAAAAGAAAGAGCAGGGAAGCATCCCCTGAGAGGTGGGGTCCTCCAAGAGCTGGGGTTACTCGTTCTCCTTTAGGGAACAAGGGTGTTCCAGAGCTGCAGAGTGGACTCGGACTTGGTGGGCTCGTGTTCGGGAGCAGAGCGGGGAGGTGGTATGACAAAGGGCAGCAAGTATCATACCTGCAGCGGTCCGTGGGGACGTCCACTCCCCAAGGAATCTCGGCGGCACTCATACTTGCCTTTGTCTGCCTTTTAGAAGTGGGCTCCTCTAGGGGGATCTCTCCGTCTTCTGCCAGGCTCTGCACGGCCTCAGGTCTCCCCACTGTGCCCTCCCTCTGGCAGCGATACTGAGAGTGTGGCCAAGTGCCAGGTGTTGAACAGAGCCCACCAGTGCAGCAAATTCTGACGGAGCACTTCCTGAGCCGGGCTGTGGGGAAGCACGGCATTGCACGGGGTGCAGTATTAGAAGTGAAGTATTCCTTGGTGGTCACCAGGAAGTACGGCGTGGAGCGGTCATCAGGAAGTACGGTGGAAAGTGATCGTGAGGAAGTATGGCGTGGAGCAGTCACTAGCAAGTACAATGCGGAGTGGTCCCGCCTGGGGCTACCCTCCTGCTCACCGTCTCCCTTTTCTTCTCCTTGTCCTTCCTGTGCCCGGCTCTGTACTTCTAAAGCCTACCCCTGTGTGGTCCATTGTGGGTGCGGCATCCCGGGGAAGTCCTTTGCAGCTGTCATCCAGGACTTCACCACCCCTCCCGCTCTCATCCATGTTTGTCCCTGTCACTGATTTCCTGCGCAATCCTTGTCTCATCTCTTAGAGTCACAGGGTGTCCCTGAGGGCCCTGGTCAGATGCTGCCGAAATGGTAACTGGGTGAAACAGGAGCGAGCCTGGCTTCCTGCAGCTGGTGTGTAGCTCCCTGGCGAAGCAGACGTCTGTGTTCCTTCAGCCCCCACGTGCCCCCACATGTGGGAGAGATGCCACCGACCGTGGCAGAAAGCAAAAGGAGGTTGTGTCCCTGCCTCTGAGCCACCAGAGGCCTTCGGGGTCCAGGGAGAGTTGCCGAGTGTCCTGGGTCTGCTTCGTGGGAGGGTGATGGAGGTGGACCCCTGGAGCCTGTTTATTCCCCTTCTCAAAAAGAAAGAGCAGGGAAGCATCCCCTGAGAGGTGGGGTCCTCCAAGAGCTGGGGTTACTCGTTCTCCTTTAGGGAACAAGGGTGTTCCAGAGCTGCAGAGTGGACTCGGACTTGGTGGGCTCGTGTTCGGGAGCAGAGCGGGGAGGTGGTATGACAAAGGGCAGCAAGTATCATACCTGCAGCGGTCCGTGGGGACGTCCACTCCCCAAGGAATCTCGGCGGCACTCATACTTGCCTTTGTCTGCCTTTTAGAAGTGGGCTCCTCTAGGGGGATCTCTCCGTCTTCTGCCAGGCTCTGCACGGCCTCAGGTCTCCCCACTGTGCCCTCCCTCTGGCAGCGATACTGAGAGTGTGGCCAAGTGCCAGGTGTTGAACAGAGCCCACCAGTGCAGCAAATTCTGACGGAGCACTTCCTGAGCCGGGCTGTGGGGAAGCACGGCATTGCACGGGGTGCAGTATTAGAAGTGAAGTATTCCTTGGTGGTCACCAGGAAGTACGGCGTGGAGCGGTCATCAGGAAGTACGGTGGAAAGTGATCGTGAGGAAGTATGGCGTGGAGCAGTCACTAGCAAGTACAATGCGGAGTGGTCACCAGGAAGTATGGCGTGGGGCAGTCACCAGGAAGTATGGCGTGGAGCGGTCACCAGGAAGTATGACGTGGAGCGGTCACCAGGAAGTACGACGTGGGGTGGTCACCAGGAAGTACGGCGTGGAGTGGTCATCAGGAAGTACGGCGGGAAGTGATCGTGAGGAAGTACGGCGTGGGGCGGTCACCAGGAAGTACGGCATGGAGTGATCACCAGGAAGTACGGCGTGGGGCGGTCACCAGGAAGTACGGTGTGGAGCGGTCACCAGGAAGTACGGCGTGGGGCGGTCACCAGGAAGTACGGTGTGGAGCGGTCACCAGGGAAGTATGGCGTGGAGTGATCACCAGGAAGTACGGCGTGGGGCGGTCACCAGGAAGTACGGTGTGGGGCGGTCACCAGGAAGTACGGCGTGGGGCGGTCACCAGGAAGTGCGGTGTGGAGCGGTCACCAGGAAGTGCGGTGTGGAGCAGTCACCAGGAAGTATGGCGTGGAGCGGTCACCAGGAAGTACGGTGTGGAGCGGTCATCAGGAAGTACGGCGTGGGGTGATCACCAGGAAGTACAGCGTGGAGTGAAGCAAGTGCCGACTACACAGCCCGTGACCTTTTGGCAGCGGGGCTGTGGAAGGCAGAAGGGACAGCATGAACGGAGACTCGGAACCTGACCCAGGAGGTCGGCTGGGGAGAGGCTGAGGCGTGGCTGATGGGAAGTCAGAGCTGGAGAGGACAGAGTGTCGTGCTGTAGGCTTAAGTCTGGGTGCCACTAGGGAGCCACAGAAGGTTTTAGAGCATCAGTGAACTGCTCACATGGGACATAGCCTGAAGACCTCTCGTCCTGACTCTCCTGGTCCTCCACGTCTGGTCTGCCCTTGCTCGTTTAACCTCATCTCCAACTTTCAATGAAGTAGCAATGCCAGCCTAGTGGCCTCCCAGAACCCACTCAAGGTGACATGCCATCCCCTTTACTCCCCCTCTATTGCTGTTCTACTTGGCTCCTTCTTCCTCTCCCTGCATCCCCTCCATCCATGTTTAAGGCTGAGCCGCACTCTCCCACCCCGTCCACTCTGCCGTCTCTAGCCCAAGCCCTGACTGCAGCCCCAAGGTAGAGCCGGTGTTTCCCAGTAGCCCTACACGTACCTGCGCACACGCACATGGAGAGACCCAGGCCCGGATCAGGCTGTGTCACTCACCGGCTATCGTCTCCATTCTGTGTACCGTCCTGGTCTCAACCCGCCACCTTGAGCAGATGTCCCACGGGTGGGTCAGGTGCAGTCACGGAGTGCACGCTGCTCAGAACTTCGGGCCGGGGTTGAGTTTCATAAGCTCCCTGGGAAAGTACTCCTTAGCTCGTCTCTCAGTGCCTTGCCCTCAACAGAACTCAGAATACTGCCTCTGTTCCGTGTCCTCTGCTCCCAACTTTGGGGGCTTGTGGTTCTGTAGTGCCCCTTCTCGATTTTCCACTTCCTGACCCCTAACTCTTTCTCCCTTTCAATGTGAAGTTCAGTAAAGTAGTTCTAAGAGATTTGGGGGATTGCAGTGTGTCCCTTTGGGAGGATTGCAGGTGGCTTTTGTTTTTTTTTATGGGCGTCATGGTATTAGACACCAAAGACCTCTTACCTTACCCCTGCCACATGGACCTTCCTCATGAGACATCGAGCCGTGGATGAAGAAAGCTGCGTCTCTGTCGCGTGAGGCCTTTGTTCAGGTTATTTTGTTCCAGGTGATGTGGTTTTGGTTTCCTGTAACGATGTTTCTTGCTGAAACAGACAGGAACAAGCAGCAGTGCTGGCGTGGCACTGGACTGTGAGCTGGGGGAGAAGCCTCCGGCAGGGCCTGCTGCAGGCTGTGGGAACCATGCACTGGTGGATGGCAGCTGAGCTGAGCCCTGTCCCCTGCCTGCTCCACATTCTCTTTAAATGCAATGCTGCAGAGTGCCCGCTAGACGTTTTTGTCTCTCAGAAATCAGCCATTGTGGGGACCAGCAGTTAGCATAATGGCTATGTCACTGGACTCCCATGTAGTCGACTGTGGTTGAGTCTCGGACACGGTGGCTTAAACTCACGCCAGGCATGTGTGTGTGTGTGTGTGTGTGCCCAAGCTCCCAACAGGAGAATGGAAGAGAAGGGGTTGCAGCGTGTCCATCCTCCCGGGGGATGGGGGATAATTTCTTGCTTTCTGTCTCTCGGTCTCTCTCTGTCTTTCTGGTGAGCGCACATGCCCTATAGCAAAAACCTCTCAAAAAAAGAGAAAAAAGAAATAAGCCATTGTGAGGATGCACTAGAAGGGGCATTTCTTTTTCTTTTTTTTAAGAATGATTTATTTTATTTAATTTGTTGTTATTCCTTTTTAATTTGATCAGAGAGAGAAAGGGAGAGCGAGAAAGCAAACCACCAGGTCTGAGACTTGAACTGTGATTGGCCATGTGGGAGTTCAGCACCTTTAACCACCATGCCATTTGCCCGGAGTTCAGCACCTTAACCACCATGCCATTTGCCCACCCTGGGGGCATTTCTTTTTCTCTAGAGTGAACTCATTTCCTCAGGAGGCTGGCCTCGGATGAGGATGTTCTTCCCTAATACTGGCTCTTCCTTCTCTTATAGCAGTGAACAGAAACGTGCTTTACCCCGGGTCCACTTCAGGGAAAGGGCCCAGCCGAAGACCGGCGTTTTCCATGGCCAGCCATTTTATGGCCCTCCTGTGTTCACACACGTACACACACAGTATCCTTGGAGGCCTAGCTGAGGGGCCCGGGAGCCTCGTAACCAGGAAACCACGGGCAATGCCTAGTCTAGATGATTTTTGCTGAATTTAGTGGAGTAAACACAAGAGACCAAATTTGGCCCTTTCGCTGGGATGCCCAGTGCTATCTGTCTTAAACAAACATCGGGTCCTTTAGAAAAGCTTTTGCCAAAGACTTTTGTACCTGGGAAAGGAGAAAATTGGGCTGAATTGTCATGCAGGGATCAAATACAGTTTCATTGCTCTACGCGTATTTCCACATCCGATTGCCGACTCAGCGAACTAAAGGCGCTCTGCTCACCGCGTCAGGTCTTTTATTTTGGCTTAGTTTTTCCAAGCTCTTGAAAGTGATTTGTAGAAAATCCTCGGCGGAGACTACGTGGAGTGTGACCAGTTTCCGTCCAGCCAGTTCATCCCATCAACCTATTGGACATTTCCTGTAAAGGAGGGACTAGGGATGGAGACTTACCATGGCTTTCAGAAAGTATGTTGTGCTTAAGTAGCATGCAGTCTAAGAAACTCAGGCAGCACCTGTGAAAACCTCAGGGGTTGCTGGTAGAGCACCCCCACGAGGGTTCCCTCAGCAGCTGGAAGCCCTCCACCCCTGCCTCCTACTTCCTGCTCCAGTGCCTGCGGCCGCCGAGGGATTGCTTGGTGTCCTGAGACTGACTTCCTGCCTCAGTCTTTGCTGTTGTCTGCCTTCCCCTGGCTACCAACAGCTGCCCATAGACAGGGTTACCGAGTTTATGGGGCAGCATGGGAAGCAGGACATGAGGTGGACCAAGGAAGCTGCGATGGCGTGCTGCTGGCTGAGAGCGTGAGCACTCCGTCAGGGAGTCTGATGTGTCTGGACTGCGGAGGACCTCTGGCTCCTCAGTCAGGACTGGCAGTGGTGTTCAGCAGTTGGGATTACTCAAGAACGCCCTCCAAACAAGTAAGACTTGTGTTTGTGGATTCTGAAACAGCCGCATGCACATGAATTTAACAGAGCCTGGCGTGGATTCATGCCGTGTCCTTTCACCCCTTAGACGACGTTCCGACAAAATGGGCTTGGCCAGTGGGGTGGCTCCCCATCAGCATCACTTAGGAAGAGCAGCCTGATGTATAAAGCACCTATTGCATGTGTGCATTCTGATTTAAAAATCTGAGCCCAAGTATCCCCTGTCAGACATCGGGGATCCCTAACAGAATGTGTAGCGCCAATAACGGCCCTTAGAGCTCTTTGACCTCACTCGTTGATTTCACAGTTGAGAAGCAGACCCGGGAGTAGACTTACTCAGCCCAGGTGGAACCCCGTGCGAGTGCCTTCACGTTCTCAGCCCTCTGTGCACTAGGCAGTGGGTTAACCCCCAGAGCAGGTTTCAGGGCTGCCACAGAGCCACCAGGCAGGTGGGCGCCATTCTAACCAGACACTGCCTGATTTAGCTGGCCCCATGTCTGTGTCTGAAGCTTATTCCTTTGGGAATTTACTCATACCTAGGGGTAAATACATTTTAGAGTAAAAACCAAAGCACGTGACAGCAGTTTAAGCTTGAATCTCCAGGAATGACAAAGGCAGATCGCCCCTGAGGAGCCGTGCCGGGGTCTTCCCCGTGCCTTGTCTGCAGTGCCTTGTCTCATTCATATCCCACTTCTTCGTCTCCACAGCCTCAACAATCTCCCATTGGAAACTTATTTTGCTTAGCAAATATCTATTTGGGGGAGGCCCTTTACACCTAAAATCTAAGGGCAGTTTCTGTAAACTAAATCCTTATGAGTTGATTAAATCCTGATGAAATCTACCACCAGATGAGATGCGCCTTGAGGACGAAGATGTCATGTGTCTGTATTTCAACACCTTGAACAGGGTCTGGTTCATAGTTTGTTGCTCAGTGGTAGCTTATTGGCAATTGGATGTGTGGATGCATGGGTGTTCGGGTGCTTAAGTGGCAGGGGGAAGAGGGATGAAAGGAAAAGGAGAGAGGGATAATAAGAGAGGAAAGAAAAACATTGCTGGCATGACTGGTGGGTGGATGGGCGGATGGATGCATGGGTAGGTGATGGTTTTGATGGTTGGTTGAGTGGATGGATGGGTGGATGCATGGATGGGTAAGTGGATGGTGGATGATGGATGGGTGGGTGGTTTGTGTAATTTATGCCTCAACTGTGGAAACTAGACCAGTCGTCCTGATTTTACCCTTTGGTTTCCTTCTTCCAGGTTGTGGGCATTTTTGCTGGATTTGGGCTCCTGCTCTTGGTGGCCTCACCCTTCCTTCTGCTGGCCACCCCCTTTGTGCTCTGCTGCAAATGCAAGTGCAGTAAAGGTGATGACGACCCACTCCCCACCTAGAGAAAGACATGCAGCTGGAACAAGACCCCTGCCTCTGGGAATTGTGGCTCTCCCCACCCCACCCCACCGTATCCCTCTCACTAAACATCTTTCTTGCCTTATGTGCCCCATTGAGCTTCAGAGTGTCAGGCTGGATGCCGCCATTTCAGGGACTGGTGTCAGAATGTTTGCCGAGGCCCCAGGTGTGGTCACCTAGGCATGGGGAAGGCAAGCAGGTGTGGGTAGGGCAGGTCCCCCCAGACTCCGTCTCCGCAGACTTGGCAGGTGCTGTGGGAAGCTCACCAGGCAGTCTCTCTCTGTGGTGATAGACTAGGAACGCCGGATGGTGGCCTGAGAGACCTACTGATGCGAACGTCGTCCATCTCCTCGGCTTCAAGATGGCGCCATGTTGTTGCGTAAAGAAGTCTTTCCAGGAAGACAACTCACTTCAGACAGAATCTGATTATTCCAATTTGAGAAAAGCACTCTGTTTATGACAACTGTTTTTACTACTAATGGCATTTAGTAAAATCCTTTTTAGAAGGCTTTTTTTTTTTCCAACCAAGTAGTGGAAATCAACAAGGTGCATATAAACCATCCTCTGCCTTTCTTGAAATGTGCATTTTAAGAAGTTATAGTTAAATGACTTTTCCTGGCTTGGCCACTTATCAGGAGATTTAGAACGCCTTATGCACTCTGTGTTTTTCTTGAAACTTGCTGTAATAACTTTGGAACGCTGTCAGCTGTGTACTGTTACAAACGTGGTTCCTGTCTCGTTGCATCTTTGGAAATACTGACATGTTTAAAGGAACATCTCCATTGGATCGGCCTTTCCTCATTGTCTGCCTTTGGTGATGCAGCGCAGAGCAGCCCAGGGGCGCATAGCTTCTCACCAGGTATCAGCAATGACTGTGGAATATCGTCAAAGCAGCTGTTTTACTCAGAAATGGTTCTACTTGGAATCAATAGAGTTTGACCTCTTGCTTCAGTCTTCCAGGAGATAAGAAGAAAGTTATCTGCTCCTAGAAGCAGGGCCTCCCAGCAGAGGTTGGAGAACTCCCAGGGGCTGGGGAGGGATTTCTGGATTTCCACATTGTTTAAATGCTTCAGTTACTTTGAAAATCACCTTTCGTGCACAATTCTTTGTTCCAAATCTTGTTGCTAACCATTTTGCCCTTGCTGGGAAAAAACCTCCCTGTCTCTTAGTTACTCTGAGGTAGGATTTTACCACGTGTCTTCCCCAGGGCTGTGTGAGGCTGTTTCACGGTGGCAGAACACACAGATCCGTACAGAGACACGCTGGTCCGTACAGACTGGACCAGGAAAGTGGAGAAAGTATGTTCTTCAACAAGAATTAACTTTCAAAGCCCCATGTGTGTCTAAGGATCAAAAGGTAGATATTGTAGTTTTGTTATCATATTGATAGAATTTCTTGAAGATTATGAAACATTCCACAAAGAAGTAAAGCCAAAACAGAACCTTTCTCTCTCAGCTATCTGCTCATGGCAAGCACATTTTTTCAGTGTGGATATTTTATGTGTGTTTGATTTGTACCTTTGTGTCTCCATCTTGGGGCCTAGTTTCCCTTCCCTGTAGAGAAGTTTCTTTATTTCTTAACCTTGAGTAGGTCTGAGGAAACAACCTCACTTCACTCTCCATCTCTAGCATGATTTGCTCTGTGAAACTGAAACAATTTACAGCACCAGCCCGTGTTGGCCTGGCGTCTGGGAGTTCTCATAATGGCAGTTTGAAAGTTCAGTAGATGAATGAGACCATGCGTGACATGGTCTTTCTGGACGAGGCTAGCCGGGAATGAGGTTGAAGCTGTTGCGGTGGAGTCTCATGGTAGAAGGGCAGTTCTGGCCGGGCAGCAGCTCCCGGAGTCAGTGCCCTTTACTTGAGGCCTCAGCCTGTGACTTGTGGATGCAGCTGTCCAGCTCGTGCGCTGTAAAATGCCTATCAAAGAGGGCGCTTGGGGCGGGCCTCCGTCACATCCCAGTCCTTCTGCTGAGACAGCTGCTGCCCTCCACACGAGCCCGTTCAGCAGTACCCTTGTCCTTGGGTGGAAGTCAGAGCCCTCGGGAAAGTGGTGGTCCCAGGGCTAGAGCTCAGATGTCCTTACTCCTAAAGGGATGGATGGAGTGGAGGAGGAGTCTCTGGCCCAGGCACGCACATCGGCAGCCCCGGCCATCCTCGTACACACCTCGTGCATCCCCTCCACCACACCAGGGTGTTTGCAAAAACATGGTCTCACCCACACAGGGGCACAGAAATTCTGGGGCCAGCCAAGGGCAGGCAAATTACCCTCTATCTGCTGAGTTTTTCTATCAGACATGCCTCAGTTTGTCCAACTTGATTTAGTAATAAAATTATATCCATTCCCTATACAAATACCAGCAAGATCACATTGAGATAGAGAAACCGGCATTTTGCCTCTCAGACTCCTTTCGTAAGGAGTGCCACACCCATCTTGCATGCCAGGAAGAGGCAGACTAACCGGCTGGGTGTGAAATGTACCTACCACGAGGAGGGAGCCCTCGCTGTGCCAGCTGATCCTGCTGCCATGCCTCCGCGAAACCTGGGAGCACTGCAGTGAGTGGACAGACGCGTCCCTGCTGCAGCAGGGCTTGGCTTAATTGAACAGTGACATTAGATTCACAGTTCTGGTTCCGAGCAGCTCCCGGTGTTTGTCCAGGTGGAAGTGTTGGCGGTGTTCAGAGTGTCCAGGCGGAGGCCTTTCATCCTGGGGAGTAGGCGAAGAAGTCATGTAGAGTTGGGCCCTGCTTCCCTCCTGCCGCCCAGCTGGAGTGGCTAGTGGGGCCTGTGGCAGTAGGCTGCTGAAGCCCTTGGGTAATAACTCCATTAGAAGGGTTTTCTGGCCCTGCCTGACCTCATGGTCTGCGCTGCCATGTGTCTCATGGCCCAGCCAGCCGAGTTTGCATCCTTGCAGGAGGTCAATGTCCTCTGAGACAGTGACCATGGATGTTTGTAGAGCAGAGGTGGCCCAGCACTGAGCCCACACCGAACCTGGGCGTCTATGAGATCCAGTCCAGATCAGTCTCCTTCCTCGGCAGCGAGGACCAGCAGGCTGAGGAGCCGCCACCTGCTTCAAAAAGATTGAAGGGAACAAATCCTCTTTCCATGGTGTTCCATGAAAGCGGTGTAGGGCCCAGGCCAGCTCCTGATTAGAACACAGGGTCTACCGGGAGGGGGAATTATCAGACGTGCAGAAATTACTTAAAGATGACATTATTTTTTCACTTATATTAGAAAGGCTAAAATTTATTTCACAAATTAGCAGAGAACATTTTCCCTTGTTAGTCTAAAGATTAGGGGATTGAAAAGAACCAGGGTGGGCTTTTTGTATATTTCTCAGATTCTCAATAAATACAACGTGAGCGTGTGTGTGTGTGTGTGTGTGTATATGTGTGTAGTAATCGAGACATCAATAAGGAAAACATTTTGCATGTATAAAGCTTCATGAAGGTCTCTTTAAAAAATACCAAAGCTTGTTTATTCCTTTTAAGTAACCCAAGCCCTTACAAAAATCAACAGAATGAAAAAGATTATGACTGCATTGCCAAAACACCAAATGGCGCAGAGGGCCTGCGTTAAAGTGTAACTGCAAACGGTCAGCCAAGAGAGCATGCTGTTTCTGTATTTAGAGCCCTGGGGTCCCCCTCCTTGACTTGCGTCATGCTGTCTCCCGCCACGGCGGGAGCCTGCAGTTAGGGGTAGCCACACGCCACCTGCCTGCCTTTCTTTCCTTCTTTGCTCACTTTACCACGGGTGTATTTTAACCTTGTGTAAAATATGCATGGGCGAGTCATGCACACATATACATGATGTATTTGACAAGTGGTGGTAAAACAACCAATTTGGTTTGTGTTTTTGAAACGTCAGTGCATTTTGTGCCACTAACACTGTGATGTATACAAGAACTGTCTGAATGCCTTTTCATGTCGTGTTTTGTACTTCGGAATCATATGGAGCAGTTGGATTTGTAACTTCAATACATATTTTAAATGTATTGTGTCTTCCGTAGTCTGTCCCCCCTTTGGAAGGGATTTCTTTTTAAAGATATTTTGGCTGGAATACAGGTGACTTTTGTAAATCCTGCGTGGCTCCATCTTTTGTAGATGCTAGTTGACTACAGACCTAAAGTTTGAAACCGTGATGGGAATTGGAGGTGGAAGGGAGAAGGGCGGGAGAGGGGAGGGATCTTTTATCACTGGGGAAATAGCGTTTGTAGTCTCAGATTTTCTTAGGGCTGTTTCGACTCTCAGATGCCAACATAAGCTGGGTCATTGGCTATGTCAACCCTTCTGACCACTTCCTGGCTCCGTCTTGTAGCGCCAAGCCAGGAATACAGCACCAGAAAGCATCTGCAGGTGTTCCCTGCCTCTATCCACAAAGACCAGCCCCCCACTCACTTATCACAATTTGTAGAGGCATCATTAAAGTCTTTTTATGATTAAAAAGGCCTCCTTTTTGGCCGAGGTCAACACGGTAGAATAAATATGAATGCTCCTTTTTTTGGGGGGGGGTTGGGCGTGGGGGGAGAGGTTTTTGCTATAGGACGCGTGCACTCACCAGAAAGACAGAGAGAGAGACAGAGAGACAGAAAGTGAGAAATCACCCACCAAAGGGATGGCCACGTCTCAATCCCTTCTCCTCCATTCTCCTCTCGGGATCTTGGGCATACATGCACATGCACCCGGGGAGAGTTTAAACCACCGGGTCCAGGACTCGAACCGCAGTTGACTACATGGGAGTCTAGCGACAGCCATTATGCCAACTGCTGGTCCCGAATGCTTTTTCTTTAATAGGAGAAATAATAATAACCCAAAGATTAGAGTAGATCACCTTGATTTTCATTGGCCGTGACTGAGCATCATAGGAGACTGTACACCCCAGTCATTAACATGAAAGCAAAGGCTAGGACTAGGTGATTAGTTATCTGTCCTGTGTTCAAATTTTAAAAACTACCCTTAGTATCATAAGATCCCAGTTTGGGGAGGTGCATTAACAACTTGTGACCTGAGTTCATTGTGGGTGCTCAGGACACCTGCTTTCCAGGAGCTCTTGTTGTGAAGTGGGAGACGGATGGGCTAGTCCGTCATAATAATAATGTAATAGTGACAGGTGCTGCGGTGGGCACGTGTGTGCCAGGCTTTGCAGACAGAAGCCACCGGCGTTCAGCCAGGCATGGAGGTCAGGGAAAGCCACACCCAAGCTGAATCTTGAAGACCAGTAGGCATTAGGAAAAAAAAAAAAAAAAAAAAAAAAAACCTGGAAGGGTGTTCCAGGGAATGGCCCAGTCCAAATGCAGGTGGGGCTGACTGGCATGTGGGGGATGCAGAGACGCTCCAGTGTCTGACCCCAGCACCCAGAGCAAAGCTCGGGAAGTTGGCCACTGTAAGGGCTTCGGGCAGGTGGTGGTTTCCTCGGGTCACTGTGAGACCTACATGCTGGCTGGCCAACAGCAGGTGTTTATCATCTCACAGCTCAGGAGGCAGAAAGCCCGAGATCAGGGTGTCAGCAGGGTTGGTCCTCCTGAGATGTGCAGGAACGCGTGCATCTCCATCCCTGTTGGCAGTTGCTGGCAGTCTGCATTCCTGGCCCGTTCCTGCTTCGCCTGGTCTCTGCCTTCATCTTCACATGGTACGCGAGTGGACATGGTCAAGTGGGCATGGCCAAATGAGGTGGTCAGAACGGCAGCAGGAACAAAGGGTGGAGGTCCAAGGAAGTCCTTCCCAGGCTGACTTGGACTTCAGCTCTGTGAGTGACCTAGTTGTGGGAAGCCCCTCAAAAAACACTGCCAAGAGATCATTGCTTTTCAGCAAAACAGATCTCCGTGCATAAATGCATAGGCACATGCATTTGCTTCCAAAATAAATTAGAAAATTCTCTCTGCATCAACTTACCAGTATTGAAGAACCCAAATTGCAGGGCTTTGGTGGTAGGACTGGTGCTGACCTTGCTATGTGCCATGTGAAAGTCACCCTGAAAATGGACCTCCTCACTACAGCTGTGCTCCAGGGAGAGCGGACATGCTGCTGGGGGTAGGCAGTGCAACGTACCACTCACCCGCCTTAACTCCCTCTTTCTGAACCAGAGAGTGATTCAGCCTTTGAAAGATAGCAGTCACTGCTTGTTGCTCATTGTTCATAACTCGTTGTTCCCTGTCTATTAATCACTCCGGGTTGCCATTGAGCATGAAGCCAGCATTGAATAGGAGGCCAAGCAGCAGGACAGCGTGTGACCGCAGTGCTGCTGCCAGGGCTGGATCTGAGTCGCAGGTGTGTCCTTGTGCACGTGACTCAGCCTGAGCAGTGATCTTTTCACTCGAAAGCGAGGATGAAAAATACTTCACAGGATCTTTTTAAGGGTAAGTGAGGTAATGACAGTGAAATACAGAGTGTGCAGCAGCCCATAGTCTGAACGTGTTCAGCCATGAGTGCTTCTGTCACGAACACTCACAGCACTCCACCTCCAAACACCCAGGGCTTTCCTGCCTGCTGTCATGATGATAGAACCCGTGGACTGGACAGGCTCTGAGCACTTTCCCTCTTGCATCACAGCTCCTGCTGCCCGAGGGTGTCAGAGAGTGACCATGTTGGACCTCTGGTTAATGCAAAGCAAAATGGTGTCAACTCTCCATACGGGAAAATATTATTTTTTTAGAGAGAGATTTTTGCTCTAGGGCACATGTGTTCACTGGAGAGACAGAAAGCAGGAAATCACCCCCGACCCCAGAGGCATGGCCACACCACAACCTCTTCTCCATTTTCTTCTCAGGATTTTAGACACACACGCACATGTGCAAGTGTGCATTTTAATTCCATGGGTCCAAGACTAGAACCATGGTCAACTACGTGGGAATCCAGCAATGTAACCACTCCGCCATCTGCTGGTTCCATGTGGGAAGATCTTAATTTGCAACATCAAAAGTATGTACTTGTTCATTATGGTAATTATCTGGGTCTCCTTTAAGAACATATTAATAGTTTTACTTATGCTACTGATTTTTTCAATCATTGACTTAGAAAACCCTCTCAGAACAGGTCATGTGTTTTTCAAGTCACAAGAAAGTTCTAAATAGGAGTAGGCTTTCCTTACTTCTTAGAATTTATGGATTTATGAAAAGCTTCAAATGCAAAATAATAATAATAATAAATTTTAAACCCTTCAGACAGTTGGGCTTGACTGTTAGTTTTATTCAGAGATTAAAGAAATTAGTATAAATACTAGATTTTGTTTGCACCACCAACTCTTACTGAAGGAATTAAACCCCCGTTGCCAGCAGTGTGTATGTGTGGTGTGTGTGTGTGTGTGTGTGTGTGTGTGTGTGTGT
>NW_006159875.1:117402-133236 GCF_000334495.1 Tupaia belangeri chinensis | reverse complement strand
TAAGAAAAAAAAAAAAAAAAAAAAAAAAACCTGGAAGGGTGTTCCAGGGAATGGCCCAGTCCAAATGCAGGTGGGGCTGACTGGCATGTGGGGGATGCAGAGACGCTCCAGTGTCTGACCCCAGCACCCAGAGCAAAGCTCGGGAAGTTGGCCACTGTAAGGGCTTCGGGCAGGTGGTGGTTTCCTCGGGTCACTGTGAGACCTACATGCTGGCTGGCCAACAGCAGGTGTTTATCATCTCACAGCTCAGGAGGCAGAAAGCCCGAGATCAGGGTGTCAGCAGGGTTGGTCCTCCTGAGATGTGCAGGAACGCGTGCATCTCCATCCCTGTTGGCAGTTGCTGGCAGTCTGCATTCCTGGCCCGTTCCTGCTTCGCCTGGTCTCTGCCTTCATCTTCACATGGTACGCGAGTGGACATGGTCAAGTGGGCATGGCCAAATGAGGTGGTCAGAACGGCAGCAGGAACAAAGGGTGGAGGTCCAAGGAAGTCCTTCCCAGGCTGACTTGGACTTCAGCTCTGTGAGTGACCTAGTTGTGGGAAGCCCCTCAAAAAACACTGCCAAGAGATCATTGCTTTTCAGCAAAACAGATCTCCGTGCATAAATGCATAGGCACATGCATTTGCTTCCAAAATAAATTAGAAAATTCTCTCTGCATCAACTTACCAGTATTGAAGAACCCAAATTGCAGGGCTTTGGTGGTAGGACTGGTGCTGACCTTGCTATGTGCCATGTGAAAGTCACCCTGAAAATGGACCTCCTCACTACAGCTGTGCTCCAGGGAGAGCGGACATGCTGCTGGGGGTAGGCAGTGCAACGTACCACTCACCCGCCTTAACTCCCTCTTTCTGAACCAGAGAGTGATTCAGCCTTTGAAAGATAGCAGTCACTGCTTGTTGCTCATTGTTCATAACTCGTTGTTCCCTGTCTATTAATCACTCCGGGTTGCCATTGAGCATGAAGCCAGCATTGAATAGGAGGCCAAGCAGCAGGACAGCGTGTGACCGCAGTGCTGCTGCCAGGGCTGGATCTGAGTCGCAGGTGTGTCCTTGTGCACGTGACTCAGCCTGAGCAGTGATCTTTTCACTCGAAAGCGAGGATGAAAAATACTTCACAGGATCTTTTTAAGGGTAAGTGAGGTAATGACAGTGAAATACAGAGTGTGCAGCAGCCCATAGTCTGAACGTGTTCAGCCATGAGTGCTTCTGTCACGAACACTCACAGCACTCCACCTCCAAACACCCAGGGCTTTCCTGCCTGCTGTCATGATGATAGAACCCGTGGACTGGACAGGCTCTGAGCACTTTCCCTCTTGCATCACAGCTCCTGCTGCCCGAGGGTGTCAGAGAGTGACCATGTTGGACCTCTGGTTAATGCAAAGCAAAATGGTGTCAACTCTCCATACGGGAAAATATTATTTTTTTAGAGAGAGATTTTTGCTCTAGGGCACATGTGTTCACTGGAGAGACAGAAAGCAGGAAATCACCCCCGACCCCAGAGGCATGGCCACACCACAACCTCTTCTCCATTTTCTTCTCAGGATTTTAGACACACACGCACATGTGCAAGTGTGCATTTTAATTCCATGGGTCCAAGACTAGAACCATGGTCAACTACGTGGGAATCCAGCAATGTAACCACTCCGCCATCTGCTGGTTCCATGTGGGAAGATCTTAATTTGCAACATCAAAAGTATGTACTTGTTCATTATGGTAATTATCTGGGTCTCCTTTAAGAACATATTAATAGTTTTACTTATGCTACTGATTTTTTCAATCATTGACTTAGAAAACCCTCTCAGAACAGGTCATGTGTTTTTCAAGTCACAAGAAAGTTCTAAATAGGAGTAGGCTTTCCTTACTTCTTAGAATTTATGGATTTATGAAAAGCTTCAAATGCAAAATAATAATAATAATAAATTTTAAACCCTTCAGACAGTTGGGCTTGACTGTTAGTTTTATTCAGAGATTAAAGAAATTAGTATAAATACTAGATTTTGTTTGCACCACCAACTCTTACTGAAGGAATTAAACCCCCGTTGCCAGCAGTGTGTATGTGTGGTGTGTGTGTGTGTGTGTGTGTGTGTGTGTGTGTGTATGTGTGTGTGTGTGGAGCACAGTCACTTGGAGGTATTCAGCCAAAGCAAAACAAAACAAACCCCAAAACCAGCCTCTACCCTTGAGCTGGAAGTAACAGACAGTCTAGGAGTGAAAGCCTCACTCACTGTGGGTTGGAAGGAATCCCTTTTCTGAACTGAGTCCCTGTTACAAGCTGGGCCCTTTGCTCACTGCTTCCCATCAGTTGGTCTGAAGAAACAGGCTCAGAGAGGCCATTTATCACAAGTGACTTCAATAGCGAGTGGCAGGGCAGGTTGGGGACCCAGGTCTGCCCTCTTGGGCCAGCTGCCTTCCTAAGCATTGATCCCGACTCGCCCTCTCCCACATGCAGAGTCCCTCATCAACGGCTTGCTTTATGTTCCTGGAGAGTTTAACCCCCATGTCTGAAGATAGCTTCCTCTTTGAAGACGAAGAGTCGAGTCCTACCTAGTTTTGAGCCAGCTGGATGAATGAGAAAAATGGCCCCAAGGGATCCTGAATGAGAAATGTGACTCCCAGGCACACACGCCATCTGGAAGGCTCTCAGACACTGTGAAGGAAAGCCCGTCATCCACTCGCAAATCATCCTCAGGGCCTTTGGGAAGCCTCTACCCCAGCATCAGGCTGGAGGTGTGCCCTTACAGGACAAGCCTGCGCTTCCCAAATCTGCATTCCATTCCTGGATCCTCACAAACCCCTGCCCCCTGTAGGAAAATACTACTATTATCACGACTTCATTTTTTGTTTTATGAGAAACAGGCTCAGAATCACTAAGAGTCTTACTCAATAAAAAGGACTAGTTGGGAGCCAGCAGGTGGCATAGCGGTTAAGGCTCTGGACTCTGATGTGGCTGACCACAGTTCAAGCCCCAGGGCCAGGGGCTTAAAACTCACATGCCAGGCATGTGTGTGTGCATGCCCAAAATCCCAGGAGAATGGAGGAGGAGGGATTACAGTGTGGTCATCCACCCTGGGGGAGAGGGTGATTTCTTGCTTTCTTTCTCTCTGTCTCTCCTGCAAGCACACATGCCCTATAACAAAAAATATCTTTTCTTAAAAAAGGACGGTGGGAGACTATTGCACCACAGAGGCCAACCCCACAGCCTGTAGATCCACACAGGACTGAGCAAGAGACCCTAAGTCCCTGAACGGCAGGGCGGGCTACTGGTACCCAGAGAAGCTGCCTTCTGAAAGGGCATTAGAGGGTTGGAATAGGGACAGCCTTGCTTGGAACTAGGGGATTAACAGCAGCACGAGGACCTTTGCAAACTGTTTCCACGACAGCAAAGTGCTTCACTGGAGAGGATCACATTCCCCACTACCTAAAAGAGACTAAAAATGCGAGCCAGGATGAAATAGAAAATCACAGAAGTAAGTGCTGGCTGAGTCCGGCCAGCCTGTAGTGAAGAAGACCCTCTAGCCCAAGGTCAGTGTGAACACAAGGTGACAGCGAAGACGGCTGTCTCAGCTATAATGTGGAGGCTCTGGCTCTTCACTAGGTGCACACTGTGCGAAGCCAATGGCAAGCAAGAGCAAATGAGCTGCAAAAGCTCCTATCCCCTGTCCTCGGGCTCAAGATCTAGTGAAATGTAGTGTGCAGACAGTCATGGTCCTACGTGGGAGGACACAGGTAGTCTTGTGGTATTGAAGGAGTGAATGAGTAACTGTCCCTGAAAGGAACGTAGAGAAGGCTCCATATGCAAAGTTGACCATCCGAGTTGAGGGTAGAAGAGATCAGAGACAAGAAGCAAAAGTCTGAAGGTATGAGGTTTGCAGAAAAGCCACATAGTGGCTGAGCATAGGCAGTGTTTAATTATTGCTTAAATAAACAGGTAAGTAATTGTTCATGTGGTTGAAGTCCAGGAATGAGGGGCAATTGACAGAATATAAATTCTTGATCGAATGAAGATCAATAGATGAGAAACGACCATGAAGGTAACAACACACTCCCAGGAGAGAGAAGTCTCCTGGCACTGAGTCCTATCCCACGAGGTCCTGAGAAATGACACTCTCAGGGTCCATAAAGGATGAAAAGAACAAAAATTCAACCTCATACAGTTATTTAAGAACTTTTCTGGGGTAAGAAAACAAGGTTGCAGTTAGAGATGAATCTATTTCTTTATTCCGAACAACCTCTAATGCATTGTTGGTGTACAGTGAATGCTAAATAATAATGTAATATTTTTTATTAATGACAAAGGAACAATCAGCATATTAATGAAACTTGCAGATGATACTAAACTGGGAGTTATTACAAACACCAATTAGGAGAAGTAGACAATGAAAAGGGGGGGTAAAGAGGGAAAGTTACAAGGGAATGAGCTTCTGTCTTGCAAAACGCAGGCAAATGCACCTGCAAAAAAAAAAAAAAGAAAAAGAAAAAATGCATACTGTGGGGGAGGCAGAGGTAAGCCTGACACAGGCTGGCAGGAAAATAGTCTCAATGCAGCAAGCTTGGGAAATGCCAGGGCTGGGCTGTGTGATGAGAATGGCAGTGGGAAAAGTCACCCCTGCACTCCCAGTCAAAGATGCGGACAATAGCAAGGTACCTCATTGGGACTGCACTTTGGAAGCTAGACATGACGACATGACTTTGAGCTAAGGACGGTTAGTCTTTCCTGGGAGACCAATACAGTAAGTCAGACTCCGATTCCCTGTCCTTCACTGCGGTGGGGCCTTGGTACCTCTGTTCCCTGGCATTTGGTTTGTGTCCTCTTTTCTCAGGGACTCACTGGAGCCTGTTAACTGGTCTCTGTGCTCCCGTCTCCTCACCTGCCACCATGCTGTCTCCAGGGTGATCTCTTCATCTCATGATGCTTCTAAAAATCGCTGAGGACTTCCATGACCTGTGTGATTAAATCCACATGTCCCACCATTGTCTACAAGGTCGTTCATCATCTCGCTCTACCTGCTGCTCTTCTAGATCTCCCCCCGCTCCGCCTCACTCCAGACAGACACATAACACCTTTCCTTCTCCTGTAAGTGTGAGCTGGGCCCACACAGGAAGAGTTCCTGCTGCAGTGGGTTCACACAGCATAGGGCACGGCCGCACTCCCCAGGAAGGAGCAGGGCACAAGTGTACAGACAAGACATTTATAGGCATCTCGGGCATCCTTCATGCTGTGGGCTCCTTTTTTCTTGGAAATCCTACTTTCTTCTTCTTCAAGTCACTCTTGACTCATTTGTTGGGATTTATTTTCTCTTTATAAATATTAACTTTATTTAGCTGATTTTTGCATTCTATTTCTTTTTTATATATTTTATTTTTTTAAATTTCTTTTACACATTGAATCACATACATCATTTAGCTGGTAAAGTGAATATTCCAACATGAATACTTTTCTCACCTGTCTAGTTGGGGATACTGTACACGTTATGTCTTTCCTTAGACTCTCCTTTTTCTCCCACCCCCTTCCCACACTATCTGTTATTTATAACCATTTTCTGTTTCTATATCCTCTAGGCTTTCAGTTTTGGTCATAGAGTGCAGACAGTCGATATGTATTAAGTGGAGACATACACTTAAGAAATCCCGTTTCTTAACCTTCAAGGGCCAGCTCCCTGAATCCTCCCAAGGGAATCCTCCCACCCCCTCTCTGTGCCCCTTGAGACCCTGTGGCACTGCTCACGTGCCCCTTCTTTCCCCTCTCCTCTGTGCTTCGCTCTCTCCTTGGGGTGCTAGGTCCTGGAGGACACATGCAGCTTCTTTGCAGACACTCACACCTTTGAAGAGGCAGATGCTGACTGGTGAGTGAAGGAAGGAAGGAATGAATGACCCGAGGCGCTTGACCTGGAACATGGCCCTCAGTGCTGTTTCTCTTCTTCCTTTTTTTTTTTTTAATAGAGAGATTTTTGGTGTAGGGCATGTGCTCTTGCCAGAGAGAGACAGAAAGACAGAAAGTGAGAAATCACCCCCCAGGGAGATGGCCATACCACAACCCCTTCTCCTCCATTCTTCTCTTGGGATTTTGGCCACGCATACACGTACACCCAGCATGTTTTAAGCCACTGGGTCTGAGACTCAAACCACAGTCAACTGTATGAAAGTCCAGTGACGTAAACATGACACCATCTGCTGGTCCTGTATTTCTCTGCTTTCGCAGACAGTAAAACTCTTGCTATGGCAGGAGGAAAGAACCTTCAGGGTTTTTATTGTTATTTCTAAGCAACGGTTGAGAGGAGAAAAATATTATCTGGGCAGATGTGTCCCCGGATCCTTTTCCAGCCTCTCTAGCAGCTGAGAACATTGGAATGGGTCCTTTACGGGGGATAGGGTGTGTGACAGTGTGTGTGTGATGGGGTCTACACATGCGTGCTGAGGCACACAAACCAGAACGCAGTCACACAGGTGAACTTCAGGGCTGTTTGTGTTGAACAGGATGCCACCCACATGACCACATGAAGAGTGAGACTCCTGGGTGACAGTTATGATGACACTCACGGTGACTGAGCCCGTGTCTGTGCATACGGTCACCTTGAGAAACATAACATGGCATGAAGATGAGGGGCAGGGTGACGGAGACAGCACGCTCTCTGGTATCCCCCTGCAGGGCTGCAGAATTGTGCTTTGAAAGACCAGCAGATTCTGATCCCTCTGGTCGGGGCTCAGCTATAGCATCTTATGATCCCGAAGCTCATCCTTGATCTGTCAGGGAGCCAGCAAGGTGGAAATCTCGGGAACTCCTGCACCGGAAGGCCCTCTCAGCCACCACCTGCATCTGTAACTGGTGAACCACACTCGGAGAGGTAGCCTGCCTCAGCACAGCCCACAGCTAGGTGGCAGCAGGGCTACACGGACATCCGCCACCTCTTCTTAGCGGTGCCAGACTGCACCCTGCAGACCGAACCGCGCAGACTTGGGCAAAGGGTGAGCCTCTGTCCTCCTGGATCGCAGGCCAATGGGGGACTCAGAATTACTGCCACACCTGGAAGCACAGCTGGGAGCGGAGGAGTACAGCCTTCCCTGCAGTGGTCAGAGCAAGCTCCTAGGGAGAGGGTTATGCCTTGGGTGGATGGTAGGAATGGGATTCTGCAAGCAGAGACTGGAAGAGAACGCCACTCTGCAAACACACCCCATGGCCAAGCCTGAAAAGTGCAAGGAAAACTCGGCATACCCAAGGGGCGGAGCTTAGTAGGATTGGGCAGGGATAGGGTGGGCAGAACACCTAAGGATGGAGTGGTGCCCTCAGAGCTGAGGTGTTAGACAGGCTGGAAGGTTTCCTGGTGAAGTCAGTGGTGCTGGGAAATGCATGTACTTTGTACACTCCATAGCGGCCATAGGCAGGGGAGCTTGGCGTGGCAGAGGACGAAGGCTGGCAGGAGAGTTAGGACCCCGCTGAAGCAGTGCAGAGAAGAGGGGGCGGAGTCTACGCTCAGCTGCGGAGTGGAAGCGGCAGGTGAAGCCATCTGGGAAGGCTGTCGGGAGATTACCTTGCCCAGGTTTGTGCTTCATGGCTGAGCCGTTTGGACAGTTGTGTCTTGTGCATGCCCATTTTCCAGGGGTGCTGGAGTGCTGGTGGGCACTTGGGCCCTTTGCTTTTCTGGGGTTGGTTGTGGCAATTGTCTCCCAGATTGTGGTCTACCACATGAAGAGGCCCTGCTCTGGCTCATCTTCCTGAGCTTGGTGCCTGCTTCTGAGAGGACTGTTAAATTCTCTTTCTCTCCATCATTTTTTTTTTTTTTGTTACTATAGGGCAAGTGCAGTCACCCGAGAGGGAGAGAGAGAGAGAGAGAGAGAGAGAGAGAGAGAGAGAAATTCCTTTCCCCTCCCAGTGGGGTGCCCATGCTGCAATCCCTTCTTCTCCGTTCTCCTCTTGGGATTTTGGACATACATGCCCATATGCCTGCCATATTTTCCAAGTCACCAGACGTAGGACCCAAACCTCACACTTGGTCATGTGGGATCCAGCTACTTCAACCACCATACCACCTGGCTGGCCCTTAGTTAAACTTTAATGCCATTATCCCTCTAAAAGAATCAGTGATCATTTCTTGGTCTTACGGATATCTAGTTAGTGTCCAAATCTCCTCTCCCTCCATAGGTCATACACGAGTTGCTTCTAGTTGGAATCCGAGTGAAGTCCAGGCATCTCAAGCGGAGAGCATATCTGTGTCTCTCTGAGTTGAGAGATTTCTCTTCCCTCTCTCATGAGGTTTAGTTGAAGACACAGAGTTTTGTTTTGTTCTGCATTTCCCGTTGCAGTGCCCTGCATCTTGTGCCTGCATCCTCGGGCGCAGACCAGCGCTCCCTGTCCTCTGCATTGCCGGTGCTTGTACTTGTTCAGGGGACAGTAGCCACCTGCACGGAGCTGCGGCAGTTGGGCTAGCCAGGCTTTAAAGAACTTCAGGCAACAGTCGTGAAATGAATTGAGAGGAGATGAGATTAGAGACCTGTCTAAAAGAACATAGGTAACATTGTAAAGTATAACTGTAGTCTCCAGTGTTTTCTGTTCTCTGTGCCTTGCCCTGTCCTCCCCTCCTGCCCACTAGCCCACCGCTTTAGTTAAAAAGGCAGACAGTAAGGGCATCTGTACTCAAGTTTCTGGGTTAGTGCATCAAGCACACAGAAAGAAATAGAAAAGCTAAGTGCCAGCTTTCACTTTTTTTTTTTTTTTTTTGTTTTTTTGTGAGAGGGTTTTGCTATAGGGTGCATGTGCTCGCCAGACAGACAGAGAGAGACAGAGAGACAGAAAGCAAGAAATCCCCCCCAGGGGGAATGGCCACGCCTCAATCCCTTCTCCTCCATTCTCCTCTTGGGATCTTGGGCATGCATACACACACGCCCGGCATGAGTTTTAAGCCACCGGGTCCGGGACATGAACCGCGGTCGACTACGTGGGAGTCCAGTGACATTGCCATTCCGCTAATTGCTGGTCCCCCAGCTTTCACATTTTAAAAGAGATTCTTGATGAAGATGCAGTGACCAGTCTACACAAAGCACTGGGGACCAGGTGAGGCAGGTACAATTAGCAATCCCAGAAGACCCAAAGCACGGCACCAGGGAGTTAATCCCAAACCACAGGTCAGCAGTGGGAGAGGGCGTAGAAACTCTAAGCCAACTGGAGGAAAAAAAAAAAAAAAGCATTGACTCGGTTGTTTAGTATGAATTGCCTGAAAAAGGTACTGAAGGTAGAAAAATAATACAGGGCTGTGGACTTCTGAACCACAGAAGAACTCTTTGGGGTGTTGCAAGTGCCACACTTAGGATCTTTTTTTCTTTTTTTTGCTATAGGGGGCGTGCGCTCGCCAGACAGACAGAGACATAGAGACAGAAAGCGAGAAATCATCCCCCAGGGAGGATGGTCACGCTGCAATCCCTTCTCCTCCATTCTCCTCTCGGGATCTTGGGCACGTACGCACACGTGCCTGGCGTGAGTTTTAAGCCACCGGGTCTGGGACGCGAACCGCGGTCAGCTACGTGGGAGTCCAGCAACATAGCCATTACGCTAACTGCTGGTTCCCTGGATCTTGAGTGTAAAATGTTCTATTTCAATTTTTATTGCCTACCCCATCCATGTCTTGAAGCAGTCTTCATCCTCTGGGAGTCTCAGCTCATTAGAATGGGATTTAAAATAAGATCCTTCTAGATTGAACCTACTTTGGGTATAGTTCCACCCACTGTCTCATCTTTCTCCCTCATCGTCTGTTTTCACATCTCTTTCATATGTTTCTCCATTTCCCACCCCTCCTGTTAGTACTTTCCTCAACATGTTGAAAGTCTAAATAAGACGTGATTCTAATTTCTTTGAGTCTGAGGTTTCCAACTGGAACATGCTGGTTATTTTGCTCTCCCAGCAAGACGTGTAGAGTTCCAGAAGCATGACAGAGATACAGGATGTGGGTGAGTTGCATCAGCACCTGTGTGAGGGAGCAGCAGACGCTGCTTCTGAAGGTAGAGAGCTCCTGGCTGGGAAGGGCTTTACAGGCCAGCTGAGCTGGCAGGTGGCTGACTGGGAAGGAAAGATTTTCTCTTTTCTCTTAAGCTATCCATAGCTTGTAGCTGTTTGGTAAAGTCTAACTGCGTGAGCAAAAATGAAACTTTTTAAAATCTCTACCAGAGCCCTCTGACATTAAAAACAAAGGGACCAGCAGATAGTGTCATGATTATGTCACTGGACTTCCATGTAGGCGACCATGGTTCAAGTCCTGGATCAAGAGGCTTAAAACTCACACTGAGGGTTGTCAGTTCACACTAATTACTGTGTCTTTTGTCATGCAGAAAATTCTTAATTTGATGTAATCCCACTTGTCTACTTTTGGGATTATTGCCTGTGCTTTGGTGGTTTTATTTAAGAATACTTTGCTATCCCAATGTCTCACAGAGTTTTCCTAAACTTCCCCAGTCAGAATGACTAAAATGAAAAAAAAAAAAAAAGATAAGTGCTGGAGGGGATGTGGTGAAAGGAGAACTTTCTTACACTGCTAGTGGGAATGTAAATTGGTCAAGCGACTGTAGAGAACAGTATGGAGATTCCTCAAAGATCTACAAATACAACTACCATATGATCCAGCAATCCAACTCCTCAGTATCTGCACAAAGGATATTATTGCTAAGTCATAGAACCAACCCAAATGTCCATGAACAGATGAATGCATTTAAAAAGTGTGGCACATATACTTTATGGAATACCACTCAGCCATAAAAGACAACAAGACCTGGCTTTTGATAGAAAGTGGATGAATAGGAAAGATTTACTGCTGAGAGAAGCAAGCCAGGCTATGAAGGAGAGACATCGTATGTCTCCACTTAATATATACTGACTGTCCACACTCTATGGCTGAAACTAAAAGATTAGAGGATATAGAAACATGGAAAGTAATTATAGATACTGGATACAATGTGGGAAAAGGGTGGGAGAAGGAGAGTCTGAGAAAAAACATTAAGGAGAAAAATAGTGAGGCAAAACATTTATGTGGCACAGAAATGGATTATTATCTGTTAATGATAACGTGCAAAGTATCCCCAATTAGACTGGTAAGGAATGTATTCATGTTGGAAAATTTACTTTATAAGCTAATTGATGTACAGTGATTGAATGTATAAAAGAAATTAAAATAAAATAAAATACATTAAATTAAGAAAAGAAACAACTCACACTGGGCATGTGTGCGTGTGTGTCCAAAATCCCGAGAGGAAAATGGAGGAGAAGGGATTGTGGCATTTCCCCCGGGAGATGATTTCATGCTTTCTATCTCTGTCTCTCTCTCTCTTTCTCCAGTGAGCACGCACACTCTATAGCAAAAATCTCTCCCTAAAAATATAAATTAATTTTAGAAAATAAATTTAAAAAATTAGAAACAAAAAAAAACTATTAGTGAACATTTTTATTATTATGAACATACAGTTATTTACATAAGGCCAATGAGATTCTGTTCTCGTTATATAATAGGACATGACTGGGAACATGAGTCATATCATGAAGGCTTTAAATGGAATGTCATATTTTCAGATATGATCTGACAGCTTAAAGTAACCAAGTTGTCTTTATGGTACCAGCATAGCCCTTTGGTAAAAATATTGCCAGGCACTTTGCATTCGTTGTCCCCTTTCAAGGTTCCCTTACATGACTGCTCCACAGGTGAGTAAAGAATGTCATTTCCTGCCATGTTCAGAAACCTTGGGATTCTTCAACAAAAGAGGAATTCACCTAAATATTTAAGTTTTGCAGGCAGTCTGATGGCAAGACTTTGTGTTAGCTTCCTAGCCTCAAGAGGCTTTTAGAAGTCTAGTCTGCCATTCTTTTTTTTTTTTCTTTTTTCTTTTTTTTGGAGAAGTTTTTTTCGCTATAGGGCGCGTGTGCTCGCAAGACAGACAGAGAGAGACATAGAGACAGAAAGCGAGAAATCACCCCCCCAGAGGGGATGGTCACGCCATAATCCCTTCTCCTCCATTCTCCTCTTGGGATCTTGGGCACGCACGCACACACATGCGCCTGGCGTGAGTTTTAAGCCACCGGGTCTGGGATGCAAACCATGGTCGACTACGTGGGAGTCCAGTGACATAGCCATTACGCTAACTGCTGGTTCCCTAGTCTGCCATTCTTAAGGTAAGTTTTGACAAGCAAACTCAGAAAGATCTTATAGGGCTGATCATGATTCTTGCTACACTGAGGCAAATACTCAGGCCAAGTTTAATGATGCTTAACTTATTTTGCAAACAAATCAGCCTTACATAGATGTGCCTTAGAGGAAGTGTGTAGTAGAGAGAAAAACTATGCTTCAGAAGAAAAGTACAGCTCATCCATTATTGAGAGGAGATAAGCTGAGTACTTTGCGAACACTGGTCACTCACATCTCAAAATTCTAGAGGATTTGGACTGAATCCTGAATTCTGCACATTTCTTCCAAATTCTGGCCACAATGCTCCTAACTAGTGTTTACAATTTTCTTCCACCTTTCTGACCTGGACTAGTTGACATTCAACTTGCCCCTTTCTGAAGCTGTGAAAGCTGAAGCTGGATGACTTGAAATAGACCTCAGAGAAATCAGCATGACAGCTCATGTATAGGCAACCTTCATGCCGTCCCAACTGCAGGCCAGGAAGACCTACTGATTGTGGCCGACTGCCCTCACTCCAGCCAGAGGTGCTCCTAGCTGGCCCCTGGGAATCTTCACTCACTGCCCTCAGGACTCAGAAGCAGAATATTCAACTATTAACTTCACTTGTCTTTATTTTCATGAAAACGTGAGCTCATCAAATACTTGACTGCTTGCACTGTTCAGCAAATATCCTCTACCACCAAGTCCTTTAAATGATTGAGTTACTCCTTAATGAATAAAAAGTGACTGAATGAGAGAAGTGCTCCAAAAATAGAAGAATGCTTTTGTTTCTCCTTAAACAAGAGGAAGGACTGATTAAAATTAATTATCAGGCTCCTGAAACTTCTCTTGGTCTCAGCTGTGTAGGTTCTCAGATTGTCAGAAAACTCATGATATATTTTTCTGTTTTTCTGTGCAACAATGGGTCATGGCTTTTCTGACAACCTCATTCAATCTGACTTTTGTTGTGAGTTATGTCAGTTTAGCAAGAATCTCCCACCCTCAACATGTGGTATGATGTTTCAGCACTGACTGGGCGCTCATGCTCCACGATCACTGTCAAGGTGAGGTCTGATCCTCCTAGTCTGTCTTGAGCAAGGTCCTATTGGATGTGTTTAGTTAGAATCCTGCCACCCTGACCCCTGACACTTAACTCTTGCTAACTTCCCATCACCGACCCCATCCTGCTCTTTGGCTATGTGCCCCCACCCCCATCCTCACTGCATTTGGAGTTGAGGCCAATCTCGTTCCTCTGTTGCAGATCCCATTGTAGGTCTTCATATTATGATGCAGAGAAAAAGTCTTTGCTGCTTTAACTAGAATCACTGAATATTTTTGTTTTCCTTGACAAGATGCAGGGAATCTTAGAGATAAAATATTGGATGTGTCTTCCTCATAGTATCTAAGTGTCATTCCTGAGAGGTAGGTAGTTTATTTCACATTTTAAAAATGGAGAAACTAGAACAGAGAGAGCGGTTAAGTAATTTGGGTACTGGTAAAAAAGAAACTTCACAGTGAAAATAATGGTAGGATCTAATGACTGGGTTTTGGACATGAAGAAAGAAAGGAGACTCAAGAGTGAATTGACTGTCCTGCAAGCCTGGGGGACGATATGGCTCACAGAAAAAATACACGGAAGGATAAGAAGGAGAGGACACTAGTGATAATTTCTGGCATTGGTGTTATTCTGAGTCAAGGCCATTAAGAGGACAGACCAAGCAGTAGGAGGAAAAATACCATCTTCAGGTATTGAAGCTGTTCTGAGCATCACAGCAGTTGGGTGTGAAGGATGAGAAGTAGAAAAATGAGAGGTAGTCAGAAAGGGGAGTGTCTTCAAGCTCTTGGAGGGGACTGTCATGGAGTGATATAATCATAGCTCTGGTAAGTGAGACTAACTTGCCCTGGTCAATAGCAGCACAGCAGGTAAGCCAACTGGTCTGGTCACCCTCCAAAGATCCCACTTTCATGTGGTGCTTTGTCCTGATGGATCTCGTAGGTGCTGAGCTGTTGGGAGCAGTGTTGGATGCTGACTCAGCACATCTGAAAGAAAGGTGCTGGGACCATCCTCCCACTTACCTGGGACAAGTCCTGCACAAACTCCAGGTGGGCTCTGCCACAGCCTTCTGGTGCCTGGCAGGGATGGGCTGTCCTGCTGTATGGACAACAGGTGCCTAGCACACCTTTACCAATAAGTGAATCCTATTTTGAGAACAAACTTGAGCACCAGAGGGCTATCTGGTAGGACATTTTCCTACTGGGCTTTGCTTTTTCTTATAGCATTGTCCTAGCAATATCCATTTGTCCTCCTGAGAACCTCTTACCTTGATTTCTTTTGTGTTCTCCCTCTTTCCTCTCCTCCCTCTCGCTCTCATTTTTTTTTTTAATGGTTTTGCTGTTGGGCACGTACACTTGCTGGGGAGATTCAGAGAGAGAGAGGGCAAGTGAAAAATCACTGTTTCCCCAGGGGAAATGGCTACACTGCAATCCCTTCTCCATTCTCCTCTCCAGATGCACACACACACCCTCAGTGTGATTTTCAAGCTACCAAGTCTGGGACTAGAACAGTGGTCATCCACGTGGGAGTCTAACTCCCTGACCACCAGGCCACCTACTGGTCCCATTCTCACCCTTCTCTTTTTCTGAATGTTTGTGTTTCTTGTTTTTTCTCCAATCACATGCTATCTGTCTCTAATTTTATTTATCTTCTCATGTTTATGTTTTTTTATTTTCTCTCTACCTGACTCTCTTTTTCTTATTGTGGTCGCTTAACACAGGATGTTCTTCTCACAACACCTTCTAGCCATTTGTAAATAAACACAATCTAATCAGTACCCCCCACCACCACCACCTTTTTCTTCTAAATTTTGGAGGTATGAACACAGGGAATTTGAGTTCAGGTAGAGGAGATCTCAGGCCCCAGTTTATATTTAGGAAATTCATGCACTCAAAATATAAGATGATGAAAATACAAGTCCTATCTAATCTAACGGAAATTTCTTAACACCCTCGAGATTAACTCTCTGAAATAGTTAACAATTTTGCTTTTAATGAAGAGAAACAGCTTAGCTTTCAATATGTTTCAACAGTTCTGCTTGAACTTTTCAAGGTTTCAAGTTGTCTTTTTTCTGTGCATGGAAGTGCTAAGATAATGACACAATTGTGTCTTATTCAAGATGTGCCATATGGATGAAAAGGTCCACAGTGCTTTCCAAGTATCAATACTGGTTAATTTCCAGTGTTAACCAGACTGAATTTTGGAAATCCAGGAGAATTCTACAAAAATGGGGCTCTAAAGACCACATTTGATAGAGATAGTAAAATGGAGGTTTTTATATAAAGGGCAACACTAAGTCAAGGGAATAATGGTGAATGCTTTGCAAACATTATCTTTTGACTGCTGATATGAGCCTATTGTGGATAGGGTTGTATCCCTCAGACAGATATGTGGACGTCCTACCATCTACTTCTGTAAATGTGACCTTATTTGGAAATAGGGTCTTTGTGGATGTAATCCAGTTAAAGTGAGCATGAGGTCATACTGGATTAGGAAGGGCCCCATTGGCTGGTATCTTTATAAAACGAGGGAAACTTGGACATGGGATACAGTGGGAATGTGTGCACAGATGGGACACACTGGGAATGTCGTGTGCAGACAGGACACAGTGGGAATGCTGTGTGCAGACAGAAAAACCAGGAATGACC
>NW_006159875.1:103595-116220 GCF_000334495.1 Tupaia belangeri chinensis | reverse complement strand
GAATGCCATGTGTAGACAGGACACAGTGGGAATGCCGCGTGCAGACAGAAACACCGGGAATGCCATGCACAGATGGGACAAATAGGGGCAGACAGACTCACACAAGGAATACCATGTGATATAGGGGCAGCAGTTGGAGTCACACTGTCACAGTCAAGGATCACCAGGGTTTGACAGTGACCACCAGAAACTAGGGAGAAGCCAAGAAGGATTCTTCCAGTTTCATAAGGTGTGTGGTTTTGCTAAACACCTGGATGTGAACACTTTGGACATCTAGCCTCCAGGACTATAAGCTAATAAATTTCTGTTGTTTCAGGAAGCTACTCTAGCCAGCTGTAGATTCCTTGTGAGGCCAGGATGCAAGGAGCAGTGCCCTAGATTTCCCTAGCATGGGCCTCACCACCAAGTTCCTCATATCCCTAATAATCAGGAATTGAGCATGGGTCAATGGCACACCTTCTCTGGCCAAGTGCTTGACGTAAGGACATTTATTAGAGTTGGCCCATCCAAGTGCAATTTACAGCCTCACTGCTACCTGGCAGAACGACTTAGCACAAGTGATTTAGCCTTGCTCCATTCCAGGTTCATCACAGTGTGCGTGACAATGCCGCTGTGACGATTAAATGGCATGGTGGGTGCAGTGCAGACATGAGTCCTGGTGGTTAGTAAACACATGACAGCTGGGTTTCCTCCCTACTTGTTGAGATTTTGGATGATGAATGGATTCCTTTCTGGGGACGGTTGTTGTTATGTGTCACTGGGTTAGACTAGAGCCAGGCATTCAATTAAGTAATATTCCATACTTTACTATGAAGGTATTTTCTAGCTGTGGTAAATAGCTGCCATCAGTTGGCTTTAGGTGCAGGAGACTTGTAGCACAGGGATAATGCACTGCTCTGGGATGCTGAAGCATGTGGGAAGGTCCAGCCTTTGCAGCCCGAGGTCGTTTTGCATGTACCACGTGCACACATGCATGCCCATGATCCTGGGTGGCTAGGTGTAAGGGGAGATCTTGGTATGAGGGCCACATCTGAGGTACTTCTCTGTTCTTGTCTCTCTGTCTCTATCTCACTCATGGAAAAAATAGACAAACTAAAACAAAGCAAACAAAACAACAACCTATCAAAATCCTTGATATTCTTGGTGGGCCTGATCTACTCAATTGAAGACCTTAAGAAAAAAAAGAGCTGAGACCAGCAGGTGGCGTAATGGCTATGTCACTAGACTCCCAGGTATTTGATAGTAGTTCGAATCCTGGACCCGGTGACTTAAAACTCATGTCGAGTGTGTGTGCATGCATGCCCAAAGTCCAGAGAGGAAAATGGAAGAGAAGTGGTTTTGGTGTGATCCTCCTCCTGGAGGGTCATTTCTCACTTTTTGTCTCTCTTTCTCTCTCTGGAGAGTGCATGTATCCTATAAGGATCACCAGGGTTTGACAGTGACCACCAGAAACTAGGGAGAAGCCAAGAAGGATTCTTCCAGTTTCATAAGGTGTGTGGTTTTGCTAAACACCTGGATGTGAACACTTTGGACATCTAGCCTCCAGGACTATAAGCTAATAAATTTCTGTTGTTTCAGGAAGCTACTCTAGCCAGCTGTAGATTCCTTGTGAGGCCAGGATGCAAGGAGCAGTGCCCTAGATTTCCCTAGCATGGGCCTCACCACCAAGTTCCTCATATCCCTAATAATCAGGAATTGAGCATGGGTCAATGGCACACCTTCTCTGGCCAAGTGCTTGACGTAAGGACATTTATTAGAGTTGGCCCATCCAAGTGCAATTTACAGCCTCACTGCTACCTGGCAGAACGACTTAGCACAAGTGATTTAGCCTTGCTCCATTCCAGGTTCATCACAGTGTGCGTGACAATGCCGCTGTGACGATTAAATGGCATGGTGGGTGCAGTGCAGACATGAGTCCTGGTGGTTAGTAAACACATGACAGCTGGGTTTCCTCCCTACTTGTTGAGATTTTGGATGATGAATGGATTCCTTTCTGGGGACGGTTGTTGTTATGTGTCACTGGGTTAGACTAGAGCCAGGCATTCAATTAAGTAATATTCCATACTTTACTATGAAGGTATTTTCTAGCTGTGGTAAATAGCTGCCATCAGTTGGCTTTAGGTGCAGGAGACTTGTAGCACAGGGATAATGCACTGCTCTGGGATGCTGAAGCATGTGGGAAGGTCCAGCCTTTGCAGCCCGAGGTCGTTTTGCATGTACCACGTGCACACATGCATGCCCATGATCCTGGGTGGCTAGGTGTAAGGGGAGATCTTGGTATGAGGGCCACATCTGAGGTACTTCTCTGTTCTTGTCTCTCTGTCTCTATCTCACTCATGGAAAAAATAGACAAACTAAAACAAAGCAAACAAAACAACAACCTATCAAAATCCTTGATATTCTTGGTGGGCCTGATCTACTCAATTGAAGACCTTAAGAAAAAAAAGAGCTGAGACCAGCAGGTGGCGTAATGGCTATGTCACTAGACTCCCAGGTATTTGATAGTAGTTCGAATCCTGGACCCGGTGACTTAAAACTCATGTCGAGTGTGTGTGCATGCATGCCCAAAGTCCAGAGAGGAAAATGGAAGAGAAGTGGTTTTGGTGTGATCCTCCTCCTGGAGGGTCATTTCTCACTTTTTGTCTCTCTTTCTCTCTCTGGAGAGTGCATGTATCCTATAGCAAAAATCTCTTTCTAAAAAATAAATAAAAGAAAAAAGAAAGAAAAGAAAGAGCTGATGTTTTCCTAAGAAAGAAATTCCATCTGTGACTTCCTATGACTTCAGTGTCAGCTCCTGCCAGAAAGCCTCCTGCCTGCACCGTGGAATTCAGACTTTCCTAGACAATGCTCAAAGCTCTTACTGGCTCTGTTTCTCACAATTCTGACTGGTGCAGGCTTTGATACTAGGGTATAGGATTCTGCTGTAACAAATACTAAAAATGTGGAAGTGGCTTTGGAACTGGAGATGACCAGAGACTGGAGGAAGGTTGAGGGGCATGGTGGATATAGCAGATTGCCCAGAGCGCCCTGTGCTTTGCCAGACCAGGTGACACATATGCCTGTCCCTCCTTGGAAGTTGGTTATGAGTGATATTGTGTTCACTTTTGCATGAAGACTGACCTGGGGTCAAAATGCTACTCTAAGTGCCTGACGCAGAGCCCCATTTATCCTAGATCTGTATTGATACATTGATAATTTTATGAAGAGGGCAGTAGAATGCCATAAGGGATGAGTAATAGGGAATGGGCAATGTTTAAAAGTTATCTTAAAGTCACTGTTGGGGGCAAAGACATGTTTGTGTGAGTCTGTTGTTCCTACCTATGCAGACAAGGAACCCAGAGCCTGGCGCATTGAACGTCTGAAACAGCCATTGTCATCTCAGCGACTAGTAGTCATTACCATAAGCCAGTATTCACAAAGCACTTATCCTGTGCCAGATATTGTTCTCAGTACTTTGGGGGCATGGACTCACTTAATCCTTGCCACACCTTTAGGATGCAGACATTGCTATGATTCTCACTCCCCACCTGAGACAAAGACACCTAAATTGGCCCTTGCAAGGTCATACCATAGTACATCTGGAATATTCCACCAATTTCTCAGCCCAGGCTCCCAGAGTGGGCTGTGTGGCCCGTGGGACATAAGGGAGGGTCCACCTCAACAGGGAAGGAGAACATGTGTTCAACCCCTCCCTGCTCCTCTGTTCTCAGCTCCTTTAATCCTCACGAGAAGGATCTGTTCTACCATTTACCTGACTCCTGTCTGTCCAGGAGGTAAAGAGCAAGTCACTTTATCCAGACCAGACTACAGTTCCTGAGAGCAGGAGTGACTCTGCATGTCCGTCCCAGGGCCTCTGCAACGCCTTTGCAGAAAAAGTCTGGAACAGGTTACATTGCATGGACACTGTTACACATGTGCTTCTGCTTCCAGGATTATTTGGAGTCTACACCAGCATGGACAAAAGCCAGTGCATTCCCAGGCATGGAGCTTCTCACATTACTTATCACCACAGCATAAAAAGAACTGAGTTAATTCAGAGTCTACCTGCTTGCCTGTCTACCTGCTGCTTCCGACTCACCCCACACCATAAAGAGGCAGGTAAGTGCAGCTGCAGCCCTTGTCACCTGTCATTGTAATGGACAGTTCTACAATGAGAGCTACAGATGACTAGCTGACATAGTATGTCTGTAGACATTTGAATGAAACTTTACAATTTTCAAGAACATTCTATAGCTAACAATTTGTTGTTGTCATCTTAAATATTTCCATTAGTACTTAGAAAGCTCTAAGCACTGGGTACTCCTGTTCATTATCTAAAAAATTAAACTTGCTAAAGCACATTTGATAGCTGTCCTTTGGGCAATGTGAACCCTGAGATGGGAACATTTGTATCTTCATCATCCCTGGAGATGGGCAGAGTGCCTGAAACATAGGAGAACAACAACAGCTGTTTATGAAAGGAAGATGGGAAAAAGGGAAGGTAGAGGGGGAACAAAAATAAAAGGAAGGAAAGAAAGAGGGAAGGAGGGAAGGAAAGAAGGAAGGTAGGAAAGAAGGAAAGAGGGGAAGAAGAAAGGAAGGAAAGAGAGAGGGAGAAAGGGAAGGTAGGAACTTCTCAAACAACTCCCGCGACCCGAGACAACACTTTTTTAAATCATGGATTCTATAGACCATGGATTTGGACAAATAAGGGGGATGGCTCATGTCTGTTCCATGACATCTACAGCCTCAGCCGGGAAGAATCAAATGTTAGGGACTCGCTTCTCCCCAAGACCCAAAATCATCAGGGCCCCTTCATTCATGTCCCATAGCCACCAGGGCCTCAGCTGGACCTTTGGCCGGAACATCCACACAGTGGTCTCTGCTTCTGGCCAGTGTGGCTTCCTCCCAGCATGGCAGGCTCCAGGAGAGCAAGGCTGAAGTAATGGCACTTACATGACCTAGAATAGAAGTAGGAGGTCACTTTTACTGCATGCCATTGGCTGAACCAGCTGCAAAGGCTAGCCAGGTACAAAGGGAGGAACTCGTGGGATGGGGTGTACTTTTGCAGTTTTCAGAAAGTACAATCTGCCAGTATGGGTTCACAGTGTAGAATGCATTTCTTATGAAGCTTGGTGGTCAAAATATTTGTAAAGTCTCTACTTAATATTGTGTACCAAACTGTAAAGAAACTACAATGATTACATCTGACTGTTTGGGAGATGGATATTTGTGGGCTAAGTTTTCCTTGATTGCAACAATCATGCTGCAGTGAGCCTCCATGCTGTGTCCTGTGTACTGGAGCAGTTTAAAAGCCCATCCCATTTCCTCAAGGTCTGCAGAAGGGTAGATGGCCTGAGTAGTGAAGGCTGACTTTTTTCTATGCATGATGCATTCCTGTATATGCAGGAATATACAGAATGTTCATATAATTGGTTACCATTTTGCATTAAAAATGATGCTGTGATTTCTTGCTATACTATAAGTTCTTTGTAAATGTAGCTTGTTTTTTCCATTTGTGTATTTTCAATGATCTTGTGGCCACAATGCATTCCTTACTAGGCTGATAATTTTCTTAGGAGAGTTTCCTGGAAGGAGAGTACATGGTCAGAGTAGACTCAGCATTCTAAAAGCCCCTGGTAGATACTGCCAATCAATAGGATGCTGTTCTGAACAGGCTGTGGGCAGGAAACTAACCTGTGCAAGTCCAATCATGTGGGTGTACTAGGCCTCTTGAACAAACTAGAGAAGATTTAAAACATCACAACTGGGGCAGTCATCAGCAAAATCATTCCTAGTTAGTCCATTCGAGCCACCCATTGGTGCATCAGTGAGCCACTCAGTCCTGGGTGAGGGGCTGCAGAGAGGCTGACAGTCCACTCCAGGGATCTGCAGCCCCACCCATTCTGAGGCAGAGGTGACGTGGTTAATGCAAATTAGCCATGTTTTCTTAGCCATGGAAACTGTTTGCTATAAAGGGACACATGAGCTAACACCTAAGGGTTTCTGCATCCTGTGACTATCAGGATGCTAGAATAGCCCTCTGTGTCGGTACAGTGGTGGTGGAGTGACGGAACTTTCTCAAAGGAGTTAAACATTTAAACTGAGTTTTTAAAAAGGAGGAGTTTACTAGATAGACAAAAGAAGGAAGGTGGTTGTAGGTGGGAATAATTAAATGACTAGATTCGTTGTATATTATCTGGAAAAGGAGCTGGAGCTTCCAAAGAGCTTCCACCAGCTCCTTAGAGAAGAGAGAGGGGAAAGGTAGACCAGAAGTCCTGTGCAGGGAGCTCTGTCCACATAGCTGTGGTCACAATTCATGGACAGCTGTAGAGAGGTCTCATTCCAGACAGCAGATAATTTCTCAGCACAACATTTAAGTATCTCCTAGAAGTCCAGCCCTGAAGAGCACTTCTGCTACAGAGTTGGGGTGGTTTGACCATGTCTTGGGTATTGCAATGTATGTGGGAAGAGTGGACACAGAAAGCCTATCCTCAAGAACGCAGGTCTAACTCTGTGTGTTAGATATGAGATACTGATGCTCCCTAACACAGGTCTTGGAAGCAGCTTCTCCCATGTTGACCTAGAAGTCCTTTCCCTTTGCAAATCCTCTGTAGGTGGCTTCACCTTTCACGTAGCCTGCAGGGACAACCAGCCTCCAGCCCATGGGGGGCACAGCTCCCTGGCCCCAGAGTCCAGGGACCACCTACAGTGGGGAAATTGTCGCTAACATTTGGAGCCCATTATTCTCCATAAATGTACTATAGCTCAATAAACTGAATGTTTTATTTGTGCTGTGCTTCCTAGTGAGGTTCCTAAACTACACCATACCGTCGTGTGCTCGCAAAAGCAGCTGCGGGGGCCAGTGGACATGACATGGACTCCTGCTGCCCTGTTTTCCGATGACTGTCCTGTGAAAGGAATAATGGCTCTCGGCTGGGACAAGCTAGTGGGCGCTCCCAGCTGTCCACACAACGGCACATTCTAGAACAGCCCAGTGCAGTCAAGGCCAGGAGCAACGTCTACCGAAGGCCTGCCAGGAGGTGGCACCTACTGTGTAAAGCCATTCCTCCTTCATGTGCTAATCATTTCTGCAGCTCTGGAGGACCAGTTTTATCCTTAAAACAATAGGAGAAACTAATTAAGAAACCAGGGGGGAAATAGCATAGGAGATTTAGGAAATAAAGGCTGAATTTGGCTACCCCAGGGCCCAGTCTCTGGACATGATACCTGAACCAGTGATTAAGCTGTTGGGTGCCAGACCTGAGGGCAGATGGAGAAACGAGATGTGTCTGGCGTTTTCTGTCTCTCCTGCTCTCGCACCCAAACACCCAGGGTTCTGTGGGTTCAGAATGCGCTCTTCACAGGCCAGGTTTTACTCCCATGTCTGCACTTCTGTCCACTCTCTTGGTTATAGTTTATAATGGCACTTTGCTTTTCTGTCTTGAACCCTGTTCCCAGAGTAGCAAGGCTGCAGGTCCCAGGGCTCTCCCCACTCTGTGCTGTCAGTCACCAGCCCAGGCTAACTGCTCTCTGGCCCCTGAGTTCCAGCATGACATTGGACTATCTGCCAGGCTGGCTTCTTTCTTGGCTCAGCTCTGGTTTTCCATGGGCACAGCAATGATCACAAAAAGGTGGTCCCACTGTCACCAACACAGGTCACAGGGCTGTCATCCCAATGTTCTAACCCGCTGGTCACTCTGTGGCCAACAGGCCTTTACTAGCCGACAAAGACTTTTATTCATGGAGTAAGTCTATTCTCATAATATTTTAAATGTAGTGAAAAGACAAATCTCCCTGGGCAGGGGTGCTTGAACATCCCAGTTGGCTCTGCTCCTGGGTGTCATTCTGATCATGTGGGATCTGAGGTAAAAGATTCAGGTGTTTGAGGAAGAAATAATTCTTTTTTAGAACTTATTCATTCGTTTATTTAAATTTAACCAGAGAGAGACACACAGACAGAGAGAGAGAGAAAGACAAAGTGAGAAAGCAAGCCACCGAGTCCAGGACTTGAACCGTGGTTGGCCATGTGGGAGTATCCAGCACCTTAACCATCATGCCACCTGCTGACCCCTGAAGAATGAATTCTTAGGGTCAGATGGTGGTACAGTAGTGAAATGCAACACTTACTTTGCAAGGCAATCCCACGTGGGGAAGTTCCTGGTTACAACAGCTGCAGAACCTACTTTAAGTACTAATAACTGTGTTGCAGCTTATAAGATCAATACAAAAATGTAATGTATCCTATATATTAGCAACAAACATTTAAAATAATAAGTTTAAGAAGTCTACTCTAATAGCAGAAAAAGTACAAAATATTTAGGAATATTTTTAATAGAGTGCATGTAAGATTTTAATTTGAGAAATCTCAATGCTTACTAAAAGAAGTAAAAGAAGATGTAAATAGGTAGGAGATATACAGTGTTCATGAATTGGAGGCTTTGAAATAACTCAATAATGTGATGGTGTCAGTCTCCCCAAATCGTTATATAGATTCCATGTATTCTTTAAGTCCCATCAGAATTGTTTGTAGAAATTGAACCATGACTGACTACATGGTTCAAGTCCAGGACCCAGAAGCTTGAAAAATATGCTGAACATGTGTGTGTGTGTGTCTACCACAAATCCTGAGAAGAGAATGAAGGAGGAGGGACTGTGGCATGGCCTTCCCCGGGGTGGGTATGGGGATGATTTCATATTTTCCTTCTCTCTATATCTCTCTGCATCTCTCTGGTGAAGAGCCTGTGTGCTACAGCCTGTGTGTGTGTGTGTGTGTGTGTGTGTGTGTAGGAGGGCTGATGGCGTTGCTGCAGTAAAATGCCATTTCTGTGAGCAAATCCACATGGAATGATCCCTAGTTCATGTCTGGAGACCTCTCTGAGGACACCAGGCACATGTGTGCCCATGATCTGGGGCTGATAGAAGTCGGAGGGTCACTGTGCCAAAGCCCTCTAAGGGGTGCTGTCTCATTCTGTCTCTTTGTTTTTCTCATTCACTTAATAAATAAATAAATAAATGTAAGAAATTTATGTGGAACACAGTAGAACTAGACTAGCCAAAACAAACTTGAAGAAGAAAAACAAAGTTGGAGGACTTAGACCACTAGCTTCAAGATTCCCTATAAACTAATCAAGAGACTGTGGTTTTAGGCAAAGGGTGGACAAGACTGGGACTGGCGAACTGCGGCTGTAGGCAAATGCATCTCGTTGTCTGGTTTTACCCTGGTGTTGTACAGAGAACAGAATGATTTTTACATTTTTAAAAGTTTGACAAAATTGGGATCAGCAGTTAGCGTAATGGCTGTGCCGCTGGACTCCCATGTAGTTGACCGCAATTCGTAGTCATGGACCCGGTGGCTTAAACTCATGCTGGGTGCGTGTGCATGTATGCCCAAGATCCCGAGCGGAGAATGGAGGAGAAGGGATTGCGACATGGCCAACCCCCCTTTGGGGTGATTTCTTGCTTTCTCTCTCTCTGTCTCTCTGAGTTTGCGTTAGAATTATGTATAGTGTAAAGTTTTGAGTTAGGATCAGTGTTGTTGTCTCTCTGGCAAGCATATGTGCCCTATAGCAAAAAACCTCTCAAAAAAAAAGTTTGACAAAATTAAAAGATTAATAAATGTTTTATAAAAGAGATTTTTGCCTTAGGGTACATGTGTTCACCAGAGAGAGAGAGACACAGTGAGAGGGAAAGTGAGAAACCACCCCCAGGGAGGATGGCCACACCGCAATCTCTTCTCCTCCATTCTTTCTGGGATCTTGGGCATAAAGGCACACATGCCAATGTAATTTTGAAGCCACCAGATCCGGGACTCGAACTGTAGTCAGCTATGTGGGAGACCAGAGACATAACCACCTTACCATCTGCTAGCCCCAGGAATAATAAGATTTTGTAACACACAAAAATTAGGTGAAATTTAAATTTCTGTGTCCATTAAGAAAGTTTTCCTGAGGCCAACAGGTGGTGTGGAGGTTAAGGCATTGGATCCCACGTGGCTGAAATGGTTCAAGTCTCAGCCGTGGAAGCTCGAAAATTGCACTGGGCACGAGAATGTAGGTGTCCAGAAATCCCAAGAGAAGAACAGAGAAGGAGAAATTGCAGCATGGCCTTCACCCTGGGGGGTCATCTCTCACTTTGTCTCCCTCTCTATCTCTTGCTGATGAGCGCACACACCCTATAGAAAAATCAGAAAGAAAGAAAGAAAGAAAGAAAGAAAGAAAGAAAGAAAGAAAGAAAGAAAGAAAGAAAGAAAGAAAGAAAAAAAAGAAAAGAAAAAGAAAAAGAAAATTTCTGGGCCATGGTCATATTTGTTTATCTATTTCCTGTAACTGCTCTCCCACCACAAGTGCAAGCTGAATAGTTACAAGAGAACAAATGACCTGCAAAACTTAAAATATGTGTTCTATGATCCTTTATAAAAAATGCTTTCCAGTCTTTGGACAAGTAGATTGAAGAATAGAATGGAGAGCTCCCAAATAGACCTGCATAAATATGACAAATTAGCTCACAAACAAAAGTGCCCAGGCGATCTGGTGGAAGCATCTTTGTAACAAACAGATGTGTAGCTGGATAAATACTTGGAAAATCTGAACCTTGCCACCTACTACACGTCCTGCGTAGAGTTAATTGGAGATGGAGCATAGATTTATTTATTTATTTTTTTTTTTGGTAGAGGTTTTTGCATTAGGGCACACATGTTTACTAGAAAGAGAGAGAGACAGACAGAGACAGTGAGAGGAAAAGTGAGAAATCACTCCCTCCCCCCAGGGAGGGTAGCCATGCGCAATCCCTTCTCCTCCGTTCTTCTCCAGGGATCTTGAGTAGTCGTGTGCATGTGCCTGGCATGAGTTTCAAATCAGTGTGTCTGAGATTTGAACCACAGTCAGCCATGTGGGAAGCCAGTGATGTAACCACTGTGCCATTTTCTGGTCAGAAAATGTAAATTAAAGCCACACTTGGCCAGCCTGTAAGTAGTGGTTAAGGCAGCTGGATCTCACATGGCCAACTGTATAGTGTGATTTTTGGACTTGGTTCCTTGAAAAACACTGGGGGAGCATGTGCGCATATGCCCCAAACCCTGAAAGAAGAAAAATTTGCAACAGGAATAGTTGAGGGAGAGCTTGGAGCTGTCACAGTCTGTGAAATTAGTTTGACAGGCTGAACTCAGCAGTTTGACTGGTTTCTGATGGTCACATCAACCTTGTCCTGGCAGAGGAGGGCTGTGACTATCCAGTGGGACGGCCAGGACCTGGTGCTCTTTAAGGTTACAATAGAAGGTGGGTCCATAGGACACAACAAGTACTCAAGGACATCCCAGCTTTCTGTCCTGGATGCTGGTCACTGGCGTAGTCTGTTGGTGCAGGGATCTCGGGGGGTCAAAGTGTTTTAGGGATAGGAAGCTAGTGGCTTAGGGTTGCACATGGGGTTTGAGCCACTGCAGAACACCCACATGGGAGGGCCAGTTGTCTTACATTCTAGACGTCAGAAGAGGCACCTGGATTAGCAATGTAGACTTGGCAGTACCAATTTATACCTTGAGAGCTGTCTGATTCTCTCCCTGTCAAAGCTGTGAGTTTTAAGAATAGAGGTGTGTGTGTGGGGGGTGGGATGGATGGCACTTCTTTTGTTCACCAGAGTCCCCTAGGGAAAGCTGAGCAGTTGGTGCTCCAGGGCTTAGGAAGAAGGGGTCTCCTACAGAATATCATCATCATTATCCTATGAAAGACAGCTGATGCATGCACAGTTCACATTTTTATCCCAAAGTGAGCAGAATGGAACCCTAGTAAGAGGACCAGCATTTAGTTTGTAAATACTGAATAGAAGGTGATGAATTCAATGGACCTTGGAGAAGGCCGATGCTCCCTGTGCTCTTTGTTCTGAGGGATAAATCAGAGACTTCTGCCGAGAACTCAGAGTGATCCAGGCAACGGGCTTGTATTTTCCCTGGAGCTCAAAGAAAGGGTGCAGTGCTGGGAAGACCAGGGAAGGAGGAGGAAAGAGGTGGCCTTGAACTGCTTCTAGACAGAGGCCTGGGCATTAATTAAGGGAGGCCAGGGGAAAGCCTGACTGGACAGCTTCTGGTGTTCTCCCACCATGCTAAGATACTCGAGTTTTCTCCTTTATGGAAGGAGGATCTCTAGAGCCTTAGATCAAGAAGTGACTGTTAAGATGTAGGCTTACATTAAGCAGAGCTCTATGGCGGAAACTGAAAGGTTAGAGTACACAGAATCATGGAAAATGGCTATGGATGTACTGGAGAAAGAATGGGAAGACGGTGGGAGAAGAGAGACAGCGTGAGGAAAGGAATCGAGGAGAAAAATAGAGGCCAGACATTTACAGGACGCAGAAATAGAAGATTTATCTGTTGTTGATAACGTGCGGGCTATCTCCAACTTGACTGTGTGAAGAGTATTCGTGTTGGGTAAATTCACTGTACAAGCTGTAATAATGTACAGTGAAAGCATAAAATTAAAAAACGAAAATGAAAACTTTACAAAACACTTTAGGCTTTAGGCAGTCTTCCTGGCTCTGGGTTGGATCTGGAGGAGCCTGAGGCCTGCGACAGCCATTACAGTACAGAGCTAGGAAGGAAGAGGCTGCGGCGAGCACGCAGTGCCGCTCACCGCCGGCAGGGGGCACGCGAGCA
>NW_006159875.1:92181-103176 GCF_000334495.1 Tupaia belangeri chinensis | reverse complement strand
TGCAATTTCATTTCTAGCTACATTTTCTTTCACTCTCTTAGTCATCCTTTCCTTACCACCTTTCGTTACCTTACTTCATAAAAATCTACATATTTGTTGACAAATATATTAGTAAAACCCCCACCTCTAGGGGCCAGCAATTAGCATAAAGGCTATGTCACTGGACTCCCGCAGTTCGAGTCCCAGACTCCGCTGCTTAAACTCCCAAGATCCCAAGAGGAAAGTGGAGGAGAAGGGATTGCAGCATGGCCATTCCCCTGGAGGGTGATTGCTCACTTTCTGTCTCTCTGTCTCTATCTTTCTAGCAAGCGCACGCACCCTATAGCAAAAAACTCTCATAAAAACAAAACAAAAACACCCAAAACCCTTCATCTCTAAGTTCCTAAGCATGTGTCTCAGCAGGGAAACCTGAAGACAACCCTGCCCCAAATACTACTGAGCCTGGTCTTATTCCCGGATGAGGCATAAATGGATGAGGTTTTGCTCTGAAAGGTAACTTTTGGCCAGTCTAAGAAAGATCTAAAACCAAAAGTTTGTAAAAAACACTATTTCATTGAGGATTTTAAATCTAAAATGCATTTTATCAAGTAACTTTCCTGCTTTTATGAGATTTTATATTTTTTCCTTCCTATCCTTATAATGGTGAGCTGTTTTATTTTTATTTTTTATTTTTAAATTTTTGCCATAGGGTGTGTGTGATGGTGAGGGGGGGGGAATGAGACCATGCTCCCCCACCATCCTGCCCCCTCCATCCTTCACTTCCCCTACCCCTCCCTCCACACTAGGAGAATGGCCATGCCACAATCCCTTCTTCTCTGTTCTCCTCCATCTTCCTCTAGGAATTTTGGGTGTGCATGCAAACATACCTGCTGTATTCTTCAAGCTTTCAATGTGAACTTCACATTGGCCATGTGGTATCCAGCCACCTCAACCACCATGCCACTGGTCAGCCCAGGAGGTTTCTTAGTATTAAATTGCCTTTAGATTTCTGGGCTAAACTCTACCTGCTCAAGCTAAAGCTATGTTAATAGACTCAATATAATTATCTGTAAGTGCAGTCCACCCACAGATCTGTCTTTTTTTCTTTTGCCTCTTTGCTGAATTTGGGTTTTACTAGCTTTACAAATTGATTCGGAAGTTTCCTCTTCTTCGACCTTCTTCTCCCTCTTCCTCCTTCCTGCCTCATTTCTGCTCCTCCTCTTCTTCCTGCTCCCATTATTTCTTCTGTTATGAAACATTTGATATTACTCAAGTACTTGGCTCTGCAAAGATTAGCTAGAAACCTTCTGTTAAGCTTACTGGCCGTATTGGCACCAGCGGAAGACATGGAGGTTAAGGTGCTAGATTCCCATATGGTCAACTACGGCTCTAGTCCTGGACCTGGTATCTTGGAAATCACAGTGTATGTGTGTGCCCAAAATCCCAGGAGGAGAATGGAGAAGGGATTACAGCGTGACCACAAAACAAAAACACCCCAAACCCTTCATCTCTAAGTTCCTAAGCATGTGTCTCAGCAGGGAAACCTGAAGACAACCCTGCCCCAAATACTACTGAGCCTGGTCTTATTCCCGGATGAGGCATAAATGGATGAGGTTTTGCTCTGAAAGGTAACTTTTGGCCAGTCTAAGAAAGATCTAAAACCAAAAGTTTGTAAAAAACACTATTTCATTGAGGATTTTAAATCTAAAATGCATTTTATCAAGTAACTTTCCTGCTTTTATGAGATTTTATATTTTTTCCTTCCTATCCTTATAATGGTGAGCTGTTTTATTTTTATTTTTTATTTTTAAATTTTTGCCATAGGGTGTGTGTGATGGTGAGGGGGGGGGAATGAGACCATGCTCCCCCACCATCCTGCCCCCTCCATCCTTCACTTCCCCTACCCCTCCCTCCACACTAGGAGAATGGCCATGCCACAATCCCTTCTTCTCTGTTCTCCTCCATCTTCCTCTAGGAATTTTGGGTGTGCATGCAAACATACCTGCTGTATTCTTCAAGCTTTCAGGTCTGGGACTTGAACTTCACATTGGCCATGTGGTATCCAGCCACCTCAACCACCATGCCACTGGTCAGCCCAGGAGGTTTCTTAGTATTAAATTGCCTTTAGATTTCTGGGCTAAACTCTACCTGCTCAAGCTAAAGCTATGTTAATAGACTCAATATAATTATCTGTAAGTGCAGTCCACCCACAGATCTGTCTTTTTTTCTTTTGCCTCTTTGCTGAATTTGGGTTTTACTAGCTTTACAAATTGATTCGGAAGTTTCCTCTTCTTCGACCTTCTTCTCCCTCTTCCTCCTTCCTGCCTCATTTCTGCTCCTCCTCTTCTTCCTGCTCCCATTATTTCTTCTGTTATGAAACATTTGATATTACTCAAGTACTTGGCTCTGCAAAGATTAGCTAGAAACCTTCTGTTAAGCTTACTGGCCGTATTGGCACCAGCGGAAGACATGGAGGTTAAGGTGCTAGATTCCCATATGGTCAACTACGGCTCTAGTCCTGGACCTGGTATCTTGGAAATCACAGTGTATGTGTGTGCCCAAAATCCCAGGAGGAGAATGGAGAAGGGATTACAGCGTGACCGTCACCCCTAGGCAGTGATTTCTCACTTTCCTTCTCACTGTCTCTCTCTGTGTCTCTCTGGTGAGCCTACATGCCTTATGGAAAAATGAAAACAAAAGTACTAGCTCAGTCCTCTTTTGCCAGGGAAAGGTGAGTTCTCTGAGGACTTCATGTCCATATTCAGTGATCTTTTCAGAATATTTTCTCTTTGCTGGGGTCAGTGCAGATCACAGATGGTCTCTCTTCCAGAAATGCAGATTCATCTGCAGGAAGTCACACTGCTAGGCTGGTAGCTTTCTTCGATTTCCCTTACATCTGCACACACTTCTTAATCCCTGAACAATGGCATCATCATTACTGTTCTTTCTCGATGTTCACAGCCAACTCTTAGGTTTATTAATTACTTTTTCTGCTTTCTGTTTCTCAGTAGCTTATTTCTTCCTTTATCTTTATGAATTCTTTTGTTCTGCTTTCCTTAATTTTGTCTTACCTTTTCCAACTTACTGAGTTGAATAACTAAACAATGCATTTCCACTTTCACATGCTAATTGATAGAATGTGGAAGATAAATTTCCTCTAGACTTCCTTTACTCATGTACATTTGGATATTTATGTTTTCATTGCTATCATGTTCAGTTTTGCTTTATTCACGGTAGAGTGCATGCACACACATGAGGAGACCAGTGCCTCAGTCCCTGCCTCTCACTCTATGCCAGGCGCCATGGCTGCAGGTCCTCTTGGGCTGGCCACTCTGAGCTGCTCTGAGTCTGCGCTTTTCCTGGAGCGGGAAAGCAGGTAGACAGAGGCCAAAGTCTGCCCCTGCACTTAAGAGCGTGACATCTAAAATGTTCACAATTGTACCCAACTGGACTATGTGTCCATAGATGTAATAATCTAGTTTGGATCCAGATTTATTGCCCCATCAGTGAGGCCACAGCACACTCCTCTCTGAATTCCCTGCACTCCAAGGCAAGGCCTTTCTTCAAGGAGGAATTGCACGTAGTTCTCATTCCTCAGTTCCAGGGGTTCTGAAGGCATGGACAAGCCTGCTATTTCAAGGCAGATACACAATCAAAGGTCTGTAAAATTAGGGCAAGAGTAGCTCCACATCTGTGTCCTTTCACAGCACTGAGTGCCAAGAGTGACGTCACACAGAAACCTGGTCCTTCAGTCCTGGGTGACAGCTGTGAGTGAGGAGCTTTGACCCAGCATGTCCTGCTCAAGCTTTGGTCCCTGGTATTTGTGAGCATTAAATGAGATCCTGCAGGGCCAGCAGGTACTGTGGTAGCTAAGGCACTGGACTCCCACATGGTCAACCACGGTCTGAGTTTGGACCCAGTGGCTTGCAACTCAGGCCAGGTGTGTGTGCGTGCATGCGTAAAATGCCAGGAGGAGAATGAAGGAGAAGATATTGTGGCATGACCATCCCTCTGGGGGATGCGTCTCTCACTGTATCTCTCTGGTGAGTGCATGTACCTTACAGCAAAAAATCTTTAAAAATAAAGAGAGAGAGAGAGAGAGATCATGCTTGTGAAAATGTTTGAGACCGAACATGCAGAGTAAGCCTCCAGACGGTGTTAATTATTGTTATCAATGATGCAGGGCAGCTGGCTAGATAAGAACCTGACCAAGACCTGGCATATTTTGGGCGCTTTAGAAATGTTATCACTTTCCTTCAGATGTTCCATCATGAGAGGCAAAACACGGATCAAGCATTAGAAGATGAGATTCAACCAGAACACAGAAGATGACAAACCAGCCAGAAGGGGAGCTTTATGGAGGAGTTATTAGGAGGGTGAATTGTGCTGCTTTGATGTCTGTGCAAATGCTAATATGTGTGCATATGTGTGGGCACACACAGACCATAGCCCTATGCAGCTGAATATGGTCAGTGAGCAAGCTGTGTAGCTTCCTTAGATGGACAGGAGATACGTGAACTTTCCCACCTGGCTGGCTGGGCCCAGCAGAGGCTCCTCACCTGGAGCAGAGGTCCTTAAGAAAGACTTGCTCACCAGCTCTGATGGGGCAGACACCATACTTCTGAGCAGACAGCCTAGATGGCCGGGCAGATTGTTCCCAGCTGTCAGCAGCTGGAAGGATAAGGGCCCTGGGACTGGGCAGCAGCGTGAGCAGAAGAGAGCTGAGAGTCTGGAGCCGTTGGGGAACCAGCTGGAGGGTCATGAGCTCAGGTGAACGTGGCTAATCCAGGTTTTCATCGGAAGCCTGAGAATTGCACTGGGTTGGGAAGGTGTTTTTAAGGGTCGCCCCATGACCAGGTTAGACAGAGGGCAGGAGGCTGCCCAGGCCAGAGCCAGAGAGGAGCTCAGATTCGGTGCAGGAGCCACCTTTCATTTGGGTGGCTGGGGGCGCACACACCCTGAGAGCCTCATGCTGTCGTTGGCAACTGGGCTACCCAAGTGTAGAGGGAAGAAGCTCTGCTGGGTTGAGGGTGGGGGAGCACCTGTGCCCGGGGGCAGGAGCACTGAGTCTGGGGAAGGATGTCTCTGGGTCCCTGACCATGGAATAGCACCAGCAGCTGAGGGCTCCCCAAGGAAGTGAGATCAGAGGCAGGGATCAGATGAAGGCTGGCTGCAGACGTCATTGTTTGCAAGTTTCTCCTAGGTCTTACCTGCTTTAAAAAAATAGTATTTTTACAACATAGCAATCTGAATATGGACTTTTTAAGGTGTATTTAATCATCAAAACCACCCCACTTGGATGGTGTAAATGAGGAGATGGAATCTCAAGATAAATAAATTTGCCAGGGTTCATGTAGCTCGTAAGAATTGGCCCCTGGGTGTGATTGGCTTTGCGATTTATGCCCTTTTTCTCTGCATCACTTGGTGTGAGTATCCTAAATGCATCCAGGCTGTCCGAGGCCAGCAATGCTTTTTGAAGGTCATTGGTGGCAGTTGCATTTATTCACGTGTTGCCTGCAGGCAGCCTGGTGCCCTGTGTGTGCACATGCATGCAGAAGCAGGTATATATTTGTGGGTGTGTGATGTTTGCCTGTGCACACACCTGAGTCAACCTCAGGCAACCTGCGATGGTTCCCACCAAGCGTATCCAAACGCCTCGTGAGAACACTGGCTGTTTGATAAAGCATGGAACCGAGCAGGGTCAGCTTCCGCTGTATGATTGTGCATAATTCTTTTTCATTAAGCCCTGGAAACATCTGTTCCCTTCAACCTGTTTAAAGGTTTCACTTTATTAGATATTGGTTAATGATCACAAAGTCATTTGCCTTTAAAAACAGACGTTCCCCTGCACTTAAAGCAGGTGTCTGGGGTCAACAGAACAAACATGTGGCTGTCCCAGGAAGCACGGAGGCAGCAGGGCCCCAGCTGACACCCCCTCGGCTGGTCCCGTCTTTATCCTAGTCCTGTCTGCCCATGGTACTAGCACTGTTTATGTGGGAGTGTCGGGTATGTGATTGCTCTCCGCACTGTGGAACATCGCCGTTAGATGTGTGAAGGCAGCGTGCAGTGGAGCAGGCTGCTCAAGGTTCGCACTGCTCTGATCTTTAGGCAGTAGAGCTGATGTCCGCCCCTGGACGCGGATGACAGTGATCTTGATAGCTGCTGCCTGATTCACCAGGGCCAGCAAAGCCGGACTTTTCTGGGGCCAGGTGTTGGGAAGAGTTTGGGAGCCAAATTGCAACCATTACGACCACCACAAATTACCAGGCTGTGGAATGTGACTTTTTATTTATTTATTTATTTATTTATTTATTTATTTATTTATTTATTTTTTAAAGAGCTAGGTGATGTCTATAATGTTGTCCTGGAGATGGAGCTCTTGGCTATGATGGAAGCTTGATGTGGTTCACGTTGGTGAATGGCAGAGCTTTTACAGGAAGTCTGGAGCAAATGCCAGAGGTCATGATTCGTTAACCTTGTTTTATTTCAAGTCTGCAGATGCGTAAGGGGCTCTTGTACATGCAGAGGTCCTGCGAAATACATGATGGCCGGGGTGTCAGCCTCCGACAAGTTCACACAGTATGTTTGAACATCTAATAAAAATTTCAATTTTTTGAGATTAATTAATTAATTATTTTCATTTTAAAAATTTGACCAGGGGAAGACAGAGCGAGAGGGAAAATGAGAAAGCAAGCTATCAGGCCTGCAACTTGAACCCTGGTTGGCCACGTGGGTGGGGTCTGACGTTTTAACCACCACACCTCCTGCTGGCCTGAAAAATTTCAGTTCTTATCTACATGACTTTGTCCGCCAGGGTCTTTCAACTGCAGTATCATAGGTGGGAAGTCCACGCCGCTGCTCTCGATGTGAGCAGAAGCAGATAGATGGGATGAGCAGGTTGGGCTGTTACCCAGACAGGACGGTGCCGCTGGTGTTCGGTTCTCCATCTCACCTGTGCTTGCGGCCCAGGGGGCTTTGAAATACCCTCATGCCAAGCTGCGCCCCAGAGAGTAAGTCAGAGATGGGCTGAGAGTGTCAGCAGCAGGTTTCTTCCAGCTCGGGCAGTGCCAATGTGCAGCAGGTTCCTTCCAGCTCGGGCAGTGCCGATGCAGCAGGTTCCTTCCAGCTCGGGCAGTACCCGTGTGCAGCAGGTTCCTTCCAGCTCAGGCAGTGCCGATGCAGCAGGTTCCTTCCAGCTCAGGCAGTACCAATGTGCAGCAGGTTCCTTCCAGCTCAGGCAGTGCCGATGCAGCAGGTTCCTTCCAGCTCGGGCAGTACCGATGTGCAGCAGGTTCCTTCCAGCTCAGGCAGTGTCGATGTGCAGCAGGTTCCTTCCAGCTCAGGCAGTACCGATGTGCAGCAGGTTCCTTCCAGCTCGGGCAGTGCTGATGCAGCAGGTTCCTTCCAGCTCGGGCAGTGCCGATGTGCAGCCTCCATTAAGCTCTAGTGCTGAGAGAACAAGAGGTGCATCGCAGAGAAACCAGTTTCAGGCCATTCTGGAGCAGTCACGTGACTTATTTTTCAGTAACTTGGTTTTCTGTGAGGTGGCATTTTGTATCTTTAACGTCTAGCAATAGAAATGCCTTGAACTGGCGGGATAGGGAACCTGAAGTGTGTTCCATTTCAAACATTCGTCATCTTTCCTTCAAGAAGCACCCTCTGGCCAGGGCACTCTCTGTGCTGGGAATTGTGTGGACAGAGGTGTGTGGGTGGCACAGCAGGCCTCTGCTGATGGAGGCCACAGGGCAGAGCGGTGGGCCTCTGCTGATGGAGGCCACAGGGCGGCCAGCGGAGGAGGCCACAGGGTGGAGCAGCAGGTCTCTGTTGGAGGAGGCCACAGGGCAGAGTGGTGGGCCTCTGCTGAAGGAAGCCACAGGGCGGCACAGCTGAGGAGGCCACAGGGCAGCGTGGTGGGCCTCTGCAGGAGGAAGTCACACTTTAGCGAGAGAAACAAGTGAGTGACTCCAAGGGAAAACCACTGTCTGCCTTAACCTTAACAAAAGTACAGACCCCAGACCATGGGTCGGCTTCAGCCCGGACCTGGCTGCTTATCTGACAGCTCTGCCCTTCCTACCTGAGTGTAGATCGCTGGCCCTGCACTTTGGTCTGGAGACCTGTTTCAGACCCATTTTGTTGGAAATGTCCTGCTCGTGGTCTGATACTATACACTTCCCATTTCTATAAACGGCGGCAGCTCCACGTGGCTGGGATTATCATACACTCATTTTGTGAGTGAGGAAATTTGAGTTAGTTCGCCCCTCCTGGATATCAGCCTTTTTCGTGGTTCTCCTTTGTGTGAAGAGCTCACCTCTGCTCTCTCTGACACTGTGGGACTCCTTCCACCACACGCCTCCTTCTCCTGGAAAAGAAAGATCCATGGAAGACCTTCACCTAAGTCCAGGTCCCTAGGAGAATGGCCTGAACCTTACAAGGGGATTAGGGGTGCAGAGAACTTCCTACAGCTATGTCCAGCGTGTGGGTGGGGCTTTTTCCCCCAAGTTCGGCAAACCCTAGGTCATTTTTTTTTTTTTTTTGAGAGGTTTTTGCTATAGGGCGCGCGCACTCGCCAGACAGACAGAGAGACAGAGAGACAGAAAGCGAGAAATCACCCCCCAGGGGGGATGGTCATGCCACAATCCCTTCTCCTCCATTCTCCTCTCGGGATCTTGGGCACACACGCACACGCGCCTGGCGTGAGTTCTAAGCCACTGGGTCTGGGACGCAAACCACGGTCGACTACATGGGAGTCCAGCGACATAGCCATTACGCTAACTGCTGGTTCCCAACCCTGGGTCATTAACATGGCCGCCGTTGAGTATCTTCTCCCACTGAAATAAGCCAGGAGTACGGCTCTCCTCCTAATGCTCCAGCTCTGCTCCCTCAGGTCCAGACGTTTATATGATCATGGCTTCAGGTGCCATGGATCCTTTTACCCAGTCAGTTTCTCCCTGTCCCCCCAGTGAGTAGCTAATCTAGGCCAGCCTCTGTCAGCCTCTGGCCCCCAAGACTGTGGTAGGGAACTTGAGAACTTCTGCTACATATTTGACACATCATTAATTTTCTTTCTCTGGTGGTGGGGGGGTGGGCGACTGGGTTGGCTTCAAGAGAAACATTTACACAGGCCTCAGGGTGTGTACTGGGAGGCCGAGTCTGCCTGTGCACTCCCGCAGTTACCATCTGAGCGCACACAAGCTGTTTGGACTCCCCAGGCTTTATTTGCCTCACATCTGAAGTGAGATTGAGTTCAATACTGCCCTAGTTTGAGTTTTTTGAGCTTTTTACAGGATATAATGTGAGCCCCCAAAGAAAGCCCATCTGAGTGTCAGTTAATGAGGGTCGTAACCCTAATGATTAAATGGCTTGTCTGGAAGGGTTGCAAGGAAGTCCTAGAGACCACAGCTCGCTCTCTGACCATGTCAGACTGAGCAGATGCTCAGGTTCCCTTACTTCTCTCTGAAATAGCACTTGGTGCTCAGACAAGGGGGGTTATCTAGAATCCAACTCAGAGTGGGTGCACCATGGCTGCGGCTCTTGCTGGTCTTTGTCATGGGCCACAGTGAGGGAGCACTCTGTGGACCAGACACGTCTAAGAAGGTTTGCATAAGAACTGCCCTTGATGTCCGGAGAGACAGGGGTGTTCAGCAGAGCTGCAGGGGACAGATGTTTGCTCTAGTTTAAAAGCTAAGGACTAGCTAGGTGTGTGTTGACTTTAAGAAAAAAAAAATAGAGGAGCAGTTGGGCCTTTTCTGTTTTGCTTTTTGGCTGGCTGCTCCCTGCTTCATAAATCTGGGAGGGAGGCGAGGGAGTCTGCAAGCTGCTCCCGCGGCCCAAGCCTGTGGGGGGGTCAGCCGCAGCACCTCTCTGGACCAGCTGCTGCGTCCATCTGCAGCTGGGGCCGGCTCCGTGATCTACGGCCAGAGCGCGGCGCCGGGAGGCCTTTATTGCTGCTTCATGGCAGCTGGTGTGAATGGGAGTGGAAAATAAACTCTTCCCTTCCCCGGCATCAGGAAAAAAGCTCCCAAAGACAAAGAAACAAACACACACCCCAACTCTTCAGTCTGGGTCACGATGATCAGGCCCCCGTGAGCCGCTCTGGTGGGGGTTGACCTCTAAAGGCCTGCCTTACACTTGGGAGCAGGACAGCTCTGTGTTCTCTCAGGGGTAAGGGTGACATTGGCCTCTGAGGGAATTTGAGGTCCCAGGAAAAAGGATTTGGAGTCCCAGAACATTTTCCTTTTAAAACCATCTTTGTTTTTATTTATTTTGGATTCTGCTTTTAGAAAAGTTCTTTGAAATGACAGATCCCAAAGATCAGCCATTCCGAGTACTGTTTTACTGGGCCCCATCTGGCAACTCAGGGGCCTGGCGGTGGACCCTAAGTCTGTACACCTTCCACCCAAGTCCTCTTGTTGAGCCACGCTGAAACATCCCTGTGTGAACATGAGCTCTCCTCTGTGAAATCCCAAAGCCTCAGTTAACCAGCTCAGAGCTGCGGAAGAAGCTGAGCCTCAGTTAACCAGCTCAGAGCTGCGGGAGAAGCTGAGCCTCAGTTAACCAGCTCAGAGCTGCGGGAGAAGGCTGAGCACAAGCAGGACATGCCTTCGTTCCTCCTCCCACTCGCAGGGAGTGTTCACAGCTACTCACAGGGGCTGGGCGCTTTTTGTTCTTTGACTTAGACAAATCCAAGCCCTGAAAGGGTTCAGAGCCCCATGAGGGAAACAGACAATGCGCCATAGGGCCATAGGACTATGGGTTTAGGACAAGTATTTGTAGGGAACGTGAGTGCGAGGTGGCTCCTCACAGGCTAGTGGGAAGAGGATTAGGAAAGAACAAGGTATCTCACCATGAGGATGTAAGAACGTGGCTGAAATTGAGGATTCATCACAGCCCAGCTCAAATGAAATATCTCCAGGAAGCTTTCCTGACGGATCAGCCAAAACTGATTTTTCTCTCTGGGCTCCAATAGTTTAGGTTCGAAGACTTAAAAAAAAAAAAAAAAAAAAAAAAAAAAAAAAA
>NW_006159875.1:80623-91878 GCF_000334495.1 Tupaia belangeri chinensis | reverse complement strand
TGTGGTCGGCGAACACCCTTAGGGTGTGGCCATCCTGAGGCAGCCAGGATCGCGAAGGCCCTTTATCCTGACCCTGCCGAGTGGGGAGATGAGAGTGAAGGCAGCGAGAACACGCCAGCAGGAACTGCGAGAACAGGCCCATCCTGGCTGAATGGAGCACAGATGGAGACAACCTGGGCTGACGGAATACACTAGGTCACACTTGAATAGTCACAGTTTATGGGGTTCCTTTGCTCTGCTACCATGGAGACATGACCCGAGTCCTCTAGACTTGGGTTTCTTCATCTGCCGTTGGCATTTTTGAGTGCGGGCCCCAAGGCCGGGGGGGGGGCCAGCCGCAGCACCTCTCTGGACCAGCTGCTGCGTCCATCTGCAGCTGGGGCCGGCTCCGTGATCTACGGCCAGAGCGCGGCGCCGGGAGGCCTTTATTGCTGCTTCATGGCAGCTGGTGTGAATGGGAGTGGAAAATAAACTCTTCCCTTCCCCGGCATCAGGAAAAAAGCTCCCAAAGACAAAGAAACAAACACACACCCCAACTCTTCAGTCTGGGTCACGATGATCAGGCCCCCGTGAGCCGCTCTGGTGGGGGTTGACCTCTAAAGGCCTGCCTTACACTTGGGAGCAGGACAGCTCTGTGTTCTCTCAGGGGTAAGGGTGACATTGGCCTCTGAGGGAATTTGAGGTCCCAGGAAAAAGGATTTGGAGTCCCAGAACATTTTCCTTTTAAAACCATCTTTGTTTTTATTTATTTTGGATTCTGCTTTTAGAAAAGTTCTTTGAAATGACAGATCCCAAAGATCAGCCATTCCGAGTACTGTTTTACTGGGCCCCATCTGGCAACTCAGGGGCCTGGCGGTGGACCCTAAGTCTGTACACCTTCCACCCAAGTCCTCTTGTTGAGCCACGCTGAAACATCCCTGTGTGAACATGAGCTCTCCTCTGTGAAATCCCAAAGCCTCAGTTAACCAGCTCAGAGCTGCGGGAGAAGGCTGAGCACAAGCAGGACATGCCTTCGTTCCTCCTCCCACTCGCAGGGAGTGTTCACAGCTACTCACAGGGGCTGGGCGCTTTTTGTTCTTTGACTTAGACAAATCCAAGCCCTGAAAGGGTTCAGAGCCCCATGAGGGAAACAGACAATGCGCCATAGGGCCATAGGACTATGGGTTTAGGACAAGTATTTGTAGGGAACGTGAGTGCGAGGTGGCTCCTCACAGGCTAGTGGGAAGAGGATTAGGAAAGAACAAGGTATCTCACCATGAGGATGTAAGAACGTGGCTGAAATTGAGGATTCATCACAGCCCAGCTCAAATGAAATATCTCCAGGAAGCTTTCCTGACGGATCAGCCAAAACTGATTTTTCTCTCTGGGCTCCAATAGTTTAGGTTCGAAGACTTAAAAAAAAAAAAAAAAAAAAAAAAAAAAAAAAAAAAAAAAAAAAATATTTCTTAGACACCTTGAGGGAAAAGACAGTCTGTGGCACGTGACACATCTCGTATTGCTCCTCTGGACACCTGGCAGGGGGACATTCGCACATGTGTCCTCTTTGCCTGAATGAACAAGTGCACAAAATCGGCCTCACTTGACTTCACACTAGGACCTGGGAGCCTTTGACCTCCATCTGGCCCGTCAAATTGAGGACCCATCTGGACACGTGATGGGCGAGGCTGAGCCTGTGGTCTGCGAACACCCTTAGGGTGTGGCCATCCTGAGGCAGCCAGGATCGCGAAGGCCCTTTATCCTGACCCTGCCGAGTGGGGAGATGAGAGTGAAGGCAGCGAGAACACGCCAGCAGGAACTGCGAGAACAGGCCCATCCTGGCTGAATGGAGCACAGATGGAGACAACCTGGGCTGACGGAATACACTAGGTCACACTTGAATAGTCACAGTTTATGGGGTTCCTTTGCTCTGCTACCATGGAGACATGACCCGAGTCCTCTAGACTTGGGTTTCTTCATCTGCCGTTGGCATTTTTGAGTGACATTTTAACAGTGTGGAGAGGAGTGACGAGGCCATCTAGATGCCAATGTCTAGTACAGTGACTGGCACAGAGAATGAAAGCCTTGATCAGGACTCAGGACTCTGTAAAGACATTTGTAGAAAGAGATCCACGCATCCCTTTTGCCTTTTTCTTTTTTGCTTTAGGTTTATTTCTATCATGAATGAGAGACAGAGAGACAAAGAGAGGCAGAGAAATGGCACCTTTTCCAAGGACTTACGCTGCGATCCCCAGCCATCCCAGGTGGCCAGATCATGGGCATGCATGCCTGGCGTGGGCCGGCTGGCCACGGAACCAAACCCATGCTCTTCCCCGTGGCTCTGGCTCCACCTGAGTCGTGCCTTACTGCTGCACCGCTGAGCTAAACTTCTTGTTTAGTAACAAGTGCGCATCATGTTTTAAAAAGTCAGTGATAAAAAGCTCAGGAAAAACTGTAGACCTTTATCACACCCTTCCTCGGCTTCACAGGCAACTACTTCAAACTCTCAGTAATTTCCTCTGGTATAAAACCTGATTTCTAAGTAACTTGATTATCCTTTAAAAAAAAGGAGACAGTCTCTATTGACTTCTACTATGAAAGATGAGGGTTTATGGTTTATGCCCCATATCCCTACATATGTCTTTTTCATGTAAAAGTTTGATAGTTTTTAATGTAGTAAGCAATAATTGATTTTTAAAAGTTTGTTGATTTATTTCTTCATTGTTGGGGAGAGAGAGAGAGCAAGCATCCCTGACAGGATCTCAATGCTGTGATCACCCCCAGCCTTCCGCCAGTCCCAGATCATGGCCACGGGTGTTCCCAGCATGCCCAGGGCCGTCTCCAGGCTTGCTCCAGCAGGCCTTCCCGGGTGCAGCTGTCTTCAGAGCACTGCCTTCACACTACGCCAACCTCTGACCCCAGCAATTACTTTTTTTATAAAGAGAAGTTTGGGATCAGGCCGAATATAGTCAAACACGGAGGAGGCACGTCACCTGCCTTTGGCTGTTGAGCTGTCCCTCATCTGGCTGGTGGGCTCCAGGGCTCCGCTGTCAACTTGGACGGTTCCTTCCCCAGTTTCCTGGAAACTCACTTTACATCACACCTATTTGGGCTCACTCTTCGCTTCATAAACGTCATGATTTCCTCTTTATCTTTAGTCTCTTCTTTCAGTTTCTGGAGCAGATCCTTCCATACCTTCCTGCAAAAGTGGGCAAAGGAAGTAAACCTTGTGAGAAAATGCATAACAAAACTAAATGATCTGGGGTTAGCATTTTGCTTTGGTTGCCTGTGGACTTCATGATGGAAGTTATTTCAATCTCAGAACATTAAACTCAGCGGATATGGCCGCGTGGTAGCACGAGGATTGTGGTTTTGATAACTGGATAGCACACGGAGAGGTCGGAGAGCCGGGGGTCTGCTGTGCTCTCGTGTGTGACTAGTCGGCCCTCTTACCTCAGCCTCTCTTCAAACTCCTGCTTCTAGAATAAATGGGCCCTCTCTTGTAAGACGTTTCCTGTGGTTCCATGACCTTGTCAAATACACCATTGTGAACATTTTTTGGTTTGGAGGAACGGTAGACACTGAGCCTGCAGTGTGCCAGCCATGGTGGACATGTGAGAAAGGCGATGATGGGAGTGGAGTGGATTCTCTGTGGGGGAGCATGTAGGAGACTGTCAGGAATTTAGCTGAGAAGCGTCAGGACAAAATCAATCAGAAAAACCCTGTCCCATTTCTTCTTCGTTAAGACCAGATATGGCTGTTTTGGCTCTTGGGCCTATTTCCTAGCTGGTCTCCAGGTGTCGGCCCCATGCCTGGCTCTTTCACTGAGACAGGGTTCTTCTCTGTTGCCCAGGCCAGGCTTGACCTCACTATCCTCCTGCCTCAGCCCTCTGAGGTGCTGAGCTCACAGATGCCCACCATCACAGCTGTCAGCCTGTGCTGGGAATGGGACCCAGGCCTCCCCCGAGCTCCCAGCCTGCAGAGCACAGCGTCTTAGAAGCACACGCCACCATGGCTGGGCCATTTCTTCTTTCACAGTCTTTCTGATGGTAAGTATGTTCATTTATAAATCTCTCAATGGATTTTATTTCTTTGACTTTAGAGAATTTTTTTATTAAAAGTAATCTTTTAAGTAATTTAGCTACTCTTGGCTTGCACCATGTTTAAGTAACAAGGACAAAGAGTTTGATTTGTTTCATGCTGTTTTTTTAAAATATAAAAAAGAACAGTTCACACCAATCCCAAGGAGTCGGCGTGTAGCTGAAAATGGATAGAGATTCATCGCATATTCTGATAACTGAACAGGAGGGCAGCTTCAAGATTTGTGACTAAAGGTTGTCCAAGATTTCCGTATTTTAAGGATTTGCAGGCAAGCTCACAACCTGTTTTAAATAAGGCACTCCTGTCTCCAATGCTGATCACACTTGTCCTATGTATAGACAGAGCTTATTTTACAAATGTCATCCACGGGAAGGTCAGAGCTGCCCACCTGGTCCTTATCTTTACCAGCTGTGAAAGAGAAAGCTGTGAAGAGAAAGCTTCCAAAAATTCCACATCTCCGGCTGTGTATGGAAAAAATATGTATAAGAGGAAAGGGAGCCAGATTTATTGAACACCTATTAGGTGCAAGGCACTGAGCTAGGGTTTTTCCACGCATTTGTCTTCTTTTGTACGATGATGAGGGGCAGGTGGTTTGATTCCCATCTGCAAATGGCAAAGAACTCGCGAAGCCAGAACGGGGGCGCAGTCTGTATGAGGAGCTGTCCCGGGTCCCACAGCTGCACTGTCAGGCTCCAGGAGAGGCAGAATAAATCCTCTGGCTTCTTCTCGACATACACTGCAGGGAGAGAAGAACTCCACATGTGCTGCATATTCCTAGGGAAAGCGTGTCTCTTTAGTGCCTCGTCGTCGGAGTGACAGTCTGTCTTCCCCCGGCTTGGTGCAGAGGGTCAATTTAAATCCTCTGAAGTGCCAGGAGCCCCATCTGTTCCTCCATCTGAAATGGGAATATTTTGCTCTTTTTTAAAAAAAAATCTTGACTTGGTCTTTCAGTGTTTGTGGTGCAGCCTTCAGCCCAGATGCCAATAATGAGGAAAATGCATTAAGTGATAAGAGGGAAATCAGTGAAATTAAAATGCGTGAGGGCAGGAAATGGGAAACGGGGGAGAAAAGGTCTCGCTTGCTGGCAGATGTGGTCCAGGTGTGACAGGGGAATGCCTGTCCTGAGAGGTTCCCATGGACACCGACTAGGCCCCCACGTCTGGACAGAGAGGTCGAGAGGGGCCTGGAAGATCCTGGCCGAGCCCAGGTGATGACGCAGCCTGCTCAGTGCCCAGACGCTGTCTGTCGGGGACGCCAGCCTGGAAGGGAGCGCAGCAGTGCAGCCCGTGTGCCGGAGCCCACAGGTCCCAGGTCCCACACCCACGTGCCACGCTCCAGTGCTCCGGGACCATGAGGATGATGCTTCAGAGTCATGGAACTCTAGAGGTGGAAGTCCTGTTGGGAGCTGGGGCCAGGGAGAAATGGAGTCAGCACCGGACAGGACCTGGGCGTGACCGCCTCTGGCAGGCATGCTCGTAGGCTTCCAGAATCTCCCTGAGCCCATGTTTTCAGCCAGGCAGTGGGTTTGGAGATGGATACCCCAGATCACTCATGTGAGGAACAGAGGGCGCAGCCGTGTTCAGCATGTCATGGCAGGTGACAGGGGTTATAGTTCCCTGTCCTTTAAGATGGTACATGCTCATTCTGTGGATGAGGATCCTGGAGCTTGTGGGAGTCAGAGTGACCCATGGATGGCCACGAACTCCTGGAGTCGGAGGTCAAATAGCTGTTCCTGGGCTCAGCAGACTGCACCCTGGGGACGGCCAGGCCTGCAGCTTTTCCAACTTTAAAGTTAGACTTGGGTGCATGACTGTTTTTGTGCTTGCTAAAAGGATACAACAGATTCCTTCTAAAGTTTGAAAATTCTTGTGTTATACTCTGATTTTTTTATCGATACATGTAGATCGTTGACTCAGAGATAAAGACATTCCCCTGAAGACACCCAGCTGCCTACAGGCTGTTCCTACTAGCCGACTTCCAGAATCTCCTTGAGCCCATGTCTTCAGCGAGCAGGTGGAGCTGAAGACAGATACCCTGGAACATTCCTGTGAGGAGCAGAGAGGCTCTAAGACTATTGCCTCTGCCCCCAATCCCAGACGCTTCCCTCCGAGGGAGCGATGTGTGCGTTAGGTCATCTGCCGGCCCTTTTTCTGGGGTTTTAAAGAAACCAGGGGGCCAGCAGTTGGCATAGGGGTTAAGGTGCTGGATTCCCACATGGCTGCCAATGGTTGAGTCCCAGACCTGGCAGTTTGCTTTCTCACTCTTCTCTCTGTCCCTTTCTCTGATCAAGTTAAAATAAATGAATCAATACATAAATAAATAAAATGAAATAATTCTTTAAAGAAATCATGCTGGCAAGGTAAGGGAGCTCCCACAGCCCTGCAGTCATAGCCATTTGTTAAAAGTTCAAATGTCATGATATATATATATATAGCCAGAATTTGCATACCTTACGGAAGTGGCCCTGTCACTAGGCAGGATTTCGGAATGCTGATGTGTGGCACAGCGGGTGGCCACAGGCCTTGAGTACATTGGGTGCACAGTGCAGGAAAGACAGAAGAAAGAGAATGTCCCTGATTGTTCTGGGCCTGAGGAGCGTGGGGCAGACCTCTGCTGTGCTGCCAGGGAGAACCCACTGAGGACACCTGGCCTTGGCCAGAGGCGGGATCACAGCATGTGTCCAGGGGAGGTGCCCCCAGAAGTCTCATGTCGCAGAGCCTGTAGTGAGAGGGTCTTCCCTTGTCTCACCCCTCTGGCAGTGCAGGGCCACAGCTAGGCCTTTGGAGCCTTGCCAGAGGGGTCTCAGAGTTCACTGTCTCTCCACCCAGGGAACATGTTCTTTCCTGTCATTTCTTCCACCCCCGGACTCTTGCTTGACTTTGCTTGTTCAGCACAACCGTACTTATTCCCTGCAAAATGAATCCACTTATCCCTCCAGATGTTGGAATTCTGAAAGCATCTTAGCCCGATGGAGAATTTTCTTGGAAAAATTACTAACTTTGCCTTCAACAGCAGGTGTCACTGTTGCTGCAGAAAATCCTTCAGCGGCCCAGGCCTGGGCCAGCTCAGAGGTATTTTTACCCAATGGAGAAAAAGCCCAATATGAGACACAAGCTTGGCAAAGAAGTTCAGAACCGAATGTGGAACCTCATCAGAGGCTGTAAATTATCAGCGTGTCCTTAAATGCTGAGCTGCTGGCTTTAGCACCTGTCCCTCTGGAAGAGGGCAGGAGGGCCTGGCCCAGGTGGTAACCACTGACGCCCTCTCCCGGTGGGCAGCAGTCACTCCATCCCCCAAACCCAGTGCTGCTCGCCTCACTGGGAGCAGGTGTGTGGCCAGGTCTCCACCCAGACCAGGACCTTTCAGTGAATCCAATTCAGGCCCTCTTTTGTGACCGGAGCATTCGGTGTGGCTATGCCAAGATCCCAAGCTTTACCTTTCTCTAAAACATGCTTTATTCTTTGCAGATATGGTCATTTATTTAAAGCTCAAACATCATGAAACATAAGTAAGAAGACGGAGTTTGCATAGCTTTAGGCACATGTGGAAATGGCCCGAGTCAGTAGGCAAGACTTGGGGGTGACATAGGGCTGAGTACCATGAGCAGAGAAAACAAAAGAGATGAAGAAAAGCTGGGGGAGAGGAAGCTGAGGCCCGGGTGGGCACAGAGTGTGATCCATCATCTTCCCCCACATCTCCAATCCCCAGCAAGGCCAGTGCCAAGGGTGGGAGGTTCTTTGCATAGCTTTAGGCACATGTGGAAATGGCCCGAGTCAGTAGGCAAGACTTGGGGGTGACATAGGGCTGAGTACCATGAGCAGAGAAAACAAAAGAGATGAAGAAAAGCTGGGGGAGAGGAAGCTGAGACCCGGGTGGGCACAGATGTGATCCATCATCTTCCCCCACATCTCCAGTCCCCAGCAAGGCCAGTGCCAAGGGCGGGAGGTTCTGCAATTGTTACTTAGTACAGTGACATAGTCACACACATGAGCCAGGCCTGCTGTGGCTGTCCTGTGTGTTTGGAACACACCAAGAGAGAAGGATCACTTTTTATCCGAGGAAAAGAACTCAGACCGTTTGTTAACTAGAAGTACTAAGTACTGGGGTTACCACCAAGACTGACATCCCCAGGGATGGGGGCAGTATTGTGTGACCAGCTCAAGCCCTGGGTTCCCAAACACTGACCTGGGACACGCTATCAATAATAGCATAACCTTCAGTTAGTCCTCTGACCCTTCCGGCCTCAGCTTCCAAATCTGAAGTTGAATTTATAACACCATCTACTTGAGGGTTTATAACAGGAATTAAGGGAGAAAATAAATGGAAGTCATTGTATATAGCACATATTTAATAGTGTTGATTAAGTACTTAATAATAGTAGATACAGTGGAATGATACTTGGCCGCACTTTGATATGCAGAGCTGTATGGCTAGGGGATCCGTGGGTGTCGGAGGTTGTCAGGATGCTTTGCCACATGAGGCAGGCACTGTGATAGACCATAAGGGCTGTCTGGAGAGCTGCTTGTGCAGGATCCTGAAGCCTGACCCACTCAGGCAGGAAAGAATTCTGGTCAGTGCTTGTTTAGGGCATAAGGAGGAGAAGCAATGTCACAAGAGCTGCATCGTTGCCACCCCCAATTCAGTTGAGCATTCTCGTTTTCAGACAAGCCCAAAGAGGTTGAGGAAAACTACTTGGGTAATAAGGCTAGTTCTGGACAAAGGAGGTCCAGCTCTCAGTCTCTGGGCTTTGCTAAAGTCATTTTCCATTAAACTACGCAGCTCTTCAATGCAATCTAAGTCAATCACCTCCATCTGACATAGAAAGCGCCATATACGAGAAGGTGGTGTTACCGATAAATCAAAACTAATTTGCTCAAGTTTTTGGCCGGCATCAATAATTTATATCCTTAAGAGCCTTTAGGTTACAGACTGGGATTTTTGTAATTGTTTGCTTTGTTTACACTCCCAGGATAGACCAGGACACTATGAATTTTGCTAACTTTTCATTAGAAAGACTTAAGAGAATGGTGGATGCCCAGACCCTGGTGAGGTGACTGCTTGGGCCCAAGCATCCTCCAGGACGCCGGCCCACACAGCCCTGAGCAGCGTGGCTGCAGCACACAGGGCTTTCTCTGGGCCAAGCCACTGTATTTGATAGTGAATGTTGTGGCGGCAGGCATGACAACGGATGTGGAGGGAGCTGGCGATGACTGTGATTTGTCAGGGGCTTTCATTCTAAACGAGTGTGTTATTTTTTGCTCCTTTTCTTCCCTCTCCACTCTTTCACTCCCCTCAGTTTCCTGCGTCCAGACTGAATTTGGTTTGGAGAGGAGGGATCTGCTTTCAGTGAGTGTGTAGAAGCCCTTTACTCCTCCCGTTTCTGAGTTCAGACAAGTCCGATAGTTTAATTCGTCTTTCCTGTTTGGTTTGGAGCAGTCAGAACATGGTCTCGCTTTGGAGCCACCATCATGGTTCATGTCATCAGATGGAAAGGAACATCCTGGGATCTAACACCACAGGAGGTGAACAAGTGGATGGGGACGGTGCGGCACGTACCCCGAGAATCCGTCACCTGACACTGAGCCCCAAGCCCCGTGGCCCAGTCTGCATTCTACACAGGGCCTGCTTTCTCAATTTGTTTACTTTCCTTCTTTATTGCAATTTTGATTTTGGTGGCTCAAAATTTAGTTTCTAGTAGATCAAATGTCTATTTATAACAATATCCAAGGGCTCCTTTAACAAGAAACTTTCTGAATATGGCAAGGGAATTATTAGCTGAAAAGGGCCATACTCCTACCCTGAAATGAGATTGAAAATCCCTACACCTTTTATTAAGCGTGTTCACGTACAACTACAAATTCTGTGTCCATGGCAGGGGGTGTTCTGGAATGATTTCTGCAGCCCACCATGAAGAAGTCACTCATCATGAAGGATCCCTCTTCTAGAGAGTTCTCTTATTCTTGTAGACACACTCTGCTGGTCAGCTTTGGTGGGCACAGTACTTTCTGTAGTAGGTGGGGAATGTTACTTTACTGTAACAATAGTTTAATAATAATAATTTTCAGAGATTTCTGATTTCAGTTGCTAAAACATCACCATCAATACCTCACTCTTGTCCAACAGCATTGTTTAATGTCTTTGTCCCCTTCCTCTGCTTTGCTTGGCTCAGCTACTCCTCTTGTGAATAGAGGAGGGGCAAATGGGGTGGGGTAGTTACTTTTCTTTCATTTGGGCAAACTCTAGCTCATGTGTAGCCATGTACCCACCAATGCCTCTGTCTGTCCTATTGTAAACATTCCATGTCTCCAGTATTATAAATATTGTGAGAGTTCTTCAATGTCTCAGGCTTGGTCTCCCTGGATTACTATTCGAAGAATAGCGTCTAGGTTCAGTTCCACAACGACAAAGACCCACTTTCTCCTACCTTTGGGTATTAACTACTTTCCTTCATTGAAGCAACTCAGGACTCTTTTTCCACCCAGATCGTGTCTATTGATAGAGGTCCCACGTGTGAATGGCTTGCACACCCTGTGTTTCATGTACTCCTATCGGGACAGAGTGGCACGCGCAGGACATGCCACATCCTACATCACTTGGTGTCATTGTCCATTTAGGTTGCTGCACTTTGAGAGGATGAGGCTCAGGTTCCAGTCCCCACCTTATCTTGTGAGACTCACTGACAGGCTCTCCTGGCCCCACAAAAGCTGAGGTACCCCTTGATTTTCTCAGTCACTTCAAAGGGCAGCTGTTCTCATGGAAGAACAGCAACTCTCTGCAGACCAAGTGCAGAACAAGGCCTCCCATCAGCCCAGAACTTTGCCTTCTGGAAGATAAGCGAGTTTTCCAACACCTCCAGCAATAAAATTTGCATAGGTAATCCCCCACAGAAAATAAAAAATAGGGGGAACCAGCAGTTAGCATAATGGCTATGTCGCTGGACTCCCACGTAGTTGACCACAGTTCGTGTCCTGGACCCGGTGGCTTAAACTCACGCCGGGCACGTGTGCGTGTGTGCCCAAGATCCCGAGAGGAGAATGGAGGAGAAGGGATTGTGGCATGACCATCCCCCTTGGGGGGTGATTTCTCGCTTTCTGTCTCTATGTCTCTCTCTGTCTGGCGAGCGCACGCGCCCTATAGCGAAAACCTCTCAAAAAAAAAAAAAATAGCAAGAACCTATC
>NW_006159875.1:78387-80378 GCF_000334495.1 Tupaia belangeri chinensis | reverse complement strand
GGCTCTGCTCCCCTGGCTCTGCTATCCCGGTGCTACTAAGGGAGAGGTGTCCAGGAAACCTGCAGTTCTCAAGTGACGCTGTTTGGCTTCTTTTTGAAGTCAATGTTGGACATTCAGGTAGCGAGATAGGCAGAAAGTGGGGAGAAACCTGGTGAGGAAAAAATATCTTAAAACGACAAAAGGTCAGTCATGAAGTCCAAAACCCCTAAGTTCTGTGTTGTATTTTGCTTGGGGTGCAGTAACTTGAAGGTTAAATTAGGCAGTGCTGGGTGCCTTTTCCTTTTACCACAGACACTGGCAATGATTAAGTAGAATAAAAACATACAGCATTGATACTGACATCCTTGTATAGGGTATGTGTGAAAGCAAATTGTAAATTTTCTTACAAAATGCATCCAAAGTTCTTAAAAATTTGCTGCTTCGGCCTGCTTGAAGGATTTTTTTTTTTTGTGAGCCAATTATTAATTAAGTGACAAAATATTGGTACACAAAAGTGTTCATCAAAAAAAATTTTTTTAAATAGCAATAGTTAATCAGCTGCCAAATGAATAATTAAAGGTGGTAGGGCTGGCTATGTGGCCTACTGGCTGAGGGAGTCAGGTTCCACATGGCTGACTATGGTTTGAATCCTGCCCCAGTACCTTGAAAAAAATGCTGAGCACATGTGCAAACATGCCCCAGATCTTTATAGGATGGGGAAATGGAGGAGAGGGGGTTGCAGTGTGAACTCACCCCATTGGGTGGGGCTCTGTTCCTCTCTGACTCTCTGTCTCTTTCTAGCAAGTGCATGCTTCCTCTAGGAAAACAAAACCAAAACCAAAACCCTATGTAATACTAATAATGGTATTAACACATGCAATGAAATGGTACACTGAAATAATAATGAACATTTTATTTACTACTATACTGGGTTGTTGGAAAGTCATAACACATTTTGTTTTTTGAGAGGTTTTCGCTATAGGGCGCATGCGCTCGCCAGCCCGACAGAGAGAGACAGAGAGACAGAAAGCGAGAAATCACCCCCCAGGGGGGATGGTCACGCCGCAATCCCTTCTCCTCTATTCTCCTCTCGGGATCCTGGGCATGCACGCACACGCACCCGGGGTGAGTTCTAAGCCACCTGGTCCGGGACGTGAACCGCGGTCGACTGCGTGGGAGTCCAGCGACATAGCCATTACGCTAACTGCTGGTTCTCAGTCATAACACATTTTTGCATAGAAAAATATGTCACGACTTTCCTGATGACCTAATAAAGACCTGATAAAATGCTACAGATAATATAAGTAGTATGATTTCATTATGTAATACACACATGCATACTGGAAAACTAGGAAACTGAGAGAAAAGATGAACTCCCATAATGTTATAAAATTCCTTCAATCAGGTTTACATAAGTCAGAATTGATGTCAATACCTTATTGTCTTTGAAGGGTTTAAGCATGATTTATCTTTCTCTTTCTCTTCCCCCCACTCCCGTGTTTCCTATTTTGCCAGGAAGTATGCATTAGTTGTATACAGAAAATAATAAAAGTTGAAATAAAAACGAGTAAAATGTCAACCTCAATTTGAGCATATTTCCTTAAAAGAAGAAATCAAGGGTTATTTCACTGACCTCTGTTCTTAGAGCTGTTTTTTTGTGCATTGTAGGGCTTTCTGTTTAGGACCTCCTGAGTCTTTCTCCCAATTGTTTGGAAATGCCAGCTGCCATCTGTTCTTGTATTGACCTAGATCATCAGAAAGTAACATTGCCCTTAGAAAAGAAACTTGGAAGAGAGTCCTGAGACTTAAAACACAAAACAACAAACAAGTTACTCTTCCTGAGAGAGACTAGAGAGCCAAAGGTGGTTAGTGTTTGGTCCCTATTTCCCTCCCAGTTCTAACAGGTTGGCCACTGAATTTCTGGAGCTTTTGTCCCAAGGCAGGTCTCCTCAGGTCCCACTGAAGTCCTTGCCCACATGTAAAACCATACTTAAACTCTTAATTGTGATGTG
>NW_006159875.1:67630-78313 GCF_000334495.1 Tupaia belangeri chinensis | reverse complement strand
CAGGGCTTTCTCTGGGCCAAGCCACTGTATTTGATAGTGAATGTTGTGGCGGCAGGCATGACAACGGATGTGGAGGGAGCTGGCGATGACTGTGATTTGTCAGGGGCTTTCATTCTAAACGAGTGTGTTATTTTTTGCTCCTTTTCTTCCCTCTCCACTCTTTCACTCCCCTCAGTTTCCTGCGTCCAGACTGAATTTGGTTTGGAGAGGAGGGATCTGCTTTCAGTGAGTGTGTAGAAGCCCTTTACTCCTCCCGTTTCTGAGTTCAGACAAGTCCGATAGTTTAATTCGTCTTTCCTGTTTGGTTTGGAGCAGTCAGAACATGGTCTCGCTTTGGAGCCACCATCATGGTTCATGTCATCAGATGGAAAGGAACATCCTGGGATCTAACACCACAGGAGGTGAACAAGTGGATGGGGACGGTGCGGCACGTACCCCGAGAATCCGTCACCTGACACTGAGCCCCAAGCCCCGTGGCCCAGTCTGCATTCTACACAGGGCCTGCTTTCTCAATTTGTTTACTTTCCTTCTTTATTGCAATTTTGATTTTGGTGGCTCAAAATTTAGTTTCTAGTAGATCAAATGTCTATTTATAACAATATCCAAGGGCTCCTTTAACAAGAAACTTTCTGAATATGGCAAGGGAATTATTAGCTGAAAAGGGCCATACTCCTACCCTGAAATGAGATTGAAAATCCCTACACCTTTTATTAAGCGTGTTCACGTACAACTACAAATTCTGTGTCCATGGCAGGGGGTGTTCTGGAATGATTTCTGCAGCCCACCATGAAGAAGTCACTCATCATGAAGGATCCCTCTTCTAGAGAGTTCTCTTATTCTTGTAGACACACTCTGCTGGTCAGCTTTGGTGGGCACAGTACTTTCTGTAGTAGGTGGGGAATGTTACTTTACTGTAACAATAGTTTAATAATAATAATTTTCAGAGATTTCTGATTTCAGTTGCTAAAACATCACCATCAATACCTCACTCTTGTCCAACAGCATTGTTTAATGTCTTTGTCCCCTTCCTCTGCTTTGCTTGGCTCAGCTACTCCTCTTGTGAATAGAGGAGGGGCAAATGGGGTGGGGTAGTTACTTTTCTTTCATTTGGGCAAACTCTAGCTCATGTGTAGCCATGTACCCACCAATGCCTCTGTCTGTCCTATTGTAAACATTCCATGTCTCCAGTATTATAAATATTGTGAGAGTTCTTCAATGTCTCAGGCTTGGTCTCCCTGGATTACTATTCGAAGAATAGCGTCTAGGTTCAGTTCCACAACGACAAAGACCCACTTTCTCCTACCTTTGGGTATTAACTACTTTCCTTCATTGAAGCAACTCAGGACTCTTTTTCCACCCAGATCGTGTCTATTGATAGAGGTCCCACGTGTGAATGGCTTGCACACCCTGTGTTTCATGTACTCCTATCGGGACAGAGTGGCACGCGCAGGACATGCCACATCCTACATCACTTGGTGTCATTGTCCATTTAGGTTGCTGCACTTTGAGAGGATGAGGCTCAGGTTCCAGTCCCCACCTTATCTTGTGAGACTCACTGAAGGCTCTCCTGGCCCCACAAAAGCTGAGGTACCCCTTGATTTTCTCAGTCACTTCAAAGGGCAGCTGTTCTCATGGAAGAACAGCAACTCTCTGCAGACCAAGTGCAGAACAAGGCCTCCCATCAGCCCAGAACTTTGCCTTCTGGAAGATAAGCGAGTTTTCCAACACCTCCAGCAATAAAATTTGCATAGGTAATCCCCCACAGAAAATAAAAAATAGGGGGAACCAGCAGTTAGCATAATGGCTATGTCGCTGGACTCCCACGTAGTTGACCACAGTTCGTGTCCTGGACCCGGTGGCTTAAACTCACGCCGGGCACGTGTGCGTGTGTGCCCAAGATCCCGAGAGGAGAATGGAGGAGAAGGGATTGTGGCATGACCATCCCCCTTGGGGGGTGATTTCTCGCTTTCTGTCTCTATGTCTCTCTCTGTCTGGCGAGCGCACGCGCCCTATAGCGAAAACCTCTCAAAAAAAAAAAAAAATAGCAAGAACCTATCCACTACCACAGGTTCATTAAAAAAAAAAAGAAAAGAAAAGAAAAAATAGGCACATGTTCCAAAGGAAAGGACCATCAGGGAGCTGGCGGTTGTGCTTATTGCATTTGTCTATGCAAGGTTCAATTGGGAGGATCTTTGGTACAAGAAACCTGGTTGTGGTTCCTCGGAGTTTCCAGGGTGGAGGCGGAAGGGCTCTGTTCCCCTGGCTCTGCTATCCCTGTGCTCCTAAGGGAGAGGTGGCCAGGAAACCTGCAGTTCTCAAGTGACGCTGTTTGGCTTCTTTTTGAAGTCAATGTTGGACATTCAGGTAGCGAGATAGGCAGAAAGTGGGGAGAAACCTGGTGAGGAAAAAATATCTTAAAACGACAAAAGGTCAGTCATGAAGTCCAAAACCCCTAAGTTCTGTGTTGTATTTTGCTTGGGGTGCAGTAACTTGAAGGTTAAATTAGGCAGTGCTGGGTGCCTTTTCCTTTTACCACAGACACTGGCAATGATTAAGTAGAATAAAAACATACAGCATTGATACTGACATCCTTGTATAGGGTATGTGTGAAAGCAAATTGTAAATTTTCTTACAAAATGCATCCAAAGTTCTTAAAAATTTGCTGCTTCGGCCTGCTTGAAGGATTTTTTTTTTTTGTGAGACAATTATTAATTAAGTGACAAAATATTGGTACACAAAAGTGTTCATCAAAAAAAATTTTTTTAAATAGCAATAGTTAATCAGCTGCCAAATGAATAATTAAAGGTGGTAGGGCTGGCTATGTGGCCTACTGGCTGAGGGAGTCAGGTTCCACATGGCTGACTATGGTTTGAATCCTGCCCCAGTACCTTGAAAAAAATGCTGAGCACATGTGCAAACATGCCCCAGATCTTTATAGGATGGGGAAATGGAGGAGAGGGGGTTGCAGTGTGAACTCACCCCATTGGGTGGGGCTCTGTTCCTCTCTGACTCTCTGTCTCTTTCTAGCAAGTGCATGCTTCCTCTAGGAAAACAAAACCAAAACCAAAACCCTATGTAATACTAATAATGGTATTAACACATGCAATGAAATGGTACACTGAAATAATAATGAACATTTTATTTACTACTATACTGGGTTGTTGGAAAGTCATAACACATTTTGTTTTTTGAGAGGTTTTCGCTATAGGGCGCATGCGCTCGCCAGCCCGACAGAGAGAGACAGAGAGACAGAAAGCGAGAAATCACCCCCCAGGGGGGATGGTCACGCCGCAATCCCTTCTCCTCTATTCTCCTCTCGGGATCCTGGGCATGCACGCACATGCGCCCGGGGTGAGGTCTAAGCCACCTGGTCCGGGACGTGAACCGCGGTCGACTGCGTGGGAGTCCAGCGACATAGCCATTACGCTAACTGCTGGTTCTCAGTCATAACACATTTTTGCATAGAAAAATATGTCACGACTTTCCTGATGACCTAATAAAGACCTGATAAAATGCTACAGATAATATAAGTAGTATGATTTCATTATGTAATACACACATGCATACTGGAAAACTAGGAAACTGAGAGAAAAGATGAACTCCCATAATGTTATAAAATTCCTTCAATCAGGTTTACATAAGTCAGAATTGATGTCAATACCTTATTGTCTTTGAAGGGTTTAAGCATGATTTATCTTTCTCTTTCTCTTCCCCCCACTCCCGTGTTTCCTATTTTGCCAGGAAGTATGCATTAGTTGTATACAGAAAATAATAAAAGTTGAAATAAAAACGAGTAAAATGTCAACCTCAATTTGAGCATATTTCCTTAAAAGAAGAAATCAAGGGTTATTTCACTGACCTCTGTTCTTAGAGCTGTTTTTTTGTGCATTGTAGGGCTTTCTGTTTAGGACCTCCTGAGTCTTTCTCCCAATTGTTTGGAAATGCCAGCTGCCATCTGTTCTTGTATTGACCTAGATCATCAGAAAGTAACATTGCCCTTAGAAAAGAAACTTGGAAGAGAGTCCTGAGACTTAAAACACAAAACAACAAACAAGTTACTCTTCCTGAGAGAGACTAGAGAGCCAAAGGTGGTTAGTGTTTGGTCCCTATTTCCCTCCCAGTTCTAACAGGTTGGCCACTGAATTTCTGGAGCTTTTGTCCCAAGGCAGGTCTCCTCAGGTCCCACTGAAGTCCTTGCCCACATGTAAAACCATACTTAAACTCTTAATTGTGATGTGTATCCCATCAGTGTCCTACTTTCTCAGCATAGTTGTCTTGTAGGCACACATACATGTCCTTAATCTTTTATTTTCACTTAATAGCACCAGGAAATTCCTACTCTACTTATCCAATAGGAAGCTATCTGGTAGTTTTAGTTTGTTGTATTTGGGCTGGTTCTGAATTTGGGTCTACTGTCATGGAAACTACTGCTAAGCGTAGGTGCCTGCAGAGGGCCTCCTGCTCATCCCTGCTAGCCATTTCAAAGAAGGCAAGGCCATGCAACTTGTTTGTGGCAATAGAATGTGGAAAGAAGTAATGTCCCCTTAATCTCCCTTGTCATTCTGTGCACTGTTCGCCCCCTCAGCTGAGATGGAGCATCCCAAAGGGATCTCCGAGACCCAGGGGACACTTAAAAAAGTCCAGATCCACCAGGTGGAAGGAGCCTTGGAGAAGAACTGTTGAGAGGATTCTCCTGACAAAGAATGTCTACATTGAGCCCTTGGTGGGTGTAGATTCAGCTCGTTATGTTAAACCACTGAGATTTTTGACCAATGTATACTTTATGGCTAAATATTGTCAAGTCATAAGAAATGTACTACTTTGCTCTAAGGCCAGAACCACTCGTCTGTAGGAACTGTATACTTCCATCTAGGGCAGAAGACTCTGTATGCCTCTAGCCATAGGGCGCCATCCCCGTACCTGTACCTGTGTGTAAAAACCTCCCTCCCTTTTCCTTCCTTCCTCACTGTAGGCAGCTCTCTCTCGGGAAGAGGACGTAACACCCTATGCCTGCTGGGAGGACTTGCAGGAGTTCATACACAGACTCTGTTATTGCCCATCGGTTGCTTTCCCTAGAGCCTTCACTTACTGCTCTCCGATTTATCAGCCTGTTGTCACTTACACTCCTGGTACTTAGCCTGTTTTGCCACGTTAATTGTGGTTTTAGAGTTCTTATCTCGGTTTTCATTTTGATACCTCATTAACGTTTGGTAAACACCTATTAGTGCATTGTGCCAGGCCCTGCATTAGGTTCTCAGTTCAGTGGCTGACCGGACATGTATTCTGACTTTATAACATTTAGAATTTGAAATACATGATCCTTGCCTCTCAGCTTGGGTGTAAATCCCCCTTACAGTAGGAGTACCCTTGGCTCATGTTGCTGACCTCCCATTTTCAGCAAGATAAAACTGACACTGCTCAATGCTGCCTGGAAAGAACATTAGACAGCCCAGGGCCCTAAGTCCTGATCCAGGAGGAGATCTTAGAGAGCTACCCCTCCACAGGTGTCTCAGAGTTTTTAAGATAGCATAGGAGTTTTTATTTTTACAAACATAATATCTTATAATAGATAACCTATTAACCTATGAGGACCTGAAAGTTTCTAAATTATCTGGTGACATGAGGAAGAATTTTTAGGATCAATAAAAATGTATACATTCACTTGATTTTACTTTTGTAACTCTTCCAATGGAAATATAGTTGGAGGGATAGAGAGAATATATGTTCATGTATCTTTGACTGTATCCCCCGAATGTTAAAAAAAAAAAAAAACTGTCTTGTTTCCACAAATAAACACTTGAAACATGTACTTCCTGTTCTCTTTCAGAACTATTTAAAATATCTAATAGCTCATTCAGCCCCGGGAACAGACTAATCAGAATGAATACTGATCATTTAAAAAGAACAAAACAAACAGAAAACCTATTTGTGATCATACTTGCATGCCGGTGGTATAGTAAGCGGGGTCTGGTATAGTAACATCCTTCCAGTTAAACTATTGAGTGATCAGAAAAGTCATGAATCATTTTTGCATAGAAAAACATAGAAAAATACATCGTGGTTTTTCTGATGACCCAATAATTGATTTGCAAGGATATTTTATTTTCCTTTTGTAGAGCAAGAAAACTGTAATAACAGGACATCTGGCCAGGCAATTGTCTTAGTTAGGGCTGTCAGTAACAGACTCCTACAGACTAAGTGCTTGGACATTAAAAATTTATTTCTCACAGTTCTGGAGGCTGGAAGTCCAAGATCAAAGTGTTGCAGATCTGGCATCTGATGAAGGTACCCTTTCTGTTTCCAAACAGCTGTTATCCTACAAGGCAGAAAGAGGGGAGGTGAGCAGGACTTCTCTTTTATTCCTCTGCTACGGCCCTCATTCCATGCACAGGCTTCCACACTCTTGACCTACTTACCTCCTGAAGGCCACAACTCCAGATACCATCACATTGGGAATTTAGGCTGCAACCTATGGACTTGGGTAGACACAGACATGCAGGCCATAGCAGGAACACGTAGCTGGGAATTCCCAGTTGATTTCCACTCCCCTCTCTGGTAGACCTTCTGTAGCTTGATGCTGACAGTCTAGCCAACTTTTGAGCTTCTCTGGATTCTGACAGAAGATGTGAATCTCAGTTGCAGCCCTTAGTAGCTACATGTTTTGGGCAAATTATTTAAACTTTTGAGGCTTTGTCTCCTGAGCCATCAAAGGGAGACAATATTATTTATCTTGCCCAATTGTAGTGCAGCTGAAGTAACACAAAGCACGCAAGAAGTCTGCACAGTCTAGCAAAAATAGATACTTAGGAGTAGTTCTTATAAATATTAATAAAACAAAGTTAAAGTTGGCTTATAAATAAAAGCCTGCTTCATTTGGAGGGAGTCTTTGAATGTGAAATCATCTGAAAAACAAGCTAATTCTGTAGCCAGTGCAAATATTAATTAGCAGTCTAGCAAGAAGCAGGTCACAAAGCAGAATGTCAATGTGCTAAAATGTCTCTTAGTTTCAAGACAGTAGCACCTTGCTAATTTGTCATGGAGGGGCCTTGGAGCTGAGAGAGATGACAAAAACCTGTGTGAGGAAGAAATTCTCACTGACTAAATCAAGCTTCTGCAAGTTTGAAAAAAAAAAGTGCTACTTTTGTTAACTTTGCTTTGGTTTTTTTGAAATTTTACTTGATACATAATAATCATATGTGTTATTAGGGAACAGTGCAATATTCCAATACATGTACCTAACGCGCAGTAGGAAAGTCAGGTAATCAGTATACCTGTCACCTCAAGCCTTTATTATTTCTTAGTGTTAGGAACATTCAAAATACTCTGTTCTAGCTATTCTGAAAAATAAAAATAAGTTATTATAAGTGTAGTCACCCTACTGTGCTGTAGAAGCCTAGAACTTTTTACTCTTGTAATGATTTTGTACTCAGGCCAGCAGGCGGCATGGCGGTTAAGGCACTGTACTCTCACATGGCCAAGCGTGTTTTAAGTCCCAGACTGGTGGGTTACATTCTCACTTTCCATCTCTCTCTATCTCTCTCTGGTGAGCACATGTTGCCCTATTGCAAATTCAAAAACAAAAATGAATAAAGAATTCTTTAAAAACATAATAGTTTTGTGCTCATTAGCCAACATCTCCCTATTTGCCCTCTCCTTCCCCTTCTCAGCCTCTGGTTAACATCATACTGCTTCCTCTCTGTCTGCACATGTGGGCGTGTGTGTGTATAAAATTTTAAAAAATTATAATTGAGTATATGTGTGCATGAGAGACAGAGGGAGAGAGAAGCAACCCCTTTGGGACTTGATCATATGGCAGTCCTTCCCTCCAGTTCAGTTCTTCAGCCCACCAGGATCCTGGGCTTGTATGCATGAGCCTGGCATGTTTTCAAACCAATGGAGCCCGAGACTCAAACCATGGGCTGCAGGTAGCTTCCAGCTGCCCAGTCTGGTGCTCTACCAGCTAGCCGTGCCACAGAGGCTGTGCTTATTCTACTCTTTCCTCAGTGAGACCAACTATTTTAGCTTCCACATGTGAATGAGAACATGCAGCATTTCTTTTCCTGTGTCTGGCTTATTTCACTTAGCATAATGAAGTCTGTAATAATATCCATAATTGACATTATTATTCTATAGGTGAACACTTCTTCAATTTAAAAAATGGCAGAATTTTTTTTTCCATTTAAAATGGCAAAGTCTACCAGTTGCAGATCTGAAACTAGAGACTCACTCAAACCTACATTTCTGTCTGAACTTTAGTTCCACTATCTAGAGATTATGCAACTAGTCCTACCTTCCAAAAAAAACCATTATGCTGCATTATCAGAAGAATCTCCATGTTCTTTGGTAGGGCCAAATGGAAACAGGCAGGTCAAACAGATTAACCCTGATGAGAAGGATCGCACCACTCATTTCAGAAGTCAGAATCACATTTTGAAAAGAGACAACATTTTGAGTTAAGGTGATCCTAGATTTGACTCCTAATTCCAGACTGAGTATGTGGCCTCAAGTAAGATAGGGAAGGGGCGTTCTTACCTGTCTTACAGGGCTGGTAGAAGTGGACTGTGTGATATACCAAACATAGAAAGCATATGTTTATCTTATAGAAAGCCATGTGTATCTGTTACGTAAATACCATGTAAAAGAAGAAAAAGGCTCAGGCATGAATTTTCTTCTTGATTCCTGCTTTTTACCGACTACACATAGTTAGGGATTTAGTATTCCCTACAAAAGCTTTCTGAAGATGAAGAGGTACTCATTTTAAAAAACAGTAACTTGGCAGGAATTTAATATGCTAGCATTTGTTGGGTAGGTTTTTCCATGTAGCCTCATGTATAAGTCCCAAGATGGATATGCCCTGAATAACGAGGGTTTGGAACTGAAGTTCAGCCACTTCATGTGACAAATCTCAAATCAAAATCCCAGAGGGCCACCCAGGATCTCAGACCATGTTGCTTTTTTGTGACCAGGTGGTCCAGTTCTTACAGATGTAGGCAGGATGCATGCCGGGACAGTGGAGGTAATGCCATGCTGTTTGAGCCAGGCTGTTCTGAGAAGTGGGACCGGATTCTGTCTCGAGGCTGCCTGTGACCTTGAGCCAGGCATGCTCCTTCTAGGGGCAAGTCCTCCCCGAGGTGCCCCTCTGCTCCTGATCCTTCAGTTTAGGAAGTAGCATCTGCCCAAGTCCAGGTTTACACTGAAAAGTGGCTTCTTTGAATAACAAGAGGTAACTAGCTTGTAGACACTACAGTATGAAGTCCTTGGGAGTTAGAGCCGATTCTGACTGGGGTCGTTTACATGCCTGTTAGAATTTATACTGAAAGAAACTCAACTGGGGGCTTTGCCAGTGGGATACTCTTGAGCCTTATACATTTACAAACAAGTGACGTTTCCCCATTTTTAGCAGATAGTAAAGTTCTTCAGTTGAGACATCCATGTTCTGGAACACTTTCTTGTGTGTTCATATGTCCTAATTAACCTTCAAATGCTGTTTTACTTACCGGCTAACGTATGACTGCTCATCTTGTGCTTCCTTTGCCCATAAATGTGGTTCTAGAGAACGAGCACTTCTTTCTCCCCACACACTAGCTTCTTTTCAGCAGTAAACCCTTTGTTTCAGTAGGACCTGAAGTATAACCGCGAGGTATAAGACAGAGAACACTGTCCAACAGTTCTACAGTGCAGATTCTGAGTTTGCCCCTGTGCTAAGATATTTAACTCATTTAATCCCCATGATGAATCTATAGGCTGGGAAAAACAGTGTTATTATTCCCCACTTACAGATGGATGTAAGCTCTTTCCCAGGCCATAAAGATTGTCAGTGGTAGAACTGCATCTTCTCCAGATGCAATTGCATCTAATACTGTAGGCCCAATGTGTGTGGAACCTTCCCTGTTCAGAGCAGCCCTCATTAAAGGTGTTTTCAGAGTTTGATATTTAATAGACATCACCGTGTATCATGTACAAAGCCAGCTCCTCACGGCTCTCTTCCCACACAGTCTCGTCTTCCACATCTCTGTGAATAATGATCCATCCTTGCAGCTTCCTGGGGCAAGCACCAGAAAGCTGATTACATTAGATTTCTTTCTCTGACAGTTTGTGGAGAACTGTGCCTGATCTATCTTCAAAATATATCAAAAAACCCCTCACTACTTCTCTTGATAGTTCTTGATCCAAAAGACTCTCACCCCCCCAGACCAATTGTCTTGGTCTGAGCGTGTCCTCTTACCCAGGCACACTTGGTCAGGTTTTGGCCAGAGCGAGGCCTTAGTGTTGAAATCCATCAAGAGTCGCTCCACTGCTCACAACCTTGTGACGACTCACCTCCCTCTGCAAGCCCCTACGCTGCTCCTGCTGCTCTGCTGGCCTGTCTCCTGCCCACTGTCTACGTGTCTTTCCAGCACTCGATGCCTCTCTATTCCTTGAACACGCCAGGCAGGTGCCTACCCCATTTCCTGTGGCTCTTGCTGTAGGAGCTCACAGCTGTCAGAATTTTTTTTTTTTTTTTTTGAGGTTTTTCCTATAGGGCGCACGCGCTCGCCAGACAGACAGAGACAGAAAGTGAGAAATCACCCCCCCAGGGGGGATGGCCATGCTACAATCCCTTCTCCTCCATTCTCCTCTCAGGATCTTGGGCACGCACGCACACATGCCCAGCGTGAGTTTTAAGCCACCGGGTTGGGGACG
>NW_006159875.1:61534-67338 GCF_000334495.1 Tupaia belangeri chinensis | reverse complement strand
TTCCTATAGGGCGCATGCGCTCGCCAGCCAGACAGAGAGAGACAGAGAGACAGAAAGCGAGAAATCACCCCCCAAGGTGGATGGTCATGCCACAATCCCTTCTCCTCCATTCTCCTCTCGGGATCTTGGGCACACACGCACACGTGCCCAGCGTGAGTTTAAGCCACCGGGTCCAGGAAGCGAACTGCGGTTGACTATGTGGGAGTCCAGTGACATAGCCATTACGCTAACTGCTGGCCCCAGCTGTCAGACGTTTTTGTGGCTCCCTCTCTCCAGGTTTCTGCTTAAACACTGCTGTATGACTAAGGCCATCCCACACTGACAATGACTAACCCCTCCTCACCACTCCTGGAAGTGCCTTTCCTCTCACTTTGTCTTATGGTTCTTTCTAGCACTTTCCACCACCTGGCATGCTCCATGATTCTGGTCGTCTATTGCCCACAACCGCCCACTCCAACCTCTACTAGAATGTTATGAGGAAAGGACAAGAACTTCATTTATGCTTGCTATTGTCACAGACCCCGTAGCACCTGTAGTAGTTAGATAAAAACTTGTTGAATAAAACGAGCAGGTTTTCAAGGGTCCATGGCCTGTAGTTTCGTAAACTGTCATCAGTCCCTGGGCTGAAGGAGGGACACACGTGTGATGTTTGTGGACTCAGGTAAAAGGAAGGGTAGCTGGGACCAGGTCAGACCTGCCTCTAAGTATACTCCAGATCACAAGGATCAGGAGTCTAAATAACATATAGAAGTATCCAAGAAGGTGAGAGAGGCTAGTCTGGAAGCACCCCTTCATTTCATTTATACCAATGTTAACCTTCAAGGAAGGGTAACATTAAACTGAAAGGGGATGAAAGAGGTACCATCTGCAGTGCCTATGTCAACTAAACTCACATCTACTGGAAAGTGTGCAGGACCCCGAGTGGGGCACAGGAGTATAAAGCACTGGGCATGAGTTAGAGGCCAGTGCTAGAAGCCACAAAGCCCAGGAAGGTGGCACCCACTGGAGAAGTCTTGGTTGTGCAGGATCATAGCAGGTGGTACCAGGCCCACAGAGCTAAGATTCCAGAAAACACCTGCTGCTAAGTCCAGACTTCCTCACTGGCAGAATGGAATCTACTCCTGTCCTTTCTTTTTCCCTGTGTGGGTGGGTGGGGGTGGAATTCTGCAGGTGTGGGAGGTAGCACCTGCAGCCAAGCTGAGCTGGGAAGGCAGGGCCCGCACCTAACGGTGTAACAGGTTACCTGTCGGCAGGTTGCTCCAGCTTATGTTTATGGTATTTACCTTCTGTTCCTTTTGATTCATTTGTTTGTTTAAAGGAAGATTAAATAACCTCACACAATATCATACCACTCGGAAGTAAAATGAATCTTGAGACTTTGTTTTTTGCAAGGAGATAATGAGGTAAACAAACACCTCTGTCTCCTGCCCACCTCTCTCAGGTGTGCCTGCTGTCAGGATTCTTTTATAATAACCATACTGGTGAGTGCACACAATTTTTTCTATTCAAATACTTTTCTTTTTCTCCTTTTTCTTTTTCTTTTTTTCTTTTTTTCCAGATAGTTTTGTCATTCAGCACATGCGCTTACCAGAGAGAGACAGAGGGAAAGTGAGAAATCACCATCCAGAAGAGATGGCCACACTGCAATCCCTTCTTCTTCATTCTCCTCTTGGGATTTGGGGCATGCATACACATGTGCCCAGAGTAAATTAAAGGGAACTGTAATCATTATTTAGCCTAGAGTTTTAAACTGGCGGCCCTCAGATGTGATTTATTTGGCCTGCAAGATTTTTTTTCGGTTGTCATCCAATTAGTTGATACTTTTAAAAATTTATGAATCCAATCTAAAAATATTCTTTCCCAGAATCTCATAAATGGTGGGACATGGGGTAAAACTGATCTTGCATTCCTGTGACAACCATCAGCTGAGCTGGGTAGAGGCCGATTAGTTAATACTGGTCCTAAACCACATGATTAGTCACAAATAGTGTAGTATATTTCTATTGCTGCATAAGAGCCACAAACTTACCAACTTAAAACAGCACCCACTGGGCCAGCAGGTGGCATGGTGGTTAAGGGCGCTGGACTCCCACATGGCTGACCATGGTTTTGATTCCCAGACCTGGTGGCTTACTTTCTCACTTTCTCTCTCTCTTTCTTACTCTGTCCTTTTCTCTCAAATTTAAATGAGTAAATAGATGAAGTTAAAATTAAACAAAACAAAGCAAAAAAAAAAAAGACAAAAAGACATAAAATATCAGCACCCACTTAGTAGCTTACAGTTGCATAGGTTCAAAGTTCAGCAGCATGGATGACTTCTCTGCTATGGGCCTCATAAGGCCAAGATCAAGGTACTAGCTAGGTATACTCTTTTTTTTGTTTGTTTCTGAGAGGTTTTTTGCCATAGGGTGCGTGTGCTTGCCAGACAGACAGAGAGAGAGATAGAAAGTGAGAAATCACCCCCCAGGGGTGATGGCCACACTGCAATCCCCTCTCCTCCATTCTCCTCTTGGGATCTTGGGCACAGATGCACACGTGCCCGGCGTGAGTTTAAGCCACCGGGTCTGGGACTTGAACTGTGGTCGACTACATGGGATTCCAGCGACATAGCCATTACGCCAGCTGCTGTTCCCCTAACTTATTATTATTTTTAATTTGGCCAGAGAGAGAGAGAGTGAGAAAGCAAGCCACCAGGTCTGGAACTCAAACCATGATCAGCCATGTGGGAGTCAAGCACCTAAACCACCATACTACCTGTTGGCCCCAGAAATCATTGCTTTAATGGCATCAGTAATTCCTAGAGAAAATCAGGACCACACAGAGGCCAGCTGCAGTGCGAAGGAAAAGCTAAGAAAGGCAAGCAGAGCAACAGATATGCTCAGAGGACTTCTGCTACCAGGGAAAAGATGAGTGTCCATGTTCAAGGCGCTGTGCTGAACACAGAAAACCATTGAAAGCACAAGTCTCACCTTCGGTGTGAGGGCCAATAGCTTTGTTCACCTAAAGCTGTGATTTCGACTATATCTTTAGCGCCAGAGTAAGCAAGAATACACTCATGCCCAGTTAACTACAAGGAACATCACATGTCTTAAACATTTGCTCTAAACTGAAGATTTAAAGACATCACTGCCCAGCCTGGCCCTAAGGCACAGCAGCTAAGCCTGGGTTTAGAGCGACAGATTCCCATGTGTCCTATTGCAGTTCAAATTCCAATCCAGCAGCTTGCAAAACACTCTGGGTGCATGTGTGTGCTTGCTTAGGAGTCTGGCAGGATGTGGAGACGGAGGAGAAGGGATGCTGGTGTGATCACACCTGTTGGGGAGTGATTTCTGTCTCTCTCTGGCAAGCACGCACGCTTATTACTACAAGTAACTGCACTTTAAAAATGCACTCTTATCATCGTTCTGTTCCCAGTTGTTGAAAAGCCTTATCGTGGGTCCTGTACACGCAGGGGATTCCTTTTCTCTTGCCTTTTTTTAAGAATTTCTCTTTTCACTTTGTTTTCTGTAGTTTGATAATATAGGCTTACTTTTATTAGCTATAACTTTTTAAAATTTTCCCTTATTTAAGTATGTTGATCTCATTGAATCTGTGAGTTTATAGTTTCACCAGAAAAATATATTTTCTTCAAATGCTTTTTTTCCATTGTTTTTATCTTCTTCCTTCACTCCGATTACACACAAATTAATCCTTGTAACTGCGTTAGACCTGGCACGCTCTCTTCTCCTACTTTCTTTCTTTTTGGCTTGATCTACGCTCTCTTGAGAATTTCTTCTATCTAGCTAATGTGCTGTATGGAATTTGGACTCTTGGTGCTGGAGTTCTGCCTTTATAACCTGAATATTCCATGGACATTCAGGATATTGAGTTGTATCTTACATTGATATAAAAAGCCAAAATTGTTGGCTATTTGGCAGAGAAAGGATTGTCATATAGTTGAAACTGCATTTACATAGGCAAACTTAGCCATGTACACACAACATCTGGAAACCGGCTTGTTTGGGTAGATGAGAGGCTTTGGAAGTACAACATGTAGTTGAATTTTAGTTTAAATTTGAATCTTTACTTGTATCTTGAAATGTTATTTAAAAATAATATTACAATGCATCATTGAAAAGTAAGAGTTATTTGTATACAATAGATTGTAAGTCTACCAGCTATATGGTAACAGCAGAAAATAAAGAAAAGAAACATTAGGATAAATATATTGGAAAAGAATACATGCATTTTGAAGCTAGGAGAGGATGCTTTCTATGGGACTAGTACATAGGTTGGTAATAATTGACCTTCCAGGTGAATTTATAAAGGAGTTGCTTGACTTTGACAAATAAGAATATCATTTTAACCAAATAGTAAAATCAAACAAGATCCTCTATTTTTCTAAATAGTAAAAATTATGAATGCTAAAGAGGTTAAAGAATTAATATTGGTCACGCTCTTTAAGGAAATGGTCAGTGGGCTATGAAACACCAGAGAACCGTGAAGGATTTAAGCAATGCTTCACCTCCTAGGGAACTGTCATTAGGCTTAAACCCCATGTCGGTTGCAGTTCTGAAACAGAAATTAGCATGTAAATGCCACCCTGTGGCCCCCGTGGCATGACCTGGCTGCTTTCCCTCAACCATCAGCCCTGTTTCTGTTTCTGTTGCAATCACATCCTTTCACTCCATGCACTAAATCACTTGGTACCTTGGGACTCTTCTCCTGGCACACTGTCTTCATCTCCACCTTTGTAACCACCAGGCACAGACAATGTCCATATTCCTCCTCTGAGCATTGGTTTCATGTTTCCAAGTGACAACTTGTCCTCTCCATCTGGCACTCTGAGGCAGCTCCAGTTCAGTATTTTCAAATATGATCTCATGATGTCTTTCCTCAAACTGTGTCAACTGCTGTGTGGAGCGGGCTGATATCTATTCTCTTATGAACACCAGAATCCTCTACGCAGAAGATAATGTATTTCCACATGGCCCCTGAGCTAAGCACGGTTTACAACTTTTTTAGATGGTTGTTAAAAAAAAAAAAAAGTAGGATAAATTAAAAAGAATAGGCAATGAAGTTCATGCATAGCCTGGGCCTGCAAAGTCTAAATGTTTAGTATAACAGCTCTCACAGAACAGAATGGGACCAGCAGTTGACGTAATGGCTACATCACTGAATTCCCATGTAGTCGACTGCAGTTTGAGTCCCGGACCCGGTGGCTTAAACTCACACTGGGTATGTGTGTGTGCATGCCCAAGATCCCTAGGAGGAGAATGGGGGAGAAGGGATTGCAGAGTGGCCATCCCCCCTGGGGGTGATTTCTCACTTTCTGTCTCTCTGTCTCTCTCTGTCTTTCTGGAGAGCGTGCATGTTCCCTGTAGCAAAAAAAAAAAAAAAAAAAAAAAAAGTGGTCAATGCCTAACTTAGATTGATCTTCAATACTTTCTGTCTATGTGCAATATCCAACCCATGACAAAATTATATCAGTTTTGCCTTATGACTATTCCAGTTGTGTATCACCACTGCCACCGGTAAGAATCTGCTCATCTCCTGCTTCAACATTTGTGGCAGCTTCCTAGTAACAGTTTATTTCCCTGAGTTCCTGAAAGAACATTTTGAGTCTCATAGTCATAATCAGAAATTTGATTTTGGCCTTCCTACTCCAACTTGTAATGCTTTGGACCAAAATACATGATGTGAAAAACTTTTGTAGGCATTTCGCAGGAAGGTGCCTTTGGTTAGGGAAGACTTACACTCTCAAAATACTCCTGGAAGAAGATAAAACAACTTGATCATGGAGTAAACATGAGAACCATCCCCTG
>NW_006159875.1:43985-61503 GCF_000334495.1 Tupaia belangeri chinensis | reverse complement strand
AAAGAGTGAACATAATGCAATTGGGGTGTAAAGTTTCTGGCTGGGGAGAATTTAGGAAGCTTTTCGTGTTTGTCAGGGTTTTAGTTCACCTTGAAGACAACAGCATACTAATGGCGTTAGGAAAGAAAAGAGGATGATGAATGTGGTTTATCAAGGGGGCTTCATTTGAAGGTGATAGTAAGTGGGATTAATTATTTCTGAAAGGTTCCTGTAGACGAGATAAGCAGAGAGAAAACCTGCACACGTGCAGGTGTCATAATATCTCTGACACACCTCACATGTCCCCCATAGAGTGCCTTGGTAATGAAGTTATGTTTAGAGAAACAGTCATTATATTAGATTCAGAGTAACCTTAATCCATCTTTGATATCTGACATGAGGTAATAATATCCATTCAATAGAAAACAAGGTTTGGGGGCCAGCCAGTGGCATGAGGTTATGACAGCTGGATCCCGAAAGGCTACCTGTGCTGTTCAAGTCACATACGTGCACACATCCAAAGTCCTAAGAGGAGACCGGAGGAGAAGGGGTGCAGCATGACTATACACTGCCCCCCCACCCCCAGGAGTCCTTTCTCTGTGTGTGTTTCTGGCACATGTGTGTGCTTCCCCAAAATCCCAGGAGGAAACTGGTAGAGAAGGGACTGTAGCACAGCCATTCACCCTGGGAGTTTCTTTCTCATTTTCTCTCTCACTCTGTCTTCCCAGTGAGTGCACATACCTATAGCAAAATTACAGAAGAAAAACAAAAAGGAAAGAAAAGGAAGGAAGAAAAACAAAGAAAGAAAACTGTGATTTGGTCGGTTTGATAAAACACAAGCAGTGTTTGAGCACCCACTAGGTAGTCAATTTTTTTCCAGATGCTGGAGACGCCACAATGAAAGGTACAAGTTGACTTATGGGGCTTTTATTCCAGCACTGAACGTGCTCCCGATGCAGATGCTGGGCACTTGGTGACAGACGACCTTCCTTCTATTTTGGGGGGTAGGGGGGTGGGATGGGGAGTGGTCAAGGGCAAGGAAGAGGACCTAGTCTTAAAAAGCAAATGCCTTGTTTTAACATTTATGCCTCAGTGAACTGGGATGGAGCTAAAAATGGCTTTATTCTTGAAACTGCTTGAAGGAATTCAGTTGAATAGAAAAACATTTTTTCCTTGTTCCTGTGGGCAGCTGGATAAAAAGTTTGAGGCTTTGTTGTTGTCGAGAATGCTGGTCATTTTCATCAAGCTATTCAGAATATTCTGGCCTCCCAAGGAAATGCCCAAGCAGGAAGCAGGTACCGGAGCACATTTTTTTCTAAATTTAAAATAAATCCAGAGGGTTTCATGCCAAATAATCACCAGCTGCTGTGAGATCAATGTGTGTGGAATTATTAACAGGAAGCAAATTACTAAGTACAACCTTTGGAGAAAATTTGTCTCAGACAAGAACTTTCTTTGAAGGATTGTACCCAGCGTGAAAACATTTAATTTCCCCACAGTCACTCCACAGGGAACCACCAGGGGTGCCATGGGCAATAAACAAGAAGATGCTAGCTGCAAGGCTTTGGAATTACTAACCTGAAATACAGACAGGGAAGTTGTAGGGCATAAAAGGTGCATTTTGTCAACAGTATCTTGAAGTCCATGTACGAACTCTAGATTAAAATTGGGGGAAAAGGCCCCTGCTTTTGATTTTGAGGTCCTGTACATACTAGATCCCCAGTAAATGTTAATTCTTACTGGCTAGATGAACCACATCGTCACATTCATGCCACGTCAGTGCTCTAAGACCATTCAGATCATTCGAGTGAAGTTCATTTTTTTACCTAGGGGCATGTGTCTGAACTTGGCCCCAAACTAGTTAGTGACCAGCTGGGGAACTAGACTACAGATCTTTAGAGAAAGTTCTGTTGATTGTTCTACCTCTTTGAAAGGGGTTTATAAACTTATGACAACTCCAATCAGTCTTTAATTTATAATACAACCAGAACACAACTTCACAAAAGCCTTATTAAAATGCAACTAAAAAGATAACCTGAATATCTGTAGCCCTTTTCCTGGTTCTCTCCAGATTTCTTGACTTGGTTGATCATGTGGATGATGTTTACAGGATCATCTGGGAATAAATGAAGAGCCATTGGGAAAAAGGCAGAATATTCAGCCCTGAAGTGTCTGAAATGCTCTGACTTCATTGTAAGTTACTGCTTTGTCATGCAGCCTGCATGGTGAGGACTAGCATGCAAGTCATCAGACTTCCATTAGAAAGAGGCATCGTGTGCAAGAAAGCATCATGGACTCATCACACCGGCTCAGGTGGTGGTGTTATCATTTACTAACTGCTAATCTTACGTGAAGTACTTATTCTTTAAGTTAAAAATGTTCTAATATATTTTTTTAAATGTCTTTAAAGAACTCACATTCTCTGGGACCAGGAGATGGCATAATGGTTACATCACTGGACTCCCCTGTCATTGACTGCAGTTCAAGTTCTGCACCAGTGGCTTAATTCTCATTCTGGGTGTTTGTGCATGTTTGCCCAAGATCCCAAGAGGAGAATGGCAGAGAAGGGATTGCGGCATGGCCATCCCCTCTGGGGTGTGATCTCTCACTTTTTGTCTCTGTCTCGCAGGCAAAGACACATGCACTATAACAAAAATCTCAAACGAAAAAATAAAAGAACTCACATTCTCCCCAAAGAGATAGGTAAGTACACAATTACAAACCCAAAGGCCAAATTCAATATTAGAAATAGTTACATCTAGGAAACTACAATAGTGTTGGTGGTGAGCATTTGAGTTAATACAGGGAAAAACATCACAGAAGTGAAGATACTGGAGCTGAGTTTTGAAGAACAGGTGAGGCTTTTCAGGAGGCCTGGCAAAGACCTGTTCTCTAGGCAGGCAGCCCTTCAGAAACACACTGAGACAGTAGGAAGATTGGGCAGTAATGCGAGCATGGTAAGAAGGTCAAAGCAAGGGCTGATGATGTGGGGAGATGAAGGGAATGCAATCTGAGAGGCAGGAGGCAGAGCATGCTTATTTCTATGCAGTGGGATTTCACTTCACACCATATTTTATAGAGAATTTTTAGTAAGACACAAACAACTTTGGATTTTATAAAGTTTATGCTAGGAGTCATGTGGATCCCTGCTGGGACAAGGAAACATGAGAAATGTGGAAAACAGCTGGGCAGCTGATACTGTCTTCGAGGGTAGATATACACATTGGTAAGAAAGAGTATCAGTCAGGGCAGGCTGGGGGATACCATGGCAACAAAGGAACTTCAAATCCCAGGGGTGTGAAACACCAAAGGCTTCTTCTTCATGTTAGAGTTCCTTATTGGCCAGCCAAGGGCGCTGCTCTTATCTGTTGGCCTGTTGACAGCCTTGGTGTAGAAGAAGGGGAAACATGCAAAAGTGCTTACTAGCTCCTAGAGCTTCTACCAGTGATATACTTGTTTCTCACACTTCATTGACTGAAGGAAGTCACATGGCCAGAGCTGAGTCTGTTGTAGAAGGGACTCATAATCCTTCAATATGAATGGAAACTGGATATTGGTGAAGACTGGTACAGCTCACCAATAAGATGGTGACATTGGAGGGAATGACGTTCTAGTACTGCGTGGGCAGCCACAGGAAGTCACTGGCCTTAAACATCTTGTGCTGTACTTAGCTTCTCATTTTTTAGTAACTCTTATAACTAAACTGCAGGATTATGTCTGCAGGTCCAAAGACGTTGTGAAGATTAAATGAACAAAATCAAAAGGCTGATTTTCTCCCTTCATCATCAGCATTTCAGCTTTTATTTAATTTTTAATTATTATCATAAACTTTTTTATATTACATTGAATCACATATGTCTTTACAGTGTATTACTTTTCTTTTCCAACACAATTACCATACATATAAATCAAGACAAAGACATTACTATCCACATCAACATCATGAAATAACTTTTCATCATTTTTTTCACGTTATTATTATTTATTCTCATTTTTTTGAGAGCTTTTTGCTATGGGGTGCATGTGCTTGCCAGAAAGGCAGAGAGAGAGCGAGCAAGAAATCAACCCCCAGGGGGGATGATCATATCCCAATTCCTTCTTCTCCATTCTCCTCTTGGGATCTTGGGCACACACGCATGCACATTTGCCTGGCATGAGTTTAAGCCAGTTGACTACATGGGAGTCCAGCGATGTAGCCATTACGCCAACTGCTGATCCCTTCTCATTGATTTTTTTAAACATTTGATCACTATATATCATTTGGGTTGGATAAAGAATTTATCCAATATGAAATACTTCTCAGACCATTTCAGTTGAGAATACTATAAATGTTATCATCAACAGGTAATAAACCATTTCTGTGTCCCAATAATGTTAGCCTCTCTATTTATTCTCTTGCTATCCTTCCCTATACTCTTCCCTTCTCCCACCCCATTCCACACTGTCTTCAGCATCCCTAACTATTTTCACTGCTTTTATGCCCTCCTATATTTAGATCTCTACCATAAAGTGTGGATAGTTGGCATATATTAGGTGGTACATATAATATCTTTCTTTCATATTATGGCTTACTTCACTCAGCAATAGATCCATATTTAACCACTTTATATCAAATACCAGAATCTTTTTTTTTTTCATGGCTTAGTAGTATTATAAAGTATATGTGCCACACTTTTTCCATCCATTCATCTGTTTGCAGACATTTAAGTTGGTTCCATGTCTTAGCGATCATGAATAATGCTGCAATAAACATTGATGTGCAAGCTCTTTCCTGACTGAACATTCTCCTGTCCTTTGGGTAGATACCCAGAAGTGGGATTGCTGGATCAAATGGTAGTTCTATTTATAGATCTTTGAGGAACCTCCATATTGTTTTCCACAGTGGATGAACCAGTTTACATTCCCACCAACAGTACAAGAGAATTCTCCTTTCACTATATCCCTGCCAACACTTAACCACTTTTTGTATTTTTAATCTTTGCCATTCTGACAGGGGTTAGGTGGTATCTCATTGTGGATTTAATCTGTTTCTCCATTATAATGAGGGATGCTGAGCATTCCCTCATATGATTCTTGGCTGTTTGTATGCCTTCTTTAGATTTTTGTTCAGCTCATTTTCTTTTTTATTTGGGTTATTTTTTTTTTTTTTTTTTTTTTTTTTTTTTTAAATCAAGTAAGCTGCTTGAGTTCCCTGTGTATTCTCATTATTAGTTTCTTGTCTGAGGCATTTTTGACAAAAATATTCTCCCATTCTGAAGGTTGTCGGTTCACACTTGTTACTGTGTCCTTTGCTGTGCAGAAACTTCTTAATCTGATATAGTCCCACTTGTGTATTTTAGGGATTATTGCCTGTGCTTTAAGAGTCTTATTTAAGAAGTCTGCCTATCACAATGTCTCCCAGAATTTCCCCAGTATTTTCCACCAGTAGTTTTATAGTTTGAGGTCTTAGGTTGAGGTCTTTGATTTATTTTGAGTTGATTTTTGTTAATGGTGAAAGATGGGGGTTCAGTTTCATCTTCCTCCAGGTAGATACCCAGTTTTTCCACCACCTTTTGATAAAGAGGTTTCCCTCTTTCAAATGGATTTCCTGGTATGTTTTGTCAAAAATCAGCTGGCTGTAAGTTTGGGGGTTTATTTCTGGGGTCTCTATTCTATTCCATTGGTCCACCTGTCTGTTATTGTGCCAATACCATGCTGTTTTGGTGATCACAGCTGTAAGGTATATCTTGGTGACATACACTCTTAAGAATTGTTGGAATTCGTTGTTATGAATTGTTGAAAATAACTCGATATTTTCATCTTGCCAATTTAATATCATCTTTGTCTGTGATTTTGGCCAATCTGGCTATGATGTATCTTAGAGAGGATCTTCCTGGGTTGATTTTATTTGAAGTCTTATGTATTTCTTGGGTCTGAATAATTTAATGCCCCTCTAGATTAGAAAAGTTTTCTTCCAGGATTTTATGAAATAAATTATCAATGCCCTTGTTATTTTCGTCCTCTTCTGGGATACAATTATCCGGATGTTGGGGCTCTTGATGGTATCTAATATACTTTGTATGTTATCTTCATTGTATTTGGTTGTTTTCTCAATCTTTTTCATACTTTTTTGAGGTCAAAGATTTTGTTTTGTACATTTGAGATTTGATCTGCTGTGTGATCTAATCTACTTTTAATACTTTCAAGGATGGTTTAATTTCCTGTATCACATTCTTCATCCCTAATAATTCTTTTTTATTCTTTTTTACTGTGTCTATTTTTTCTTTCGAGTCATAAAAGAACTTCCTCATCTCTTGGAGCTCATTGTCTTTTCTCTTGCATCTCAGTTAGTTTGGTCACTACAAATATTCTAAATTACTTATCAGACATGTCCACGACTTCCGTTGTGTTGTGTGTGGGTTATGTGGAGTTGATGTTTTCCCTTGGGAGAGAGCCATTTTGTTAGTTTCTCATGTTTCTTGTGCTCAGTGATTGCTCCTAGTCACCTGGTGATCTATATGTTCCCTCCTAAATTATTCAAGGTATCTCTGAGCATTCAAAGGTGGGCAGGAGTAGCAAATTGGTTATCTCTCTTCTGCTCTGCCTCTCTGTTGCTCACCGGTACACTGTACTGTTGTCAATGGTCCTGGGTGACTCAAAGTCCTCTCTGTTTCTACAGAACAGGTGCACCTCCAACTGAGCTGCTGAGCTTCACCTCAGGAGCAAAGAAAAGATTGTATGGCATGCAACACATGCTGCACTGTCTGAAACACTAAAATCCTGAGAGTCCAAAGGCGAGTGGGGCTGGATTTTCCATGGGCCCTTGCCTTTAAGGCCTGAAGCCACAGTCAGCCTGGCATCTGGCAAGGCTACTAGCTTGAAGTGGTCTCCAGATGGGGGTGAGGAGGGGTGCTAATTTGTCTTACTATCCCAAGGGACAAATCTGAAGTCCAAAGGTGAGTGGTGAGTGGGTGGGCGGGGGTGAGCCCTGGTTCTGGCTTTTAGGGCCTGCAGCCACAGGCAGCCTGGAACCCAGCAAGGCCACTAGTTTGAACCGGTCCACATTTCCGTTTTATTCCAGTGAACAGGAAAACTGGCAAGCCATCTTGATAGTCTTTATTAAAAAAGGATTTCACACCCTTCCTTCTGGAACAGGGATTTTTTTCTCCATGCATGTATAGATGCCAGGTAAGTTTGACCTCTGACCTTGGATTGTGTTTGTGTTTTTCCGGGTATTTGAAAAAGTCTGTGATTAAAAAAGTTCTGGGGGCAAGATCACAGGGTGACTTTTCTGGTATCTTTGCAAACAAGCTTAAAGGGTTGATCCATGGAGTTGATTCATGTAGAAAGACAATGAGTTTCAGAAAGTCGTTTTCTCTCTTGCCTGTCTGTGGATAGATGGAAGCAGCACTGCTCCATCTTTAGAAGTATTACATTATGAGTTAAATTAGAATAAAGTTTTGAGGACTCAGTTTCTCTGGGGCACCTACAGATTTGGTCAGCAAGTGAGGTCACTGGTACCACCTGCCTGTTTCTCACCTGTACATTGAGATGAACAGTTGTCACTTTTGAGCCATAGTTACAATCATAGGCAGCCTTCACTATTAGGGTGCTTTTCTGCAACTGTCGTGCACTTATCAGATCTTCTGTTTCAGTATGTGAGAGTCCTGGACCTGAGATTGTTTTTCACCTGGGAAAGCAGTGCAGTGCTGAGAGTCTGAGTCAGAAGGTAGAGTTCCTCCAGGGTTGAAATATCGAATTAGAGATGGTGACTAAGCTGGGTTAAGTTCAGGATAAGAAAGCAGAAGAAGATGAGTCCCACTTTCAGATAGAGATAGAGCACATTGGGGACAGAGTTACATGTAGTAGATTGTTTACACACCAGTTATTCTTCCAATCTCCTACAGCCTGGCTTTAAACTGAATTTTATTCTTCCTTACTAAATTCTATAACATTTTTGAGTTACTGAAGTAATGCCCCCTTATTTGATTCATTGAACTTTTTTAAATAGATTTTTATTGTTTGATACTTAAAGAATTCAGAATGGAAATTATTAACTCTGCTGCTGGAGTTGAGGGAGGGGCACGGGGGGCTGCACAAATCCAAGGCTTCAGTAGTAGATGGACACTGTGAGTCTTTACTATGCTGGTAAGCAAGCATCACTCATTGCTCCAGGAAACAGCAATGCTATGGGTACTTTCAAAAGTTGTGTTGTTTAGCAATTGATGTGTGTGAATTAATAATCTATGTGTATCTTTTAGAAAAGATTTGCTAAAATAGTTCTTTAAACATGAGGATGTGGGGACCTCTTTGAAAAATTACAAAAAAAGGCTTGAGGGCCTCAAAGAATATTTGAGTATTGTTAAAAATGACATATTTTGGTTAAAAACAGCATTTCTTATAGTTTTAAATTCAAATCAGAGGTGATATTCATAATCCTTGAAAATAAATTCCATTATACTACTAAAATAGAACTTTCACCAAGTTAACCAATAAAATAACTCCAAGAAATGATTTTAATATAAAAAAGACATATCTTAAATTATTTAGAATTTGGGACCAGCAGATGGTGTAATGCTTATGTCGCTGGCTTCCCATGTAGTCAACTGCAGTCAAGTCCTGGACCTGGTGGCTTAAAACTCATACCAGGAATGGGAAAAATCCTGAGAGAAGAATGAAAGAGGACTACATCTTGGCCATCCCCCCTGTGGGGGCAATTTCTCACTGTCTGTCTCTTCATCTCTCTCTGTCTCTCTGATGAGTGCAGACACCCTATAGCAAAAAAAAAAATCCCTCAAAAATTTAGCTTTTGAAGTTTATTGATTTTGTTTATACAAGTCCCTGAGTTCAACGGAATCCACAATAATGTAAAAAATTTTAGTGAGGACATTTCTTGATATTTTTATGTGTCAATTAAGCTAGGCTTATTTTTAAATTATTGACTATTGAAATGATGCTACTGAATTAGGACCACTGAAGACCTTTAGCTCAGACTTCACCCTCATGCCCTCCAGATTTAGCCAGGTGCCAGGTCACCTCCTCCTGCATGCCTGTGAATGTTCAGATTTAACTCAAAAACTAAGAAAAAATGTGTAATTAATTAGATGACCAGAAACCACTGCAGAGGCTTAAGAAATATAAGAAACTGGGACCAGCGGTTAACGTAATGGTTATGTCATTGGACTCCCATGTAGTCGATTGCAGTTCGCGTCCTGGGCCCGGTGGCTTAAAACTCACGATGGGTGCGTGTGCGTGCATGCGCAGGATCCCGAGAGGAGAACAGAGGAGAATGGATTGCGGCGTGGCCATCCCTCCTGGGGGGTGATTTCTCTCTTTCTGTCTCTCTGTCTCTCTCTGTCTGGCAAGTGCATGTGCCCTATAGCAAAAACCTCTCCAAAAAAAAAGAGAAAGGATTTAAAATATCCATAGTGACAAAGCTAACAGAGATGCAAGAGCAAAAAGACAATGCTCTCCAGAAGATGCAGATGAAAAGAGACAATGAGCTTTAGGAAGTGAGGAAGTTCTTGCATGATCTGCAAGAGGACATACACATCATTAAAAAAAAAAAATCAGATGAAATTGTTAGAAATGAAGGCTGTAATACAGGAAATCAAAACCTCCCTTGAAAGTATTAAAAGCAGATTATATCTTGCAGAAGATCGAATCCCAGGTGTAGAATGTAGAACTTCTGACCTAGAAAAATTCACCAAAAAGACTGAGAAAATAACCAAAAAAAAATGAAAATAACATACGAATAATACAAGATGCCATTAAACACCCAAACTTCCAAATCACTGGCATCCCAGAAGGTGAAGAAACTAATAAGGGCCTTGATGATCTCTTCCATAAAATCCTGGAAGAAAACTTTCCAAACCCAGAGAGGCACTCAAATATTCAGATCTAAGAAAAAACAAAGGACCCCATGTAGAATCAACCTAAGAAGATCTTCCCCAAAACACATCATAACCAGATTGACCAAAACCACAGAAAGAGATAAGATACTAAATTTTGCAAGAGAGAAACGTCAAGTTACTTTCAAAAGATATCCCATAAGGCTAACGTCAGACCTCTTATTGGAAACAATGCAAGCAAGGAAAGAATGGGAAAACATATTCAAAGTCTTAAGTAAAAAACAATTTCAACCAAGAATACTATGCCCAGCAAGGTTATCTCTCATGGAAAAAAAAAAAAAAAAAAGACAAAAACACTCTCAGATAACAAAACCTGAAAGAATTTACCAACATCAGACCAGCTCTCCAAGAAGTAAGTGCTGAAAGGAGTGCTATACCAGGAAAACTAAAGTCGGAAACACAGAAATAAGAGAACAAAAAACAACCCAGAAAATGGCCAGCCTAATGGTAGGGACGAGTCTGGAATTGAATGTTAACTTCCTGAGTTTAAAGATCAGACCACAGTAAACCGCAAATTCAATAGAAGAGAGATTAATTACATGAGACTGAACGGGTAAAATAGAATTTTATGACTTTTGACTAAAAATTACTTATTTTTTTATGCCTTGTTTTACAAATTTAAGGATTTTTGTCTTCTCTGGAGCTGTTGATAGTTTCATCTACCCACTGTTTGAACTGAATCCTAACCTTTTTCCTAGCTTGAAGTCTTAAGCAAATTTCTCTTAACTTTTTTTATTTTGATCTATTAAAATTAGATCTGTTTTTCTTGAAATTAAAAGATGCTTTAAAATACCTACTTAATGACTGCAGTAAACTATATAGCCCCAGCTAGGTGCTACTTTATAGTATGTTCACTTTACTCACTGAGGTTTATGCTTAAAGTCAGACATATGTTCATAGGTACGTATACATCAGCTGTGCTTGCTATAGAAAGTTCTTAGATTAATTAATATCTTTAGAATCAATAAAAATGTACATAAAACAAAGCATGGAAAGCAACTGTAGATAGCAGAGAGAGTGTTGAAGGAGTGTGGGAAATGGCAAAGGGTGAGATTTAGGGAATCAAGAGGGGGAAAAAAAAGAGCAAAATTTATAAGATACAAGAAATGGAAAATTATTTGTTGACAATAACATTTATGGTAATAGCCTTCATTAAACCATTATACAGTGTATTCTAGACAGAAAATCTCATTTTGTATACTTTATTCATATTTCGTGAATGAATGTAAATAAATAAATTTAAAATAAAAGAAAAGGAAATGATGCTGCCACAAGCTGAGGGCTACCAACAGCCACCAACAGCCAATAAATGACTCTCCTTTAAAATCTCCAGAGAGGCATAGCCTTGACCAGCACGTTAATTTCAGACTTCTGGTTCCCAGAATTATGAAGCTGTTTATTTCTGTTGTTGTAGGCCACCAAGTTTATGGCAGGTGGTTATGTCAACTCCAGGACACTGACACAGTGTGCATTAAAAATGCATTAAAAATGCAATGTATGTAATGACTGCAGTAAGCTATCTAGCCCCAGCTAGGTGCTACTGTATAGTATATTCTCTTTACTCACTGAGGTTGAGAACTGGGTATGAAGTGATACTAGACATACTTGTTGAAGGGGATAAGAAAGTACTTTGTTCTAATATTGAAGGATGATTCTGAACAAGACTGGGATGAAACCAATAGAGTATCACAGACTGAAATACTAGTGTCTCACGCTAAGTAACATTTAATGAATAATAAAGACATAAACAGGGGAAATCATCAGAATAGCATCCCCAGAGTTGGGGGCAGGGATTTCTTTAAAGAAAGTGATACTTTTGATTATCAATCATTCTAGAGTGTTGTAAGCTCAAGGATAAACTAAAGACACGGAGAGTAAATGTCCCCTTCTTTTCCCAATTTCAAGCTTCGTTTGAATTCTGAAACCTCTGCTGGCATGGGATAAATGGAATTTCATTGTGATATGCATAAATGCCCATTCTGTGAAAGGCTTGAGATGATTGTGTAAGTGTTATTTAATAGCAGTTGTAAAACATTATGTTGTTTTTCATTATTTTTAAGATTATTAAATTTTGTTGAGAGACTTATAGTTCTGGCTGAAATGAAGTAACAAAGACTGGATTTATCTTGCACTTAAAAGAACCATGAAAACCAGGAAACGTGTGTGAAAACTATTTCCAAAACATTAGATAACAGGCAAAAAATGCAGTAATCTCTGAGAGACTGGAAACAAGTTACATGAGCCCTGTGGTTTTCCATCTTAATGCCAGCAAGTGTTATGGTGGTTAAGGCACTGTACTCCCATATGACTGACCACAGTTTGGGTCCTGGACTTAGTGGCTTGCTTGCTTATTTTCTCTCTCTCTTTCTCTGTCTCTCTCTGATCAAACAAAGAAGTAATAATAATAAGTAAAATTAATTAAGCTACACACAGAGAAAATTCCAGAAATACATAGAGGGTTCCCCTTGAATAGTAAGTAGAGAATTAAGTTCATATGAATAAAGTCACTGAGACAAAGGAAAGAACAACCTGGGAGTATTACAGAAAACAATACCCCACCATACAGTGCTGGCAGTAATGTCTGTTCCCACTGTCAGACTAGAAATTCTTATAATTCATGGGATACCGAGTATAATATTCAAAATTGTTGTCTCAATAGTGAGTAGTAACTAACTTGAGATTAAATATTGCCCTGGCACACTCTAACAAATCTTAAAATCAAGATTTCAAAGTATTAAAGCTCAATAATATATATTTTTAAGAATATTATAGGAATGAAAATGTATCTAACAACTGACAAGATAAAACCATAATATCTGACATTAGATAAAGAATTATTGGTTATACAAAGAGGCAGAAAAATGCAACTTATAATGAGAAGATAAATGAATAAAACCAAACTGTTGTAGAACTGACTTAAATGTTAGATTTAGGAAAGAAAGTAATTAAATAGTTATTGCATATATTGGTTATAATGTCCACTCATGGTGGCATAACATATGAAAAAGAGAGAAATCAGACTTCTCAAAATTAAATCTACAATGTCTGAGAAAAAATGCACTGGATGAGATTAGACATTGTAGAAGTAAAGATTTATAAGCATGATAACATAGGAAAAGAGACTAATAAACATGAAATCATTTAAAAGTGAAAAGAATATTAGTGAGTTGAAAGACAACTTCAAGTCATCTAATATACATGTAACTGAATTTTCCAAAGGAGAGGAGAGATGGGAAAATGGATATGTGAAGCAATAAAAGTTGATTTATTTTGGATGTATGGAAGTTAACTATAAATCAACATCATATGAGAAGTTTAATGAGACACAAGCCCAAGACACAAGAATAAAGCCACAACTTTGTACATTGTAATTCAATTTCTCAAATCTAGTGATAAACAGAAAGTGCTAAAATAATATAGAAGATGGGGACAGCAAGTGTCATGGTGGTTAAGGCATTGTACTTCCACATGACTGAACACAATTTGAGTCCTGGACCTGGTGGCTTGCTTTTTTACTTTCTCTGTCTTTCTCTCTGACTCTCTCTAGTCAAATAAAGAAATAATAAGTAAAATTAAACAAGCTAATTCTAAAAAAATGAATTCAGAAGAAAAAAGGGTATGCATAGATACATAGAGAAAAATGCAGAGAGAGAGATATGCCAGCATACTTCTCAATGGAAAGTACATGAAGAAAGGGAATCATCATTTTCAAAGTGCTGAAGAAAAAACCCTGTCAGTCTAGAATAATGTACACAATGACAATACCCTTCAAAAGTGAAGGTAAAATAAGTTTTCAGGCTTACAAAAGTTGACAGAATTCATCACCAGAAAACTTACATTACTTTCTTTTTAAAGCAGAAGGAAAATTATACTGGGCGAAATATGGAGCCACCAAAAGGAAGAGGAGTTACTGGTAATGGTAACCACATGAGTAAAAATACCAGGTTATATCCTTTACTTAAATAGATTTAAACTATTTTTGACTGTTTAAATAAAAATGATAATGTAACATAGGGTTAATAACATACGAGAATGAAATGCTTTTTGTTGTACATACAACAAAACCAAAGATTGGGAGGGAAAAAAAGAATTATACTATTGTATGACCTTTATGCCATATTTAAATGATATAAATCACTTAAAAAGAGATTATGATATGTCAGAGAAGTATGTTACAAACCTTAAAGTAGCTACTAAATAACTAAGCCAAAAGTTATAGCTAATAAAGGAAATAATTTAAAAAAATTCAAAATAAGGCAGAAGAGAAATAAACAACATGGCCCTTGCTCTGCAGGAGAGTGCCAGTTCCATCTCTAGGCTCCTAGCCAGCAAGGGAAACTTCCAGGCTCCCAAGACCAGGCTCCCAAGACCAGGACCCCACCCCCTAGAGAGGTAGGCAGGTTTTGATTTTTTTTCTCTTTGCTCTTCTTTTTTGTTTTGTTAATACCCTCCTTTCCCTTGTCCCACAGAGTGGCCCTTGCTCTGCAGGAGAGTGCCAGTTCCATCTCTAGTCCCCCTGTGAAATCGTGCATGCGACTTTTTCTTTATTCTCCTCTTTGCTCTTTTCTTTCCTCTTACATTATCCTCTTTTTCTCATCCTCCACCCTGTCAGAGGGATTAGACAGATCTAGAATCATAGTTCTGAAATTCTCTAGTTCCATAAGGTCCCCCGGGATCCTCCCCTGTACTGAACCACCTGTGAATACAGAGATACTACTCTTCAGACACCTGAATAGAGTACACTTCTTGAGACCACATTGCTAAAAATAACAGAAGAGAGACTTTTGCACATGTTAATTCACAGCAAAAGTCAAACACACTTGCTCCTAAGAGGTATTCAAAAGTGAATATATCTTCCAATGTCTAGAAGTAGAAAAAGAGCTTCAGGTCTGAATAAACTAGGAAATATGTCTCCATCAAAGGAACAGAGTAACTCCCTTCCATCTCTCCTAAAATCTGAGGAAGTTACCAAAATGTCAGAGAAAGAATTTAGAACATTCATGGTGAACAAATTCTGTGAGTTGGAACAGAAAAGAGACAACGAACTACAGATTAGGAAGTTCTTCCAAGATATGAAAGAAGAAATGGACACTCTGAGAAAAGGGAACTCTCTTATACTGCTGGTGGGAATGTAAATTAGTCCAGCCACTGTGGAGAACAATTTGGAGATTCCTCAAAAATCTACAAATAGAACTACCACATGATCCAGCAACCCAACTCCTTGGTATCTACCTGAAGGACAGAAGAATTCTTCATCAGAAAAGTGCTTACACATTGATGTTTATTACAACACTATTCACGATTGCTAAGACATGGAACCAACCCAAATGCCCCCAAATAGATGAATGGATTGAAAAACTGTGCCACGTATACTCTATGGAATACTATTCAGCCATAAAAAGCCCCAACAAAACCCTGGATTTTGACAGAAAGTGGGAGAATATGGAAGATTTACTGCTGAGTGAAGCAAGCCATGAAGGAGAGACACTGTATGTCTCCACTTAATATATACCAAGTGTCCACACTCTATTACTGGAACTGATTGACTAAAGGATGTACAAACACAAGAGATAGGCGTGAATGCCAGATGTGGTGTGTGTGGAGGAGTAGGGCTTGGGGAAGGACATTTGGAGGAGGGATATGGAGACAGAGCATTGATGGGATGGGAAGGTAGTGGTGTTATCTGTTGAAGATAATTTGATCAACTGGACTGGGGAGAAATGTTCACATATTGAAATGTTCACTTTGTAAGCTAAATAATGTAATTGAATGTATTAAAAATAAATAAAATAAATAAAAAAAATCAGATGGAGCTATTAGAGATGAACTCTGTAATACAGGAAATCAAAAAGTCTCTTGAAAGTATTAAAAGTCGATTAGACCATGCTGAAGATCAAATCTCTGCTATAGAAGATAACACCTCTGACCTAGAGAAAACCACCAACAAGAGAGAAAATAAAAAAAAGAAAAACTAAGATAATATATGAGAAAAACTAGACTCCATTAGACGCCCAAACATCAGAATAATTGGAACCCAGAAGGTGAAGAAACTAATAATGGTATGGAAAATCTATTCCATGAAATCCTGGAAGAAAATTTCCCAAATCTAGAGAGGCACTCAAGCATCCAGGCCCAAGAAATACAAAGAACCCCAAATAGAATCAACCCTAGAAGATCTTCCCCAAGGCACATCTTAGCCAAACTGTCCAAAACCACAGATAAAGACATGATACTAAAACTGGCAAAAGAGAAATGAGAAGTGACTTATAAAGGTCATCCCATCAGACTAACACCAGATCTCTCAACAGAAACAACGCAAGAAAGGAAAGAATGGAAAGATGTATTGAAAGTGTTAAGAGAGAAACAATTTCAACCAAGATTATTATATCCTGCAAGATTAGCCTTTATATGAGAAAAAAAGATTAAAATCTTCTCAAGCAAACAAAACTTGAAAGAATTTGCCAACACCAGACCAGCTCTGCAATGTTCAAAGAGAAAGAAGGGCACTATATTGTAGTAAAATGATCAACAGATCAAGAAGATATAACACTTATAAATATCTATGCGCCTAACACAGGAGCACCCAAATAGACTGTTAGATCTAAAAGGGGAGGTAGACTGCAATACACTAGCTGTTGGAGAACTCAATACTGCACTATCGCTTCTGGACAGATCATCTAGACAAAAAATAGATAAAGAGATAAAGGATCTAAACAATACCATAAATCAAATGGACTTAACAGACACTTATAGAACTTTCCATCCAAAAACCATGAGATACACTTTTTTCTCATCTCCACATGGAACTTTTTCAAAGATTGACCACATCATAGGACATAAAGCAAGCCTCTACAGATTCAGAGGCATAGAAACTATTTCCAGCATCTTCTCTGACCATGATGGAATTAAACTTGATCTTAATTTCAAGAGAAATCCTCAAAAATACTCAAATACATGGAAACTAAATACCTTACTCCTCAATGACTCCACTACTACTGAAGAAATAAAGACTGAAATCAAAAGATTCATGGAAGCCAATGACAATGAGGACACGAGTTTCCATAATCTTTGGAACACTGCTAAAGCAGTCATAAGAGGAAAGTTCATAGCAATTAGTGCACATAAGAGGAAGATGGAAAGATGCAAATAGATCACCAAACATCGTGCCTTATAGAATTGGAAAAGCAACAGCAAAAAGAAAAAAAAATCCAGAAAACTCCAGGAGAGAGGAAACAATAAAGATACGAGCAGAAACAAATGAAATAGAAAATAAATGAACTATACAGAAAATAAATGAAAGTAAAAGCTGATTCTTTGAAAAGATAAAAAAAAATTTATACACCACTAGCGAGACTTATTATGAAGAAGGGAGAAAGGAACCAGGTTAATCAAATCTGCAATGAAGCAGGTAATATAACAACAAAGTAGAAATACAAAACAGCATTAGAGTATACTATGAACAACTATATGACAAGAAACAAGATAATCTGGATGAGATGGACAAATTCCTGGACACATATAATCTACCAAGATTGAGCCAGGACTATATAGAAAGTCTGAATAGGCCCATTACAAGCCAGGAGATTGATTCAGAAATAAATAACTTCCCAACAAAGAAAAGCCCTGGCCCTGATGGCTTCACCTCTGAT
>NW_006159875.1:16363-41055 GCF_000334495.1 Tupaia belangeri chinensis | reverse complement strand
GAAAGACTTATTCTTATATAAGACCCCCAAAGCACAGTTGATAATCCCCAAAATAAACAAGTGGGATTACATCAGACTAAGAAGTTTCTGCATGGCCAAAGACACAGTAATTAAGTGTGAATCAACAGCCCTCAGAATGGGAAAATATTTTTGTAAATTATGCATCAGATAAGGCACTGATAACCAGAATACACAAGGAACTCAAGCAGCTGTTTGGAAAGAAAAGGTGGTCAACTCTATTAAAGATGGGAGAATGAGTTGAAAAAATCACTTTCTAAAGATGACATATGAATATGGGAAGATAGTTAGCATAATGACTATGTCGCTGGACTCCCATGTAGTCGACCATGGTTCGAGTCCTGGACCTGGTGGCTTAAACTCATGCTGGGCGCATGTGCATGTGTGCCCAAGATCCTGAGAGGAGAATGGAGGAGAAGGGATTGTGGCGTGGCCATCTCCCCTGGGGAGTGATTTTTCACTTTCTATCTCTCTGTCTCTCTCTGTCTGTCTGGCGAGTGCATGCTCCCTATAGCAAAAAACTCTTCAAAAAAAAAAAAAAAAGATGACATGTGAACAGCCAAAATGCATATGAAAAATGCTCCACATCCCTCATTGTAAGGGAAATGCAGATCAAAACAACAATGAGATACCATCTAACCCCAGTCAGAATGTTTAAGATTAAAAAAACAAAAAATGTAAGTGTTGGTGGGGGTGTGGTGAAAGGGGAACTCTCTTACACTGCTGGTGGGAATGTAAATTATTCCAGCTACTGTGGAGAACAGTTTGGAGATTCCTCAAAAATCTACAAATAGAACTACCATATGATCCAGCAATCCCACTCCTTGGTATCTACCCAAAGGACAGAAGAATTCTTCATCAGAAAAGTGCTTGCATGTCGATGTTTATTGCAGCAATATTCACAATTCCTAAGACATGGAATCAACCCAAATGCCCTCGAACAGATGAATAGGTTGAAAAACTGTGGCACATACACTCTTTGGAATACTATTCAGCCATTAAAAAAAAAAAACCCTGGCTTTTGACAGAGAGTGGAAGAGGAAGATTTACTGCTGAGTGAAGCAAGTCAGGCTATGAAGGAGAGACATTGTATGTTTCTATTTAATATATACCGAGTGTCCGCACTCTGTGACTGAAACTGATTGACTTAAGCATATACAAACACAGTAAATGGGTGTACATACCAGATATAGTGTATGTGTAAGAGTAGGACCTGAGGAAGGACATTTAAAAGAAAAATACAAAGGCAAAGCATTAATGGGACAAAGAAATGTGGTATTATCTGTTGAAGATATTTTATAGTTTTATCAAGTGGACTAGGGAGAAATGTTTACATACTGAAATATTCACTTTATAAGCTAAATAATGTGATTGAATGTATAAAATAAAATGAAATAAATAAATTTAAAAAAACAGATAGGAAACAAATAGTCAAATAATAGATTTAAACCAAATGATAGTCATAATCCTATTAAGTGTAAATGGTCTAAATAATCTAATTAAAAGACACAGATTGTTAAATTGAAATGAAAAACTAATCCACGTACATAGTTTAGTACTCCTAGTACTTCAATACACTTAAAATATAAAATGATAAGTAGGTTAAAATGATGTAAAAATAAAAAATTAAAAAATAAAAAATTATGAAATTAGAAACAGATATAAAGAAAACTGCAGTGATTACATGATCGTTCAAATTATATTGCAGAGGAAGTAAATATTGAAGAAAAAAAGGAAGATAGTTTCAAAAAATTAAGGAGTGAATTCATTAAGTGAACATAATACCTGTAAGGGTTAATTTACCTAACAAGAAAGTTTAAAATAAATGTGTAAAAACTAAAAACACTACAAGGAGAAATAGACTAATTACCTATTATTGTTGGAGATTTCAATTCCCCTTCTTTCAAAAATTGACAGCAATGCATGCAAAATCAGCAAGAAGAAATTCATCTATCCCTCATTCTAAATAACTGATTAAAGTGGAAGAAGTCACATGCATATCAGAATCTTAATAGATATATTAGTGATCTAGTATATCTTGATGGATAATGCATGCTTTCTCATGCATTATCAGTTTGTTTTCTTGCCTGGCTCCTGCAAAGAGCACAATGGAGTAACAAGGTAAGAGAGCACATTTTAATGCAAGCCTTCCTGGGAGCATTTGGAGTTCACTGGCACATGAAGTAGCCCAGGGCTTGCATTCTGTCCTCACACAAAAAACCTGTTGCTAATTAAAGATTTAAGAAATACAGCTGGATAAGTAACATCAGCCCAGATGGCATTTCAAGAAACCTTTGGTGAGGCCTGAGGCAGACAGTAATTCTGCATGATTTATTGCCCAGATGGGAGTATGGGATGATTGGCCCAGTACACTTTAGGTGGAAAAGAACATTCAAGGACAGAAAACTCCAGGCCAGGTGGGAACTGTAAACACATTAAAATCACCCAGGGACAAAACAGCCTTTAGCATTAATTGTTTCTTTCTTTATCTTGGTGTGTTTGTTCAGTTCAGTGACTAAGGAATAGAGACTCTTATTCCTTAGGATTTATGCAGATTTCTATTAAATTTTTAACCTCTTTATGTTAATCAATAATAAAAAAATGATATATGTTTTAGACCAGCTGCTATATACAATGGTAGCACAACTCTGCCATATTGGGGGACACATGGAAGATCAGATTGGCTGTCAAGTCAACTAGTACACACTCGGTACACATGCACATACCGTGGTTCTGGCTAGCTGAGAAATGCTGGGAGGAAGGATTGCAGTCTGAGAATCTGTTGAGGGCATTTGTCTGTCTTTGTCTTTCTCGTCTTTCTCTCTCTATTTCTCTGTCACAAAAGAACAAAATAAGTAAACTTCAAAGAAAGTATACCTTGCATTCTACGGTGGAAAGTGTACTATGTTAGATTTGTAGGTTATACAATGGTTGAATATTTTCTAGAATATGTTTCATAGAACATTAATTTCATCAAGGAATGTTGGATTGTGTGCTTAAAAAAAGTGAGTTTGTAAGTCAAGAAGTAAAGGTTAAAGACGGTCACTTAGGTTTTGATTTTCTTAAATTAAAATTGTAGGACATATCAGAACTTGTAACAATTTAGAAAATAAAATGATTGTCTCTACAACTCTGGATTAATTGATAACTGTGATTTCATAGTATATTTTGGGGATTCTGCATTTTATCACTTGTTAGAGGGTCAGGAAAGAATACAACAGAGACTCCCTTCCTCTCTGGTCAGTGACGGAAAACTTTATCTTGGCTGATACTACAGTTGAGAGCACACCTCATTGAGATCAGCTCAATAAAGATGGGCTTGAAAAGAAGTGACCTAAAGCATGGACAATTTTAGTGATCTGCCTCGAGAAAAAAATATACAGAATTATACATGTGGAATTAGATAAGAATATTTATTTGGGATAAAATGTAATAAGAAGAAATTTATGGGCTTGAAAAGAAGTGACCTAAAGCATGGACAATTTTAGTGATCTGCCTCGAGAAAAAAATATACAGAATTATACATGTGGAATTAGATAAGAATGGAATATTAATTTGGGATAAAATGTAATAAAAAGAAATTTCCAGAACATTAGAGATTTAGGTCCCATTTTTTTTCTGAGCTATCTTTGGGCAAATTGACCAAATATGCTGTGTAGACATACTTCTTCTTTGTCACTTATCTCATACACAGACACACACACACACACACACACACACACACACACCTATGAATAGTCTCAGCACTTCAGAGCACTAGTGGGGTGGTAATTTGGAAGGGAAGTCTAGAAATTGAGGGACCGTTAGGCTTTGATTGCTTCCAGCTAAATGCTTCTGGGCTGTTGACTCTGATCATAGAGCCCTTCCCAGAGGGCAAAGGATAAGGATCCTAGTTCTCATCTTACAAATGTAAAAACACAGTTAAGTTTCTGATAGCAAAAAATAAGCTTTAAATTTTACTAAATGTGTCTAAATTAATAACAGTTGCCAGAGTATATTTTATTTAAAATAAATTGTAACTTATTTTATTATAATTTTGTAAATCTTCTAGAAAAACATGTTCATGATTAATATATTGATCTATCTCTAATGAGATCAATGTGATGCTTACTGGAAGTGATCTATTTCTCTCTTGCCCTTCCAGGGAAGTTTTGAGCATTTAGTTTAAATTCATGGAAAAACAGTAATTCTTCTTTGCACAATGCCTAGCATATTGCTAAGAATAAACAAGTGTTAAAAATGGTTACTGAGAGCCTGATTTTTATCCAAGAAAGTATTAAACACATAGTATGGATTTCTGGAATTAATGGATACTAATTAATTAGTTGCATTTTACTTAAATCAATCTCTTGTTAGCTGAGTACAAATCAGATTGTCTCCAAAGAAAGTCAAGGAGAACAATCAAGGGGACTCTGAGTGCTGGATTTCCGAATGGAGATTAAATAAATAAATAAATTCATGCTTTAGATAACTAACAGATGACAACTCCTTGAAGTATTGGGAGTATGGGAGCACATCCGAGGGAGTGTAACTGAGAAAGACAGAATAAAATTAAGCAAAGGAAAATGGAGCGAAGGAAAATTAAAGCAATCTTAACAGTGAGGGCTATTAAACCATTGAAAAGTCTCCCGAGGGAAGTGATGGAAACCTCCTCGCTTGAGTCATTTCAAAATCGACAAAGCAACGGAAAATGTACTGCAGGGAGCAATCCTGTGCCGGCAGGGAGCGGACACGATGATTTAATCGTTCTTTCTGTCTCTCATTTCCACGTTCTGTGAAATTGTATTGCAGCTAGAAACAAGAGATCCTTCACTCCGACACTGTTTACAGAGCTTAATCTGCAGCAAAAAGTGGAAAAGAAAGGAAAAAAAATGCATTTAAAAATGATCAGACCTTCACATTCTCTTTGTAAACTTAGGTTTCAGATATGGTGTAACATTGGGATTTAAATTGAGCTTTATGTTCCTTTGATGTAGGTGTGAGAACATCTAGAACTTTAAAAAATGAATAATTCCTACATTTGACTTGTACTTTTTCTACTGTATATAGAATACTAGTGAAAATCACGTTTAAAGATATTTTTTCATACTACTTATGCTAAAATCTTGAAAGTATTGTTTAGAAAAATAACCCTTCCCCAACCTAAAATTATGTTAGCACAAATGTAGAGAAAGAAAGATGAAAAGCCAACACCAGCAGCTTACCAAGTAAATTCACTTCATCCTCTATTTGAACGTCATCAGTTTTTTCTTAATGCCCATTTTCTGTTCTAGGATGTAATCCAGGATCCCACATTGTGTTGAGACATCATGCCTTCTTAGCCTTCTCTGGTCTGTGACAATTTCTCAGAATGTCCCTGTTTTCAAAGACCTTGACAGTCTTAAGCACTGCTGGTGAGCAATTTTGTAGAGTTTAGATGCATTGTCTCATTACATCTTGTGAAGTGATATGGATATCCACTAAACATACGTGATGTTAACCTCATTGCTCTGTTAAATGTTTGCCAGCTCACTCCATTGTGAGGCTGCATTTTCCTAAAATGTGCTTTATTCTTGGAAGTGAGTCACTAAGTTCAAACCAAGGGGGTGGGAAGTGGCTTAAGCTGCTCCCCCTTTAGTGCTCTTTGAGGTTTTTGTATAAAGAAGATCTGCCTCCTCTTCATTTACTTGTGTATGCAATCATTTCTATTCCTATGGATTTCTTTTATTCTATAGATAATAAACAAATACTATATTATTTATGTTGCCCAATGGTTCTAGCTTTGCCCATGAGAGCTCTTTATGGTTGGCTCACATTTCTCTTTGATATGCCCCCATCTATTCATTTTTGACACATTTATTTTTTGCAGCCATTAGATCCTCCAAGCTGATACCCCCCCACACACACATGTACATGCACACACATTCAGAATGATGCCTCTGACTCAAATTCAACAATTCTACCTTTACCGCGATGTTCATTCAAGACTCACTCCTTGTTCACCTGTAACTTGTCTTTCTGACAATGATGAACTTGATTCCAATCATCCTCCATATATTACTTACGTATTCAACTCCCATTTACATGTATAGCAGTTTAAGATTTGCTAACCCATACCACCACAAGAAGCAAATTCAGAAGTGGAGCACAGGTCCTCTGTCTTTAGCCTTGTAAGTTCCAATTTGGAAAAGCAAACAAACCTTTTCAAGGTAACTTAGGTCAGTTTCTCCTCCACGTATCAGTTGAGGTCAAGTCACACATGTGTAACACATGTAATTCATTGGATATTTGACAGTACATTCTTGGGTCCTTTGACATCTGGTTTAATTTTTATCTTTTAGATTGTAGCCTTTAAAATTTACTCTTTGACATGACTGTGAGTTTTACTCAGACAGTCCATATGAGTTTTGACAAATGCATACATTCATGTATTTATCACCCCAGTATGTTATATAAATGCCAAGAAGGGAAAATAGTGACTGTGAGACTCACTGATTTCTAAATTTTAGTGATTTCCCTGGAGTTTACAATATACACTTACAGCCTATCTATGTCCACTTTCAAATAACTTGTCTGCTTCCTGGGAAGTACAAAGACCTTTACAGAGGTATCCCAATGTCCCTCACCTGTCCCATGTAACATTGCTGTCCTCATCTGTCTTATCCATAAGATGTGATTGCAGAACACATTGCTGCTATGATCTTGAATAAACTGCAGACTGTTAGACTCCTTAAAAATGAGAAAAACAAAATATGCCATTTTACTTTTATGTACTCCTTAGGGTTCTTCCTCCCTTTTCTCGTGAAGATTTGAGTTTCTGAAACCTATTGTTCCTCTTCTATCTGAAGGAATTTTTAACATTTCTTGGTTACAAAATCCTCTTAATTTTTGTTTATGTGAGAAAGTCTATTTCTACTCACATTTTAGAAGATGATTTCACTGAATATAGAATTCCAGCAGGGTGACTCTCTCTTTTTTTCAAGGCTAGGCTCACTCTACACTGTTCTTGGTTGCTTGACTTCCAAAGAGAAGTCCAAGGGTGTTATTATCACTGACCCTCTATAAGCAAGGATTTTCCTCTTTAGCTTCTTTCAAGATTTTCTTTTTATCATTGATGTTTTGTAGTCTGAATATGATATGCCTAGTTATGTTTGCATGTGTGCTTGTGTATGCTGGTGTGTGTTGTGCTTGTTCTGATCTGATCGCTCTGAACTTGCCAGACCTATTGTTTGGTGTCTTACATTAGTTTCAGGAAAACTTTCAGTCATTATTGCTATAAATATTCCTTTCCTTTCTTCTTTTTATTCTACTTCTGATCATCACATTGCATGTATATTATACCATTTGTCACTATTCCATATTTGGTAGACATTTTATTTTCTCTGTGTGTGTTTCTTTTTCTCTTTGCTTTTAAGTTTGAGAAGTTTCTGTTGACATATTTTCTAGCTTTCTGATTCTTTCCTTGGTCATGTCCAGTGTATTACTCTGCATACCAAAGAGTGAGATTCTTTCCTTGGTCATGTCCAGTGTATTACCCTGCCCACCAAAGAGTGGCAGATTTCTATTACAGTGTTCTTGATGTCTAGGATTTATGTAGAGTTTTGGTCTCCCTGCTTATATAACCCATCTGTTCTTGCTTGTTGTCTATTAATATTTTTCCATTGGATCCCTTTGAATATTAATCATTGTTATGTTAAATTCTCAGCCTGTAATTCTAAACCTCTACCATGTCTGAGTCTTGTGCTGAAGCTTGCTTTGTTGCTTCAAACTGCATTTTTAGCATTTTAGCAGTGTTTTACAATTTTTTGTTCAAATCTCAACATGATGTAATGAGTAAAAGAAGGTGAATTCAATAGGCCTTTAGTGTTAGGTTTCAGGGTCCTCAGACTAGGAGTTGGGTTGTGCCATTCTCTGCCATAGCTCCAGATGTCAGAGGCTAGAATTTTCTCTCATCTCCTTGTTTTTGTCTCCCCTGTTGTCTGGGTTTCCATAGAGACTCCTTCTTAAATTGGGTCTGAGTCTTGCAGTCCTTTTAGCTGTAATCCATTGTAATTCTAGAGGTGCCTAAGTGATGTGGTGATAATATATGTGGAAAGGAGCATCCTGCAATCTTACTGAAGGACCAGAGTGACTCTATTTTTATGGGGTAACTCTATTTTCTTAAATCCACCTTACTGAGAATCGGTGCCATTTTAAAGAGGCGAGCTGATCATGTAAGAAAAGGTCATAAGACCATCACCCCACTGGGGCTGACCAATGAAAAAAACAAAAGAAATACTAGAGACCTGAAGTAAATTTCTTGCCCAACTTAATGGTCTGATGACCACTCAGTAAAAGAAAACTATGCTTCTTGTAATCTACAGCCAATATATAGCTGCCTGAGTGCATTCCTCAGCACCCCTCGACCTCCCCCCACCAGTCCCTGCTAATAGCCATAAAATAACGAGCCCAACTAACAGCAGGGCTCTCAACTCCGATCCACTGTGTCGGTGACAATTGAGAGTCCTGGCTCGAGTCGGAATAAAAGCGACCCTTGTGTGCTTGCATCAGAATCAGCTCTTTGGTGGTCTTTTGGAAATTTCGTGACCAGGGCACGACATTAAGATTAGCTGTCAGGTTTCTTTTTTTTAAATTGCTACAGGGTGTGTGCACTCACCAATGTGAGACAGAGAGAGAGAGAGAGAGAGAGAGAGAGAGGAATACCCCTTCTAATAGGGCATAGTCATACTACGATATTTTTTTCCCTCCATTTCTTTATCCTTTTAAGACTTTGGGCCCCAACACACATGTGCCCAGAGTGTTCTTCAAGCTGCTGAGGCCCGGGTTTGAACCATGTAGGCCATGTGTGGGCCTGTGTTCCTGGCCGTCACCCTCTCAAGGCCTCTCAGCTCTCCCTCCCCTCGGCCCTGTTAGGTGAGACAGAAAGGCTAGAGGGAACTGAACTTGGATATTTTCCCTTCTCATAGGTCAGGTAGGCCCTGATAGAACTCACAGTGGTTAGGCTCTGGTAAACTAATTTCTTTTGAGGGTTGTCCATGGTTTATATAAATGAATGTTCTGGATATATTTTAAAATATGTTTTTCTCCCCTTCCTGCAGAAAACTTGAGCAGATTTTTCTTATATGTTTTTTACTTGTTAACTTAGTAGAGTCCTAAAGATAAAACTCACTTAGAGAAATGTGGGCCCCTCCTCTAAGAGTAGACTCCTTGGAGATTTTTGTTTTGTTTTGCTTTGAGAGGTTTTTGCTATAGGGTGTGTGCACTCGCCAGAAAGACAGAGAGAGACAGAGAGACATAGAGACAGAAAATGAGAAATCACCCCCCCAAGGGGATGGCCACATCTCAATCCCTTCTCCTCCATTCTCCTCTTGGGATCTTGGGCATGCACACACATGTGCCTGGCATGAGTTTTAGCCACTGGGTCCAGGATTCGAACTGCAGTCAACTACATGGGAGTTCAGCAATGTAGCCATTACGCCAACTGCTGGTTCCAACCCCCTTGGAGTTTTTAATTCTCAAACTAAACCACCTTGAACTTCCAAAAATTTCATAGTTACCATTTAAGATTTTCTATTTCTATTAGGATGATTAAGTTTTTGAAATAACATTAAATCCCATTACTTATTATATATATATATGTATATATATATAAATGCTTTAAATACAATGATTTTTGAAAGAAATATTTGTATTCTGTATACAGTATACACACATATATATACATACACATATACTCATCCTATATATAATATTTTTATTTGCATACCTATATATAACTAACATTTGTAATATGTATATACATATTATATACACGTATTTTTTTCTTTTCCTTTTTTTTGAGAGTTTTTTTGCTATAAGGCACGTGCACTTGCCAGAAAGACAGAGGAAGACAGAAAGACAGAATGCAAGAAATCATCCTCCAAGGGGGATGGTGGCCACGCCACAATCCCTTCTCCTCCATTCTCCTTTTGGGATCTTGGGCACATACACACATGCTCCCGGCATAAGTTTAAATTACTGGGTCTGGGACTCAAACTGTGGTTGACTACATGGGAGTCCAGTGATGTAGCCAGTACGCCAACTGCTGGTCCCTATATACCTATTTTTTAAGAGAATTTTTGCTATAGGGCATGTGTGCTCGCTGTAGACAGAGAGAGACAAAGAAAGAGAAAGCAAGAAATCACCCCTGAGGGGGGATGGCTACACCACAATCTCACTTCTCCTTCATTCTTCTCTCAGAATTTTGGGCATGCATGCACATATGCCTGGAGTGTTTCAAGCTGTTGGGTCCAGGACTGGAACTGTGGTTGACCATGTGGGAGTTCAGTGCCTTAACCATTATGCCACTTTCTGGCCCATGTATCTATTTTTCTGACAGCACTTAAAAAGGCTATATAAATCTATACCCCAATATTTAAAACAGAAGGAATTTGTCTCATTGCACATTTTTACACATCACTTACTCTCTCAGAGTTAAGGATGTTGTTAAGTTCGCCTTCCACATTCTTTCATTCAGAGAAGGTGTATTATTCATAGTGCTTTTTTCCTGCTAGCTATGGCATTGGAGATGCTGCTGACTTCATTTTGAAAAGCTGACTTCTGATTCTCTTTCCTGCCTCTTACTGTGGGAGGCTGCACACCAGCGAATATTGCCAGTTTCTCAGAAAGAAAACAATTACACAATGCCAAAAGTCATGATTGGCTTCCCTCCAAACCCTGACCTCCGAAACCTTTCTCTGATTGGCCACTAGAATCCCTCAGATTTGCATATCTGGCACCTCATGATTGGTCCAGAAGCAACCAATCATAACCCACCGTTTACAACCAATCATGGCCCACCGGTGTGTATATAACCATGATGCCTGGCCCACAGTAGCCAGACGACCAGGAAGACAGCACAGATGACCAGGAAGAAGACAACAACCCTGGAGAGCCTGAAGAGCTGAACCTGCACAGTCTCCAGACGACCCTGAAGACCCTGAAGAGTTGTAACACTACATCGTCTCCAGACGACCCTGAAGAGTTGTAACACCGCGTCGTCTCTGTGCTGCTCACAATAGACGACGCGACCCTGAAGATTTGTAACACTGCGTCATCTCCGTGCTGTACCGTGCTGCCCACAATAAACAGACGACACTGAAGACACTGTGTCGTCTCTGTGCTGTAACACTATGCCGCTTGTCCTGGCTCTCACTCCTTCACTCAGGATACCTGTTTGACTTTCCCGGCCCAGGTCGGGACATCTTACAATAGCAAAACCCTGCCAGTGAACCATTTGGGTGCAATAATACGTCCATCTCGTAAAGGTCCTAGGTAATCGTGTTTGGGTAGTTTTTCTTTTTTTTTTTTTCCATCTCATGGTTCTGGAAATATTAATCAGATGAATATTCATAGTTTAAAAAGCACAGCCATGCAAAGTTTAACAAAAGGGTGCCTGACCTGAGGGAAACTTCCATATAGCAGAATGCAGCAAAACACTTTCAAAGAGATTTAAACACCCAACTCTCCTCCTTTTACTCATTTAAGACTGGTGAAGAGAATCGAGGGAACTGTCATTTACTCCGGGGCTGTGACTAATGTCCGATTTCAGAACTGTGACTCCCCTTCTATCTTTATTCAACTTCAAAGGAATCTGGAGGCAAATGAAAGGCTCTCTTCAGATATGAATCGTGACACTCACTGTCTCTCTTTACAAATAAATGCCAGCTCTTTCAGGGGCAGCCGTACCCGGGCTGTGGGGAGTCTGGGAGACTGGTGACATCACGAGCAACCCTGGGAGACATTCATCTATGTTGTGAATTACCCCTCGGTGCAGATGTTGGGAGCAACTTCAATGTACATGCCGGAAACTGAGGCCGCGTGCTGCTCTCAGCTTTGTCCACCTTGTATGGGGTAGAGAGAGAGCTAGACATAAATTACCCTAAATCCATCCAACATTGCTTTCACTTCCCATTCTGACTGATGGCCTTATTATATATTCAAGATCATAGATAATTTGGATCTAGTAAGATCAAGCACCATGTAAGGAAAGTTGTCTTTGCCCCTAAGGCATACGTTTTCCTCACAGACTATGCAAACACACATGGTCCCACGTAGATTAAATAGCTTCAAAAGCCCTTTATGTCCATACTTGCCCCTATGTCCTCTAAAAGAGTCACCACAAAATCTTTAGGAAAGTGAAATGTGTAGGATCAACATACCTACTGGGGGCTCCTGCTCAGTGACTTGCTATAGGGACCTGTGCTTTATATAGCAAGATCCACTGGTATTTAGCAGAACTTACTGCAGGGCTAGTACTTTGGAAGGTTCGATATGATAATTCCAAGGAAAGGATTTTTTTTCCTGTTTTGTTTTCCATCTTATTTCTTTCATTCTTCTACCAGCCCGTCCTGGTATTTGGTCTTGTTTCGTTGATTTCATTCTCCTCTTCTCATAGCGCTCACTTCTATGTGCCATGTCTATAGGCTTAACGCCAAAAACACTGTCCTCTTTATCAAGTCATATCCCATGGCATGTTCCAACATCTGTCCTTGGCTCTGCCAGAGAGGAGATTGAATGTCAAGTGTCTTTCCTGTGTGAGATGTTCTCTGGCAGAGAAATTCTGTGCCATTTCATGCTACTTGCAATGTCTAAGACCTTGAGGAGACACAACCAACACATGCTCTTTTGTGTTAGGTTCAGATGTGTCACTTCCCTGAAAAATATGGGTGAATACACATTACATTCAAAATACTCTGTTTCATTTAGAAGCTGTAATGTAATGACAATGGTTCACCTTTATTAATAGCTTATCGTGTGATAGACACTGTGATAAGAGCTCTTTATCTTCTGTCAACCTGTTTATGGTAGGAAATCTCCTCCTCACATGCACAGGAGAAATCAGAACCACAAAGAAACATGTGATTTTCTGAGTCACACCTGGAATTGGAATTCCAACCCTGCGCGCTATCAGCTTTATGCCACTCTGATCACACGGCAGCAAAATGAAGAAAAATAAGAAACCTGAATGGACAAATCATATATTGACTTGAAGTTCAACCCCAGAAGGAGGTGAGTGACCCTAAACTCCCTGATATTTCCAGATTGATTGACAGTTCATTTCTTCGCTCAATGGAAATACGTCTGCACACTATCGGGCATTTCTCTTCCTTTACTTTGAACTGTATAATCCCCCATTCGGAAGTAGAGAGGTTTTCACTGCCTGGAAGAAAACAGCAATAACCTACAAGATCTCTTTGATTTACTTTTCCAAATGCTTAAGGTCAGTGGGGAATAATAGTGTGCATAAGTAAGATGATATGCCACTAGACTAGGTGCAGAAGAGAGGAGACGGTAGATGACAGGTAGAGGATAGATGAGTCAACACATAGTTTGATGCTAGGTAGATAGATGGGTGAAAAATAGACAGAGATAGATAGATAGGGATGAGTGATAGACAATGATTCCCCTGGCTAAGGCTTTGAGTGGGGCCTTTCAGCCTCATAGGGTTGGGACTCAGAAGTTGTTTCCTGGAGTTGTTCTACAGCAGATGTGAGACCCCAGGAGGGAATGATTTTTCATGGTGTAAAGCCATAAAAAGATGGGACTAGATCTGCAGAGGTTTTAAGGCTCCCCCAAAATGTCTAGACAGCCAGTCACCTCCTGGTGGACTGTTGAGTGGGATAATAGTCACCCTGGTGGTACCTATGTGCAGATAGACTCTATTCTGAGAGGCTGGGGATATGGCTCATTCCTGGGAGAGAATATGGGAGTAAATCTATCAGAAGAACTAGAAGTAACTTTCTTGTCAGCCCATCAGAATGGAGTTTCAAATAGAATATTTGCTCATGTATACACACTATGTTATTTCTCATAGATTTTAAATGTGTCAGATACTAGGAACTCAGAGATAATATAAATGTACAGTAAAATGCAGGAAATTCTCCATGATGACTACAAATTCATGCCATTGACATTCGAAGTAATTAGCAATCTGTTTAAATATTTTCACTGCCTCCATTTGATGCCAAAGCTGTATTGTAATTAGGAAACAATACCGGAGGTGGTTTCTGGATTGAATCTGTTTTAGAAAAGATTTATTTATTTAATTCATTTGTTATTACTAGTTTTTAATTTAGCGAGAAAGAGAGAGAGAGAGAGAGAGAGAGAGAGAAAGGGAAAGTAAGAAAGCAAGCTGACAGGTTTAGAACTCAAACCACGGTCAGTCATGTGGAAGTTAAGTACTTAACCACCACACCACCGGCTGGCCCCCAGAACTGCATCTTGACCTTGTTCTCCAGGACTGACAAATCCCAGGCATCAAGGATCATAGCAGTGACAGCGAATGTCAAGCAGGAAAGAAGGATGCATGCGCTGTCAATAGAGGAAACACAGTGGCCAGCAGATGACGTGTTCTCTAAAAATACCAACATAGGTGCGTGCTTTTCTATGTTCCGTGTCTGACAAAGAAAATAGATGTGTATTTTCTGGATCCAGTTCCTGGAGCCCATAGAGAAGGCAAGTCTTTAAAGTCAAGATATACCTATTCTAGGCTAGGGTCCTCCAAATGTGTCCCCGGTTGATTTAATCAAAATTCACCTTCGGTGGACCGATGTCACTTTTGTCTGGCCATCCACTTTAGCAATAGCCATTACATTTCTTTCCTTGTTCTAAAAATAATTATTTACTCGATTTTATTTATTATTATTATTTTTTAACTTGACCGGAGAAGCAGGGAGAGTGAGAAAGCAAGCCACTCGGTCTGGGCCTTGAACCATGGTCGGCCATGTGGGAGTCCAGCACCTTTAACCATCATGCTACCTGCCAGTCCTGCCATTGTATTTCTTTATGAGTAAAATTCTGCATTACATATGTTTATCCTTATTTGCTCGGATAAAAACATAGAGTTAAAGTTAATCAAATAATATTGATTTTCTTCAAAAAGGTCAGAGGACTGGGAGACAGGAGATGGCAATAGAGAAAACAATATCTACTTCTTGGCGATTCAAATAATAATACTAAAATTTGTTTATCCCTGTCATTGGTTTCTTTCTTTAAAAGGTACATTTATGGGACCAGAAGTTAGTGTAATGGCTATGTCGCTGGAATCCCACGTAGTCGACCGCGGTTCAAGTCCCAGACCCAGTGGCTTAAACTCACGCCGGGCGTGTGTGCGTGCATGCCCAAGATCCCGAGAGGAGAATGGAAGAGAAGGGATTGTGGTGTAGCCATCCCCCTGGGGGGTGATTTCTCGCTTTCTATCTCTCTGTCTCTCTCTGTCTGTCTGGTGAGCACACGCGCCCTATAGCAAAAACCTCTCTAAAAAAAAAGGTACATTTATATGATATTTAGGACAGGCATCATTTATAGTGAAACTACAGTTCTCAGAATTGTTTTAAAAGCTGTTCTTTCAACAGACAAAGTCTAACTCTGAGCCCTGATGACGAGAGCAAGCAGAGCCGTGTTCTTGAAGGCAGAGACAGAGAACCCACCTTGCTCTTCCTCTACCGGTCCCGGTGCACCTCAGGATAGGCAGAGGCCCTTGGAGCACCCCGTACTTCACCACCTTGAAGAAGGGACTAAGTTCGTTCACTTTTGTCCTCTACAAGGTATTTATTGAAGAGAATGATTATCATCCCACTTTACCAGATAAAGGGGAAGAGGGTCCAGAATAGAACTCAAGCTAGAACCCACTTGTCCTGACTCCCAGCCTTAGACTTGTTTTATTTACACTAGAAATGTGTCTATGAGTCTTTACATTTTTCCTATCAATTGTTATATGAACGTATGAAGCTGAAAGTTACATGTTTGGTCCAAAAGTCGATAGAATTGAAAGTCTGAGGGTTATTTCCTAGTGATTTCAAAATCTCCTAAGCATTCTGTAGGAAAATATATTTACCACAGCTAATAAGGCTCTGTCTCTCCACTATCATTACATTTCTTCAAAGCATTTCCAATAAGAACACTCCAAATTATCCCCCCTCAGCTAGTTCATCTGTTCAGTCAGTAAGCAGCGTTTTATTGCTTTTATGAATTAAGCCCACTTTGCATCCAATCATTTTGCAAACATCTGTAGCAGAAGCAGTCTAGGGAGCTTTTGAAAAATCAATCAGAGGGGAACAGCTTTCACTTCATGTGTTGGGCTTTTTAAAAAAAATTTTAATAAAGTATTTACACATGTTTGCTGTGCCTGAAATGGAAACATGATGGCTTCAGCAGCTGCAGCATCTCAGAACAGGGTGAGCACGGTCACAGACAAGGTGCTCTGGAGGTGCGGGAGCTGCAGGGTCCCCTTCTTGCCCTTGGCAGGTAGTAGCTCCGGTCTCCTAACCAGGCAACCAGGCTTCAGGGCCTGGTTGGGTAGGGACATTTGCTTAAATGAGTTGATTGGCTAAGACACCTATTTTTTTCTGCTGCCCTTTCTGTGACTTTTACATGTGATTAGAAAAAAAGACATGTTTACTTATAACAAAATATTTAGATTTAGTCTGGATAAATGAGAAAAGTGAGTTCTCTCTGCAGGGATGAAAGTCCATATGGTTGCTTGATGCTGATTTTTAAAAATCACTGACAGTGAAAGGCAAGGAATTACATAGAAAGGAGTTGATGGGACACTGAGACCCAAATCACCAATAGGAATGCTGAGGTCAGCTTGGTCACATTTGTTGTTTCTAGAAAATCTGGAGTATATTGATTTTTTAACTTTGTTTTCCTGTATTTGTTTTGTCTTTGTAACATTTTGGACTTTGTTTTTTTAGCACTCAATATGTTTCTCACATTGTGTTTCTACAGTGTGCGCCTGCTTGCTACTCCTAATCTACTAATATGGAATATTTCATTTTGCGTGTTCATACTTCCAGGGCCTCGCTGTGGTTCAACATGGTACAAAGGAGAATGAGGAGGGGGAGCTCACCTGGCATGTTGGCTAGGACGAAAATTCAGTGTTAATCACCTACTAAGCCAGAGGTGATTAGGGTGACAGGAAGCCACTCAGTTGAGATCTCAGACTTTATGACTGAGAAACTTAAAGCCAAAAATGTGAAACTCTTTTGTCAGGGGAAATAAACAAAAACAAAAACAAAAAAACAAACAAGCAAAAACCGCACAGTATGCCAATGTGGGATTCTCTATCTAATTTTCTGTTTATCTTTACCGCTGATCACTTAGAGATTTTCTTTGCAGTAGGGCCGTAATATTATGTTATGAAAAGCTTTCTTTTATTAACAGGAGACAGAGAGCTCATTTTGAAGGATAAGGTCCTTTGGACCTGCCAATGCTGGAGCGTCAGGCTCGGTCCTTGCACTTCTCTTTTTGCTTACTCTGCCTTCATGATCTCATGCAATAGTCTGATTTAATCACCTACAGAACAAGGACCTCCAAGTTAGTATCAACCACTTGACTTTCTCTCTAATCTCCATGTTTGTATGCTCAACTGCCAACTCTGACAAAATATGGTGTGGGGTTCCCACCTTGCAGAGGGTGATGAAATTAGACAAAACGATGTGCTTCAGAACCTGACAGTTGTGCAAAATGACTGTGGGGCCCTGGGAGGGAAGGTAGGGAACACTAAAAGGATAGTGAAGAACAGGAGGATTGCCAGACATCAAGCAAGATAAACTTAAGAGTTTTCTAAAAGACAGACAAAGGGAAAGTGAAGAAATGTTTATGCCACCCCTGAACTCGTTCTTAATTAATGAGGACTGCTAGAGGGTTCTTTCGGGTAAGACTGAGCCATATGTCTCTGCACCACTGGAGAGGACACCTGTGGTGAGGGAGATGGAATGATCTTCTTATTGGACATGGTTGGTTTGGGAGGCAAAGCTCTCCAGAAATGGAGAGCAAGTTCCATCTTTTATCCAAAGGCAGTTTACAGAAAAGTCTGTAGCTGCCACCTGGAAGTTCAGAAGCAGCTGTGAATCAAGAAAGCACCCTTTGCTCAAGAGACTATTTTTGCATGGAGGCCAAGTTTAACACACATTCCCCTGACAGCCATCTTTGAATTATTGACTAAAGGGATTTAAGCAGAGTAGTGCACTTCCCTGCTCCCCTGTGTCAACCCCTCAAGCAAATACACTTCTAAGTTACCTTTAAAGAACTGTAATCCACTTTGCACTAAAATGAAGCATGAAAAATTTGAATTCATAAGAATGCTAGACATATTCCTTAGTTACTGAAGCTGAGGTTTATCATGAGACCCTTGAACAACATTTACCTACAGTTTTCATTATCATAAGCATGAGAATGCTGATATGCTTACCAAAAAAGTGTGTCTGTGTGTGTCTGACATTGTATGTCTCCATTTAATATATACCAAGTGTCTGCACTCTATGGCTGAAACATAAAGATTAGAGGATATAGAAACATGGATAATGGTTATAGATCTTGGACACAATATGAGAAGAGAATGGCAGAAGGAGGAGAGTCTGAGGAAAGACATTAAGGGGAAAAACAGAGAGGCAAGACATTTTATGAGACACAGAAATGGATTATTATCTGTTAATGATAATGTATATAGTATACCCAACTGGACTGGTGTGAAATGTATTCATGTTGGAAAATTCACTTTATAAGCTAAGTGATATATAGTAATTGAATGTATAAAAGAAATGAAAGTAAAATAAAAAAATATATTTGAAAATGTGTGTCTTCCTATGGTCACAAAATAGATGGCCCCCATGAGCACAGTATTCAAACATATTACCTTTTCAAAAAATATGTAATCCGGTATTATTTAAACCCAAAAAATGATTACTGCTATAGCATGAGAATAGGCATGCTTAAGTCACTAGAGTATCATCCCAGGGGTTAGTGTCATGATTTTCATTTATCACCCCAGCCCCCACACAAAAAAGACACACATTGGGAGAGTGGTAAAGTCTCTGTTCTATCTTCGATTTACTCTGTGCAGACTTAAATGGGCATCCTTCAATTTGGCCTTGAACAGCACCACCTTCGGCAGTCCAACTGCTCTCTGAATGCATCTGCCCAACAGACTCCTTTTCACTCTTCCCTGCAAATTGTGATAGCATGCAAGTGAGACATTCAATATGATCTCAATTTCTGCTTTTCTCTACTCAATTACGATTGCTTTTGGATGACTAAGTTGGACCCCACAGGGAAGTTATGATGTTTTCTGTGCTGTGTCCTCAGTGCCGAGATGGATGTCTCAACTACGGGTGTCCTACGAATGTTTCTTAAATACGTGAATGGATGGCTTTAGCCAATAGTGAGATGAATTATTTCCATCAGACATTTTCCCTTTTATTTGTTTTCTTATTTTTCATCCAACCAGTCTGGCTTGGAAGAAATAGCTCCTTGACAAACCGGATCTTTGTTCTTTTTAGTCTTAGGAAATCTAGGCTAAGCAGAGTTTGGCAGAGACTGGGATGCCAAACGGAGGAATGGTAGCTACCTTAATATTATAGCATCTAACTCTGATGTGCATGGAAGGGTCATCCTGTCTCTTCCACTCCTTCAGGTTTTATTGAACCAACCACAGAAGTCACCTGGGAGACAAGACAGAATGGAAAGTTGTTATGCTCTTGCGAAGGGTGGAGGCACTGAGTTACATATGAAGCCATGAGCTCTTTTACATTCCAGGATATTAAGACCCAGTTTAAATTCCATGTTTTTACATCGATGCTTTTAAAATAGACTTTAATTTGACGTCAGTCTCAATGGCATTGACTTTCAATGCTTTTTTCCTTTTTCTTCCTATTTTATCAGAAAATTATCTTCCTTGAAGATTTTCTAGGGAGATGTGATATCTTGATTTCTCATTATATTTTTAGTTGGCAATGTTTATGTTTTTATTTTTTAATTGGAAAATAAAAATTGTATATATTTATATATTTATTATGTTTTGCACTATATAGGCATTATGAAATGGCTAGATCAAGCTACTAAATATTATTATTACTATCATTTTATTAGATATACATTATTTATTTTGATAAGCAAACTTAAAATCTACTTTTTTCAAAAATTTGAAGTGTACAACACATTGTTCTAAACTATAGTCACCATATTGTATAAAAGAACTTTTGCTTGGCCAGTAACTTTTAAGCAGTGAGGCTCAATGAGTACTTATTTAATAAAATACTTTTCTGTCATTACTAAATTGTGTTAACTCAAATGAGGAAAAAAAAAAAAAACTAGGCAAGTAAGTCACTTTGTCCTATTATGTCTTTCATGACTTTCATGCTTATCCCAAACTAAAACATGGGGCCCATAGAGAGCAGGGCAAATAATTGATGAGGTCCTACTATGTGCGACCTATACTTTGCTGTCTTAGCGCATCCAGTGCTCCAAGACCATATGGTTAGTCACCTGTATGCTCTGATGAGGAAACCAGGAATTCCGAAGGTCAAATAACTTGCTGAAGTTCTCAAAGCTGCCAGGAACAGAGGTAGGATATGAAGCCAAGTTTGTGTAACCCAAAACCTTTTTATTGTTGTGCCCATTTGTGAAATGTGAAATTTCCAATTAAAGAAGCAGCATATATATTCTCCTTTCCTGTAATGCAGTTTGGTCTTCTGTCCTGTGAAATCTCAATGTATTTAATGTAAAGATGTACAGTGATTAGATTTAAGAAAAAAAAAAAGAAAGGAAAAGTAAAATTGATTCTGAGGGCCTTGCTTTTCTTCTTTCTGCTATCATTGCTTTTTACTCAAGGACATGTCTGGTTCCTGGATGGAGAAGTGAGAACTACCTGCACCTGAATGTTTTCAAAGCAATGCTATTTTGTAAAGGAGATCAGATTCATATTCAGTACAAAACTATATAGAAGCCATAAAATCACTGCCAGATATAGCAATCAATAATGTTTATAGTCTCCTATGCCCTACGAGGGAAATGAGGACTGTCACCTAATCAGCAGAAGCATCCCAGTCCTGGAGAAAAAGACTGATATCCTGAGCCTGGGTTGAGGTCCCAGATATGTGTCACATTAAAGCCAGCCAGATTTGTCCTGACCCATTCATAGAAACAAAAATCATGAAATATGGGTGTGGTGGTCAATTTTAGATGTCATTGACTGAGCTAAGGGATGCCCAGGTAGCTGACATACATCATAAGAGTGTTTCTGATCAGAGAAGATTCACCCTACCAATGTAGCTGACATCATCCAATCCTCCTGAGGACCATGTAGAGAAAAAGAGCAGAGGAAGGGAGGATTCTCCTGTCTTTCCCCACAGGCTTCAACATTCATTCTCTCCTCCTTTTGGACCACAGAGCTTCTGTTTCTTGGACCTTTGGACTGAGACTAAATTACACCATCTTTTATGGGTCTCCACCTTGGAGATATCATATTATGGTACCCTTCAGTCTCCATCACCACATGAGCAGCTCCTGTAATAAATCTTATGTGTATCTATTTATATCTTGCTTGTTTGATTTTTTTGAAGAATCTTGAATAATACAATGTGAACTTTAAAAATGTCATTAGAGGAGGGTTTGCTTTTAAGTAGGGTATAAACATACATACTGGCTTGGATCAATGTAATTTGAATTCACAGATTACGTACACATTTAACCCAAAAAGAAAAAAAAAAAACACATAGACACAAAACAATTTTAATCACTGATAAAAACTGATCTTTTATTGTCACATATAGGGACTTACTAGATCATTCAAAATTGAGTCAACAAATGGATTAAAAGCTTATTGTTTGAGGGTATTAAAAAATTTAGTGCTATTTTGTGGGCAAAAGAATAGGAATGATAGAACCGATAAGGGTCGACTTATCTGATATCCAAAGCCTATTATGTTTTTTTTCAGCTATTTTTCCAAGTATTCCTGTTTTTTAAAATAGATTATATACACCATTTGTCCTTTTGTTTAACCTCTTTGTTTGTTTGTTTGTGTAGCAGAACTGGGAGTTTATTGAAAGAGGAAAGTAAGAACAGAGTTCCTAAGTTTTCCCTCCCATTAAAATAGAGTAATGCTTGACTTAAAATGACTTGTGGTTCAAAGTTCCTTTCAGAAAATTTGAATGTGTTTGCTGTGCTAGGAAGAGCCTACAATACAGTCTATAAAAAATTAAATCTGAAAACAAAATCTTTTGACTTCTTTATCATCATTGGGAAATTCGGTATCTGGCCAGGGAAGATGGTCAATGGCTACGTTGCAGTTCTTCGTGTGGTTCTGGTCATGTCAGGCTGCATTTCTAATGCGTTAGTAGCTAGAGTTATTTTTCTTTGCTTAATTAAAGCTTTTGAGGGGGAGAAACACTTATTAAAAGGGAAAAATAAAACACTAAAAAGGTTTTCTAGGCTTTGGTTGTACATTCTGCCTCTGGGCAGCTTTAGCTTGATGTGTATTGCAAAGGTGTTCAGTTCGCATTACACATCTGCATATCAAAGAGATTTCTATCTCTCATCAATGGTTTCCAAGATATGTTGAACCGATTTTAATATTAAAATAATCATAAAGCACTTTCCTCAATTCCTTGCCAACCAAATAAAAAAAATAATTATAGTCCAGGGATCATGTGAGAAATCGAGTGCTAATGTGTTCTTCTTTGGTTGACTTTCTTCTTCTTATCAGAACATAACAATATAGATGTTGTTATTTGATAGCTTTGGAATAAATTTCTTTCTGCTCACGGTGAATAAACCGATAATAGGAACAGGCATAGCCCCTTGTGAATACACTTTAGGTGGGCACATTTGTTTAAACACAAAATAAAGAAGTTGAACTTTTTGTTTGTTTGTGTACATCTTCACCTGCAAAAGTGAAATGAAAACATCATCGTCTGACAACAACTGGAATCCTGCCCATGGGTAACAAGATTCTATCCCAATCTTTCCCTCTTTCCTGCCAAATTTTCCCACAGTCACTGTTTGAATTGCCTTTGTCCCAGCCTTAGTAATTCTTACTGTAAATGTTATTTCAACAACCCTGGCATGTTCTCATCCTGTCAGGACTCTTATTCCAAAGTGCTGACCACTTCTCCGAAGTTGGTCCAGTGCTCATGGATCTTGTTGAAGATGCTGAGCTGGTACTAGGCCTCCACCCCTGTAGGGTAACTCAGCAGTAGGCTGAAAGCTGAGGAGCAATGTCTCAAGCTTCCTTTGTGTGACCACCTGCCCCTGAGGGCAGAGGGCACCCACTTTGTAGAACTCCAGTGCTGTGTATCCAGCACCGATCATCGCTCCACTTTTTTAAAGAGACAGGCCTCAGGAATGTGTGTGATCATGCTACTGCTGTCTGACTGCCCTTCCAGCCTATTTGAATATGACAATAAGGACAATCCCGTAGGACTATGGTTTCCAATCTTGCCTACATATAAGAGTCATGTGGGGATCTTCAAAAACAAATAAATGAACAACAATGCCCCACTCATACCCTACACATATAATACCAAAGTTTCCGAGGTTGGGCCTCGGATGGCAGCTTTGTCACTTCTTTTTTCTTTCTCACCCCAGATAATTCAATGTGTCTTCAAAGTTAAACTATCACACTAGCGGAGGGTGAAAGATCAAGAGAGAAGGAGTCTGAGTTTTTAGATCATCTCATGGGACACCTTTGAACAAGGACCAGTTGAGGTGGTTATGTGAGAGAGAACTACTCTTTACTTACATCTACTTCATTTTGGTAAAACAGATAACCCCATACTTAATTAGCACAATATCTCCCTGCCCACTTTTCATTTCAGGCAGGTGGCTCTTGGCCACACTAATTTAGATTGAAATGATTCATGAGAAAGTCTATTTTTCCTTTCTGAATCAGTGCTTTGAGATGTTCATTCAACAAGTAGTGAGTTATCAGAAAAGTCATGATGCATTTTGAATAAAAAAAGTCACGACTTTTCTGACAACCTAACATTTATAGTGCATATATTATGTGCCAATTCTATCTAGGTATTGGAAATTACCTAAAATTCCCCTGGACCTCAAGGTACTTCCATTCCAGTAGGGGAGAAATATAACACACGAGCAATTACGTAAACATGTCAGATAGTTAACAATTGTTTTAAAACATAGGCTAGTGGTTTGAATAATGGGGAAATTTCTTTTTTGAAAAAGATGACCAAGGAAGGTCATTTCTGTTCTCGGATGGTCTATATGGGCACTCTGTGTATTTCTGTGGGGTAAGTGACCTGGAGTGAGGCCTCACTTCTCACACTCCCTTCCTCCCTTGAAAGCCAGCTCTCTCTCTGCCTTGTCCAACCAGTCTCTGGCATCTCTTCTCACCCAACCCTCTTAAACTGCTGTGGCTTATTCTTTGAGAAGTGAGAAATCAGACATACTTTATGAATGCTGTATAGAAATGAAGTGTACAGAGGACCTGAGTACAAAGGGATGACCTGGAGAGCTTCTCCTGTGGTAAGAGACAAGAATTTAAATGTTTGGATTTGTGGTCAAAGGTCAGGTGATGGACCGACCAATCCCATTGCAGACGGTGGGCGTGTTGTCTGGGGACTCCCCAACCCCTAGTCCTTGCACAGGAGCATCGATTGGCAGAAATTAATTCACAACCGGCATCCTCACTGCAAGGGAGTCTTGGAAATGACGTCTTTAGCTGTCTGACCTTTGCACAGCAGGGTAGTATACCATACAGAGGATGAGATGGACACCACCCCACTTGCCACAAAAGTTTGAAATATTCAAATAAAGTAATGGAAGAATGATTGTCACAATGTGCAATGCACACTGAAAAGACTCTCAGCTGTTTGGAAGGTATAGAGGATTCCTGAATGCAAAGAGTAGGGAAA
>NW_006159875.1:6733-16353 GCF_000334495.1 Tupaia belangeri chinensis | reverse complement strand
AGCTTTCATATCTTAATGGATTGTGTCAGACCTTAAAGGGTTGTATATTGTTTGGATTTCTTCTACAGATGTTGAAAAAATTCATGGAAGAAAGCCATCAGGAAATAGGAGGAAATTACAGTTGAACAATTGGTTTGGCTGGACAGGAGTCCTCCATTTTATCTGTGGTGTTGATATAGGACTTTTTATGAACATTAAACAAATGTGACAGCTCAGTTTAGAACACATCGAATGAGGGCAAACAAGAAGCAGGACAGTACCTTGAGGCTTTTGGACATGACACAATATTTGCTGAAACTGTTTTCTGTCATCAACAAGTATTAAAGAGTATCTTATCTTCAGGATATACCTTACCGTGAAAGTGTCCCTCTCGGCTTCAATAGGCAAAGTTCTGTTCACATGCAAAGAGTATCTGCAGAGCTCGGGCTGTTGATGATTTTGGGAACAGGGAGCATTTAGCGCAGACTAGAAGGGGTAGGGGGCGATCAGATGTGAGAGGAAAAGTTGAGGAGTTGATCATCAACCATCAATTGACTTTTGTGTCTCTGTGGGACACCTGTATTTACCTCTTCTGATCTGCACAGACCACTCCTAGGGCTTGCTTCTCCCTGGATTTGCTAGTGTTCAGTATGGCAGGAGATGAGGTAAGAGGAGAGGGTGGTTATATATTTATTACCTGATTTCCTCCTGCACTGAGCTGGTGGGGGGTAAGCTAAGACTCTTCTCCTGAATCTCACATGAATGTCACAGATCCTTCTAAGCAAACTTTTCAAGTCTAGATTCCACTCATAGTGGCTATCCCTAGAGGCTCAGGGACACAACAACTCTATAGTTGCTAGCCTTGGAGTATCGTACAGTTTCTAGTGGATTCCTTAAACCTTCTTCACCAACCCATCAATATTCATCATATTCAAACATCTTGCAGTTACCCATTTTGAGAGAGAGTTTCCAGGCAGGACCCCGCCTGGCCAATTGTGGTTGACAAGAGCTGAAAGAAAGAAGGTAAAGGAACTGATCACAAGGCTTGCCCAACAGTGGGCAGGAGTGTAGCACTGAGGCAGTAAAATGACTACATGGGGGAGGAGGGTGGATGAGAAAGAGGAAGAAAGAGCAAGAAGGATATGAAAGAAGAGAGGATCTAGAAAGAGCTGAGGGAATGAAGGACCATATGCAGCTGTATGTGATTCTTTTTTTTTTTTTTCTTTTTGAGAGAGAGGACTTTTTAAAAAATTATTTATTTATTTATTTATTTATTTATTTATTTATTTATTTATCTTTTTATTTATTTTTGCTATAGGGGTTGTGCACTTGCCAGAAAGACAGAGACAGAAAGATAGAAAGTGAGAAATCACCCCCCAGGGGGGATGGCCACGCCACAATCGCTTCTCCTCCATTCTCCTCTTGGGATCTTGGGCATACACACACATGCACCTGGCATGTATTTAAGCCACCGGGTCCTAGACTTGAACTACAGTTGACTACATGGGAGTCCAGCGACCCAGCCATTACACTAACTGCTGGTCCCATGTATGTGACTCTTTCTATGACCTCCAACCCCAATATTAGGCAAAATCCTGTGATTGTGGTCTAGCTGAAGCCTGTGTGTTTATATGGGTATACCTATGCACATACAGCCCAGTGAATTAGATGAGGGTATTTTTGGGTCAACCTGAGGTGGAATAAAGAAAAATATCCAAAAGCAACAGTTGGAGGCAGAAGAGATCCAGCAAACTATGCTCTTAGGGATTCATGGACTATACAGGACTGGATTTCAGGGTCTTCCCTCTAAGGCTTTGAAATCAGGGGTTTGAGGCCAATTTACCCAAACCATTAAGTGACAATGGGCCCCAGCAGCCAGATTACAGCTTTTATTATCAATGCTTGCTAACTGGAACAGCTAAATCACTGTAGTGATATGAGGCTTTTCCAATATAAGAAATAACCCTCTTTTTGTTTTTTTATTTGTTTTTTTCTTTTGAGATAGTTCATTTAAGAAAGACATCAGGAGGGGCCTTCTGGTGGCGTGGTAGTTAAAAGAGGCATCACTATAGGTGCCATAGCCAACAGCTGGTTTTGGCTATTAGGTGAGATTTTGGTTGAACCTGGATTTAAAATAAAGTGTGTTTTGTGCAGAGATGGAGAGCTAGATAATAATGAGTAAATATTTTCATTTTGTAACACTTTAAATAGATTGTAGACACCATGTGCACTGTTTTTTTCTCCTTGGCCTCTTTCTTTTTCTTTTTTTTTTTTCAGAGTTTTTGCTATAGGACGCATGCGCTCACCAGACAGAGAGAGATAGAGATAGAAAGCGAGAAATCACCCCTCAGGGAGGATGGCCATGCCGCAATCCCTTCTCCTCCATTCTCCTCTTGGGATCTTGGGTATGCACACACACGTGCCTGGCGTGGGTTTTAAGCCACCAAGTCCGGGATGCGAACCACGGTCGACTACATAGCCATTATGCTAACTGCTGGTCCCTCTCCTTGTCCTCTTGTGTGCACAGGCTAGTTTGTCAATATCGGTTCAGGGGATTAAAGCTAATTTGCATCCATTTGTGCATGAACTGGCTCTTCAGAAAATTTACAATATTACAACTAAAAGAGAAGGCTTTTTTCTTTTAATTATTTGACAGGTCAGGAAATGATGATGGAAACAGTAGATGGATTACCCAAGGTCACAATGAAGATAGAATTTGAATCAAAATTGTCTGGATTCCACATGGTTTTCTTTTTATTTTATTTTTTTTACATTTAATCACTGTACATCTTTACAGCATTATAAAATGAATTTCCCCAACATGAAAACATTGTATATTAGTCCAGTCAAATATATTACCATATACATTATTATCAAAAGATGATTTTCAGTTTGTTAAATGTTTCATTTTTTTTTTCACACAGTACACATTGTCTCCTATTTGGGGATTTTCTATTTTTAAGAGAAAACAATTAAAAAATAATATAGTTGATAAGAGAAAAACACTTATGGAGCAATGTAGTATCATGAGAAGAGAGTGAGTTCTGAGGGTCAGATTCACTGGAGTTTAATCTCTGGGCTGCCATTTAGACTTCTCCAAACCTCAGTTTCTTTACCTGTAGGATCGGGGTGATAGTATACACATTGCAGACTTAGATTAGTGATTAGGGGAGTCATATGTGTGAAGCACACACAGTGGGTACAGCTGAAGATCAGCAAATACATTTCTCCTACCCCAGCAAAATAGATCATCCTTTTGTAAGGGAGCTTGGACCAGCTTTGTCTTGGCTATTGCCAAGTAGAAAAGGACTCCCTGTGTGAGGCCGTGTAAAATGAAGTGTTATGATTTCATATGGGGTGTATTCCAGGCCCTCTGCTGTGATTAGATATCTAGTTAGAGGCTCCCGCTATCATATTAATCATATGTGTCCTTGCAGTGGATTTGGATGAGAACGACTGCAAACTTCACAATTTCTGTTTGCTTCCGAGCATATTTGATGTTGATATGGATTATGCTCGACATTAGCCCATATTTTTAAAAAATCGTGTTGAAGGGGAAATGTCTTTAAAGAATTGATGGGGTTCAAGAAGTCTAGATGGATGGAATGCTAAAATTTGCCATTTATGAGGGACCATTGGCAGTGCAGAGGAGGTCCACAGTGAGATGTCTCTAAACTAATTTTTTTCCTAATTTGTACTAGAAATTAGGTACTTTATTTTTCTCTTTTACCTCTACTCTTGTGCTAGGTATATAATTCCAGAGTCTCAAGGTTGAGCAGGTGACTTTCACTATGGCAAGCTGGCTTGAATCTAATAGCTACCAAGGAAAGATGGCTACCCCATCCACTCAAAGAATTGTGGGATGAGGCCATCTCCACAATTTATTACTTTTAGGATGTTTATTGTGAATACATCAAGCTCAGAGCCAGGACTTTCTGTTACCTACCTGTTGCCTATCTATTCTAGCACTAGTCTTCAAGTTATTTTTTCAGCAAAAAGCACATCTTCGTTTGTAGACATGAATCATATATGTGTTTCTTTTTAAATTGTTGCCTTTGGGAAAAAAAAAAACAAAACAGGTTTTAAGATTTCCTTTCCTTCCTTTGTGCTATCCTCTGCCGCTGGTGGCTCTGCCATGGTATACTCAAGCTTCGGTTGTTCCTATTTTCACAATGGCCGTACGTCTGCCTGCAGATTTTCTGCCGTCCTCCTTGTTCTCTGAACACACTGCACATTACTTCAGGTCCTTCGAGATGTCTTCTCCATACTGGGAGCCCGTAGACCCCTTTGGTAGAGTTCAATCTCCCTTTCTTACTAGGCGTTGCACAGGGGCTGTGCTGTTGTGTGCATAGTGGATTTCGGGATCTTGTGTTGCTGAGTGTGAAGTTATGGAGTGAAAGGGAGGGAATTAAGGGCATGGGGCTCAGTCAGTTCATGTGGGATCATGTCTAGCTGGACCCTCACTTGTCCTATTTCATGAACAATGTCTGTACTTCCCTGTACCTATTTCTTCTCTATAATGCTGTCAATAGTGTGTTTTGTGCTTTGTGTCTGCTTTGACTTGGGTTTGCTCGCCCTTGGACTTTTTAACTTTCTACACATCTGTTTTTGACAGTGTAGAGCTTTATCTGTATCCATGCAAGGAGTTCACCCAATGGAGTTGAGTAGACCAGTGACATCAGGGCCCTGGTATGCCTTAGCCCTGTAGGAGATGTAAGTCCATGCCAACTTTTAATAAAGTACTGTGTTTCTAGTGTAGAATTTAACTGCTGTCCCGTTTACTACCTCGGGCTACGCATATTTCATAGACTTATCAACATTTCCCAGTCTTAACCCTTCAGCCTTATGGCTTCCCTTTATCATTTAGAAGTTGAGTTTTTCCTCTCTCTTCCTCTCTACTTATTGTTGATGAACATTTTCTAGAGTATTGTATTTAAGAATTATTTATTTAATCTTATTTATTTATTATTATTATTTATTTGGCCAGAGAGGGAGAGTGAGAAAACAAACTGCCAGCTCCAAGACTCAAACCATTGTCAAGCATATAGGAATCTGTCACCTTAATCACCAAGCCACCTGCTGGCCCACATTAATAAACTTTTAAAATATCTTTCTATAACCTTCATCCAAAAATGGTGCTTACAGATTCAGGTAGTTACACATAGATATATTTGCAGATAGGTGAATTTATATAAGGTAGTGTACACATATTTTCTTGCTTTTTCAGCGAAAGGGTCCTAGAAGCAGTGACACTCCAGTAGCAATGTCACCTCTACTACTCAGATTGCACTTTCTAGTTCCATTCTGAAACAGAAGGAATTCAGTCTCTGTATGAAAATGTCTGATTTTAGCACAGGAGCAGAAAGTATACAGGAGAAGCCTGGAGTATCTTATAGTGCCAATGAATAAGGAAGGACTGAAACAAAAGAAAATAAAACAAAACAAATAAAAACAATGGAGTCGTATCAAAGTGACAAGGATCCAGGGAACGGCAAATGGCATAGTGGAAATGTCACTAGACTCCCACCTAGCCCACTGTGTTTGAGTGCCAGACCCAGTGGCTTGGAACTCAGGCTGGGCAGTTGTACGTGCGTGCCCAAGATGCTGAAAGGAGGTTGGAGGAGAAGGGACTGGGGTGTGGACATCACGGTGTGTGTGATTTCTCGCTTTCTGTCTCTTTCTGTCTTTCTGAGGAACACACATGCCCTATAGCAAAAACTTCTCTTTAAAAAAAAAGTGGGACTAGCAGTTGGTATAATAGCTGTCGATGAACTCCCATGTAGGCTACTGCAGTTCTGCCCCCAGACCCTGTGGCTTAAAATCACGCCAGGTGCATGCGCGTGCGTGCCCAAGATCCCGAGAGGAGAATGGAGGAGAAGGGATTGTGGTGTGGCCATTCCCCTGGGGGGTCGATTTCTCTCTTTCTGTCTCTGTTTCTCTCTGTCTTGCTGGCAAGCACATGTGCCCTATAGCAAAAACTTCTCCAAAAAAAAAAAAAAAAAAAGTGACCAGGAGCCAAATGAAAGAGTTCCCAGTGGGGAAAACTAGAAAACATTTGAGCAACAAAATGAATAAAGTAAGATGCAGAATAAATATCCACAAATCTTTATTGAGATAAATAAATTAATTAAAACAGGGGCAGAGAGTAAATGTCCTATGCAGGAGAACTCCAAATAATTGAGGTAGAGGTTTTGTCCTGGAGGGAGGGCACCATTTCCTGTTGCCTGGAGGTAGGCTGCGTGCCTTGACTTCGTTTCCCAGGGCAAGGTCTGGAAAGGTGGAAAAGAGGGATTCTGAAGAGAGGAACCCTGGTAAACACAGCCTCTGCAGAATGATCAACATCAACATTAAAGGCGTAAGTCACGTGAGCAGCATGGGCCCTTCACGTGACCAGACGGAAGTGGCACTTTACTTTTGTGTCTTCTTTCCCGAAGCATACAGACCTACTATAGTCAATAAAAAGAATAAATCGAGGGACAGTTTTAAAAGATTCTTAACCAGTGCCCCCTGAGACTGTTACAGTCGGAGAAAATACTATAGCACTGTGTGATAGTCTACATGAAATCCTAGAACAAGGAAAGGACATGAGGAAAAGCTAAGAACATTTAAGCAAATGTTAGACTTTAATAATGCTTTAATTTTGACTTATTGTGATTTATTAATTATAACAAATTAACCATACCAATTTAAGGTGTTAATAAAAGTAGATACTATACGTGGTTGCATAGGAATTCCGTATTAGTTTCAATATTTTTTCTGTAAATTGAACACTGTGCTAAAACAATACACATTATAGAAATATTTCCTGAGTCTGTGAAAGAAATGAGGCCCTACGTTGAGCATGGTGGCTACAACAGTGAATGAGCGGAAGGCACCCTGTAGGATATACTCTAGAGAGATGGATTTCCCAGGTCTTCTTCTTCTTGTCATTAAGTATGGCTCTCCACTCAGATTAAATGTGCATGAATACGATTATGAGACTCTTCACTTCTCCATGTCATTCTGAAATATGTTCAGATATCAGACTTGACTGGAAGCAAACATGAACATAAGAGGAAAAACGTCTTTAGAGAATTCTCAACAGTCTATACAGATATCAAGCACACTCCCCTTTGTGAAGTGGAATCATGAGGATTTATTCAACATGAAATTCTACTCAGTGGGGCTTTCTCAGTGGTTAGACCATGAAGATGATGTCCACAGATATTCTGGCAGAAAGAGGAACAAGGACACAGAAAACTGACACCAGAAAGCAAATGCCGCGTGAGCAAGTGCGATCGTTTGCAGTTACGCGGGCACATGAAGAAGAGTTGCGATCTTTCAAAAATTTGATATCTGCAACAAATAATTGGGAAAACTGATGGTCATGATGCTGCTTGGTCGTCAGCTTGGAAGCAGAGTGCACTTGCAGAGAACACAGACTCTCGGCAAAGCAGGTGTGTGCAGGCCCTGGTACTGCGGCTGCCCACTGTACATTAGCCCTCTGGGCAGCCTGGACTGGGCCTTTTTGTTTTTTCCTCTTTCTTAGTCTCTGACTATAAAGTGAGGGTAATGGTGGACTCCATCTCAAAGCTTATTATAAGAGTCAATCCATCCGCTGAAAAGACTCATTGCCTGTCTATAACATATGCTTAACAAATACCAATTGTGATGACCAATAATCAGTTAGATAATTTCAGGTGGTGAGCACAGATACTCAATGAACTGAAAATGAGGCCAAGCAGCATTGCAGGAACAATTAAATAATAAACAGTTTTACAAAATCCAGTATGCGTGATTAATGTACTATGGCATTTCAAAAATATTGGTATCAGAACCAGCAGTTAGCGTAATGGCTATGTCGCTGGACTCCCACCTAGTCGACCGCGGTTTGCGTCCCAGACCCGGTGGCTTAAAACTCACGCCGGGCGCGTGTGCGTGCGTGCCCAAGATCCTGAGAGGAGAATGGAGGAGAAGGGATTGCGGCATGACCATCCCTCTGGGGGGTGATTTCTCGCTTTCTGTCTCTATGTCTCTCTCTGTCTGTCTGGCGAGTGCACGCGCCCCGGTCTATAGTAAAAATCTATCCAAAAAAAAAAAGAAAAAAAAATATTGGTATCAGTCCGTTTTCCTGGGTTCTATAGATTAAGTCACCACACTAAAGAAAGAAGAAAAATGAATAAAAGGAAGATAAGGAAGGAAGAAAGGGAGGGAGGGAAGGAAGGAAAAAGTAAATTGTGACACATTTGTCAAAGTTTGTCCCTTATGGGTTTTGCAAGTAGTTGTGGAGATGGGCTGAATGCTCCTCTGCTGTAATTTATGGGACACTTTCGTAGCTTATAGGGGTAGCAAAATGAATTGTCCCTACTGCGTTATTATCTCATTTGTAATAAGTTCTTTTATTTCATTTTTTAAAATAACGTGAATGAGGAGGATAACTGTCCTCTCCTGGTGGAGGATTTTTTCTCAACACCTCTGCAGCAGATGATGTGGGTGCACGATCAGCATTTCCTCTACAGTCCCACCCTCATGCTTGTTGACTGCACAGCTTCCATTTCCGTGCATCTGTAGTTCCTGTAACCACAGTCAAGCAGGCTGGACCTTCAGAGTACGTTGTGTCCCCTGAATGCGTCCGACTCCAGCATCTGGTGGGGTTGGTGGGTGAAGACCCTGAGTCAGCCTATATTGATATGGGCGACCCGGGACCTCTTTATTTTCCGGAGTTCCCTTGGCAATAAGACCTGCTGCACATGGTGGGAGCCCGTTTCATTACATACCGTTTGCTTCCTTCCCTTCTCTACCTCATTTCCCCACATTTACAGCAATGTTTCTGGGGATCACCTTTAAATAAATTTAAAATCCTCCATGTTGTTTTCTCTATTTTTCGTAGTCTTTGAACATTTTCTTTTCCCAAACGGCTGTACTGAAGTGTAACCAGAAGTGTGATGCTTTTAATCAGCATCTTTCATAACAATGGCAGTGAGTTTGCATAAGTAGATGATTTCACTTCAAGTTCATGAAAGGCCAGGACCAACCAGGACCACTACGCATAGAGGTTTTAGTCATCATTTTTAAGTTTTGCCTCTTTTGACGTAATAACTGTACATACTTGTGGAGTACAACGTGACGTTTTGATTCGTTGAATAATAATCAGGTCACAGTAATTAGCATATTCACCATCTTAAACGTTTATTATTTATCTGTTGTGAGAATGTTCCCATTCATTTTGTAGCTATTTGAAACAGACATTTCATTATCTACTGTCCCTTTTCTGCATGAAGGCACCTAAACTTATTCTTCTTAACTGTAACATGATGCCCTTTGGCCAACCTCTCCCCATCTGCCTGTGTCCTCTATTGTCCCTTGTTTCTGTTAACTTCTATTCTACTGTCAACTTCTATAAAGTAATCTTTTAAAAAAATTCACATATAAGTGAGATAATGCGATATTTGTCATTGTGCACCTGGCTTATTTCACTTAACACAATGTCCTCCTGTCTCATCCATGCTGTCACAAAGGACAGAATCTCATTTTTCTTTTTTGCCTGAATGGTATCCTGTTGTGTGTGTGTAAGTACCACTTTACAAAATCCACTCATAGGTTGTTGGGCATTCAGGGTGATTCTACACCTTGGTTGTTGTGAATAGTGCTGCAATGGACGT
>NW_006159875.1:0-1899 GCF_000334495.1 Tupaia belangeri chinensis | reverse complement strand
TGGCGAGTGCACGCGCCCTATAGCAAAAACCTCTCCAAAAAAAAAAAAAAGAAAAAAAATATTGGCATCAGTCCGTTTTCCTGGGTTCTATAGATTAAGTCACCACACTAAAGAAAGAAGAAAAATGAATAAAAGGAAGATAAGGAAGGAAGAAAGGGAGGGAGGGAAGGAAGGAAAAAGTAAATTGTGACACATTTGTCAAAGTTTGTCCCTTATGGGTTTTGCAAGTAGTTGTGGAGATGGGCTGAATGCTCCTCTGCTGTAATTTATGGGACACTTTCGTAGCTTATAGGGGTAGCAAAATGAATTGTCCCTACTGCGTTATTATCTCATTTGTAATAAGTTCTTTTATTTCATTTTTTAAAATAACGTGAATGAGGAGGATAACTGTCCTCTCCTGGTGGAGGATTTTTTCTCAACACCTCTGCAGCAGATGATGTGGGTGCACGATCAGCATTTCCTCTACAGTCCCACCCTCATGCTTGTTGACTGCACAGCTTCCATTTCCGTGCATCTGTAGTTCCTGTAACCACAGTCAAGCAGGCTGGACCTTCAGAGTACGTTGTGTCCCCTGAATGCGTCCGACTCCAGCATCTGGTGGGGTTGGTGGGTGAAGACCCTGAGTCAGCCTATATTGATATGGGCGACCCGGGACCTCTTTATTTTCCGGAGTTCCCTTGGCAATAAGACCTGCTGCACATGGTGGGAGCCCGTTTCATTACATACCGTTTGCTTCCTTCCCTTCTCTACCTCATTTCCCCACATTTACAGCAATGTTTCTGGGGATCACCTTTAAATAAATTTAAAATCCTCCATGTTGTTTTCTCTATTTTTCGTAGTCTTTGAACATTTTCTTTTCCCAAACGGCTGTACTGAAGTGTAACCAGAAGTGTGATGCTTTTAATCAGCATCTTTCATAACAATGGCAGTGAGTTTGCATAAGTAGATGATTTCACTTCAAGTTCATGAAAGGCCAGGACCAACCAGGACCACTACGCATAGAGGTTTTAGTCATCATTTTTAAGTTTTGCCTCTTTTGACGTAATAACTGTACATACTTGTGGAGTACAACGTGACGTTTTGATTCGTTGAATAATAATCAGGTCACAGTAATTAGCATATTCACCATCTTAAATGTTAATTATTTATCTGTTGTGAGAATGTTCCCATTCATTTTGTAGCTATTTGAAACAGACATTTCATTATCTACTGTCCCTTTTCTGCATGAAGGCACCTAAACTTATTCTTCTTAACTGTAACATGATGCCCTTTGGCCAACCTCTCCCCATCTGCCTGTGTCCTCTATTGTCCCTTGTTTCTGTTAACTTCTATTCTACTGTCAACTTCTATAAAGTAATCTTTTAAAAAAATTCACATATAAGTGAGATAATGCGATATTTGTCATTGTGCACCTGGCTTATTTCACTTAACACAATGTCCTCCTGTCTCATCCATGCTGTCACAAAGGACAGAATCTCATTTTTCTTTTTTGCCTGAATGGTATCCTGTTGTGTGTGTGTAAGTACCACTTTACAAAATCCACTCATAGGTTGTTGGGCATTCAGGGTGATTCTACACCTTGGTTGTTGTGAATAGTGCTGCAATGGACGTGGGCTTGCAGATGTCTCTTGGACTTTCTGATTTCATCTCCTTTGGATATATACTTAGTGGAAGGACTGCTGGGTCATATGGTAGCTATAATTTTAATTTTTTGAGGGATTCCTTTACTATTTTCCATGATGACTGTGCTAACTTACATCCCACCAATAAACTATAAGTCTTTCCCACTCTCTGCATCCTCTACAGTGTTAGTTACTTTCTGTCCTTTTGGTCATAGTCATTCTGGTAGGTGTGACATAACATCTCACTGCAGTTTTCATTTGCATTTCTCTGATGGTT
>NW_006159874.1:90194-90740 GCF_000334495.1 Tupaia belangeri chinensis | reverse complement strand
TCTTGTACCAGTTTTTAATGGTACTGACTATGCTATTCAGTATAATGTTAGCTATAGGTTTTTGATAGAAGACATTCATTATGCTGAGCAATTATGCTTCTATGCCAATTTTGCTGAGAATCATAATCATAAAGGGATTTTGGATGTTTTCTATGCTTTTTCTGCATCAATTGAAATGGTCATTTAATGTTTATCTTTCTTTCTGTTGATATGGTCTATTTCATTTATGGTTTTGTGTATGTTGAACCACGCTTACATCTCTGAAATAAAGCACATTTGGTCATGATGAATAATCTTTTTTAATGTGTTGTTGGATATGATTTGCTATTATCTTGTTGAGAATTTTTTTTAACCTATATTCATCAGAGATATTGGTCTGTAGTTTTCCTTTCCTTATCTGTTTTGGGAATGAGAGTGATGAAGGCTTCATAAAATGACTTTGGGAGGGTCCTTTCCTTTGGAAACTTTAGAAATAATTTGAAAAGAATGAAGGTTATTTCTTTAAAAGTTTTATAGAATTCAGAAGTAAAGCCATCAGGACCTGGG
>NW_006159874.1:88231-88948 GCF_000334495.1 Tupaia belangeri chinensis | reverse complement strand
TATCCACAGGTGATATATTTTTTGAGTCCTTCACGTATAGTATAGAATACTATAGACCAACCAGAATGGCTTCTTTTTTTTATTTTTTTAAATCTATTTAGCCAGTCTGTCTTTTGATTGGAGAATTTGAGACATTAACATTCAAAGTTTTAGTCTATATTTCCAAACTTGTCCCTACCATTAAGTTGGCCATTTTCTTGGTTGATTTTTCTTCTCTTATTTCTGTCTATCTTTAGTTTTCCTGGAATAACACTCCTTTAAGAATTTCTTGAAGAGATGGTTTGGTGTTGATAATTTCTTTCAAGTTTTGTTCACATGAGCATGTTTTTATCTTTTCTTTCCATATGAAGAATTATCTTGCTGGTTATAATATTCTTTGTTTAAATTGTTTTTCATTTAGCACTTTGAATATATTTCCCTATTCATTTCTTGCTTGCAATGTTTCCAACAAGAGGTCCAGTGTTAGGCTCATGGCCAATGTAAGTTACTTGATGTTTCTCTTTCAGAATATTTTCTTTGTCTGGGGCTTTGGACATTCTGGCAATGATGTTCCATGGTGAAGATTTTCTTGGATTGATTCTACTTGAGGTCCTTTGTATTTCTTGGATCTAGATATTTGAATGCTTCTCTAGGCTTGGAAAGTTTTCTTCTAGAATTTCATAGAATCACAATGCCCTTATTAATTTCTTCACCTTCTGGGATACCAATTATTCAGAT
>NW_006159874.1:86243-87929 GCF_000334495.1 Tupaia belangeri chinensis | reverse complement strand
ACAGAGAGATAGAAAGCAAGAAATCACCCCCCAGGGGGATGGCTACACCACAATCCCTTCTCCTCCATTCTCCTCTTGGGATCTTGGGCATGCACGCACACATGTCCGGTGTGAATTTAAGCTGCTGGGTCCAGGACTTGAACTGCGGTCAACTATATGAGAGTCCAGTGACATAACCATTATGCTAACTGCTGGTTTCTACTGTAAATATTCTTAATTCTTTATCTGACTATTCTGTGAGTTCCATTGTGCTGTCTGTGGATAATGAGGAATTATTATTTTCACTTAGGGTAGAGAGATTTTCTTGGTTTCCCATATTTCTTGTGCCTCTGTTGTGGTTTCCGGTCATCTGATGGAATATACACTTCTCCCCTGTGACTTGCACTTTTGTTGCTGGGACTGTTCCAAATGTCTCCCAGATGCCAGAGAACAGATGCACCTGAAGCTGAGATACAGGGTCTAAACTGGAGAGGATGAATGGTGTGTGAAGATCCAAGGCAGTCTGTGTCCTAACTTCACACATTCACTTCTGCCATGCAGGAGCCAGGAAGAAAGGCAGAGTGGAAGCTGGGAGCAGGAGGGCACATGGAGCATTTTAATGGGGTGCACAGGTCCAAGCTGACGGTCTCTTGCCCTGGTCTGCACTCGCTTCTGCCACACAGGAACTGGGAAGAAAATTGGGGTTGAAGATCAGAGCGAGAGGGCACCTGGAACAGATGAAGGGGATGTTCAGGACCAATGTGGTCTCGCGTCTTGATCTGCCTCTCTGCCTCTGGTGCACAGAGCTGAGAAGAAGGGCAGGGTGGAAGATGAGAGCCAGTTTTCTCTTTTTGTTATGTCTTTGTCTCATTTCAGAATTAGGATGATGGAGGCTTTGTAGAATAAATTTGAAAGTGTTCTTTACTTTGAATTTTGGAAATAGTTTGAGAAGAATTTGGGGTAGTTCTTTAAAAGTTTTTAGAATTCAGAAGTAAAACTCTCAGGCCCTGGGCTCCTCTTTGTTGGGAGACTATTAGTGATTCAGTTTCATTGCTACTTATGGCTTTATTCAGACTTTCTCTTTCTTCCTGCTTTAATCTTGGTAAGTTATACATATCCAGAAATTTGTGCATCTCATCTAGATTGTCTTCTTTGTTGTCATATAATCATTCATAGAATTCTCTGATACTTTTTGTTTCCATTATGTCCCTTGTGATACCTATTTCCTTGCTGATTTTACTTATCTGGTTCCTTTCTTTATGCTTTTTGATTACTCTAGCAAACAGTGCATCAATTTTGTTTATCTTTGCAAAGCACCTTCTTTTATTTTTGTTTATTTTCTGTATAGTTCTTTTATTCTCTGTTTCATGTATTTCTCCCCAAATCTTCATTATGTTTCTGTCCTGGAGTTGGTTTTTTATTTTGTTTTGTTTTTTTTGTTTGTTTGTTTTTTCTTTTGGTGATGTTGTTTTTCTGGTTTTCTGTGATCCATCATAAGATTGTTTATTTGTTAGTTTCTTCTTTTTTCTTGTGGGCATTAATCTCTATGAACTACCTTCTTATGACTGCTTTTGCTGTGTCACATGTGTCATATAGTAACAACTGATTTTTTTTTTTTTTGGAGAGATTTTCACTGTAGGGTGCATGCACTCGCCAGACAGACAGAGAGAGACATAGAGACAGAAAGCGAGAAATCACCCCCCAGGG
>NW_006159874.1:79034-85542 GCF_000334495.1 Tupaia belangeri chinensis | reverse complement strand
TTTTTTTTGGTTTGCATTCACATGAAATATCCAGCCCTTCACTTTCAGTCTAAGTATATCCTTGTCAGTGAGGTATGTTTCTTGTAAGCAACATATAGAATTATTTTATTATTTTTTATCCATCCAGTGAGTCTGTGTTATTTTCATAGGAGAACTTAATCCATTAACATTCAATGTTATTACTGACATTTGCGGACTTATCTCTTTCACTTTAACTATTTCCTCAGGTTTTTTTTATTCTCTTATTCTTGTTTGTCTCTCTTTAGTGTTCCTGTTACAATACTCCCTTCAATATTTCTTGTAGAACTTCCTCATATTGGTGAATTCTTTCCGTTTTTGTTTGAGAATACTTTTATTTGTTCTTCCCATTTTAAGGATAATCTTGCTCGATACAGTATTCTTTGATTTTCTTTTAATATCTTGAATGCATTTTCCCATTCTTTCTTTGCTTGCATTATTTCAGATGAGAGGTGTGTTAGTCTAATGGGATAACTTATAAGTATCTTGAACTTTGTGCCTTGCCATTTTTAGAATATTATTTGTCTTTGATTTTTACCAATGTGGCTATAATGTGCCAAGGGGAGAATCTTTTTATATTGATTCTATTTGAAATCCTTATTTTTTCCTTAGACCTGAATTTCTCCATCTTTCTCTATATTTGGAAAATTTTCAAATAATATTTTATGAAAGAGGTATTCCAAACCTTTAGTCACCTGTTAATCTTCTGGAATAATCATTATATCGATATATGGATATTTCATGATGTATAGAATTTTCATGTGTGTCTGGAAGATCAATGTTGCAAGCATACTCAAGCCTGAAATCTGAGTTATGTGAGACTTGGTGATGAAATGGGCAAGCAGGAAGAAAGACAAAAAAAAAAATCCTTTTTAAGAGAGGACCATCAATTTCAGGACACCAAACATAAATATAAAGACCTAGATAGGAATGGATCAACAGAAGGCATGGCAGTTGTTGCTGGAATTCCCTCATGACCGACAACAGTGTGAGTCAAGACCAGTGGCTTGACATTCAGATGAGGTGTGTGTGCATGCATGCCCAGTATCATAAGAGGAAAATGAAGGAGGGGTTGTGGTGTGGCCATTCCCTCTTAGAGATGATTTCTCACTTTGCCTATCACTGTCAATGTCTCTCTCTGTCTCTTTCTTGCAAGCACAGGTACCCTAAGGCAAAAACCTCTTTAAAAAAAAGACACACAAGGATTCTGAAAACGCTGCACATTCCTTAATAGTCACCTACACAGGTAATACTAATAACCATTGTGTATTAAGACACCAAAGTTCTCTTATTTAAACAATGACTTTTTATTAATTCTCTAAATCTGCATAACTATTTTCGTTTCTATTTTTTAACTTGAAGTCTCTATCTTCCCCAATGTAACATTTCTTTCTTTCTTTCTTTCTTTCTTTCTTTCTTTCTTTCTTTCTTTCTTTCTTTCTTTCTTTCTTTCTTCTTTCTTTCTTTTTTTCTTTCTCTCTTTCTTTTTGGGACAGGTTTTTGCTATAGTGTACATGCACTCGTCAGAAAGACAGAGCGAGACAGAGAGATAGAAAGCCATAAATCACCCCCAGGGGGCATGGTCACACTGCAATCTCTTCTCCTCCATTCTCCTGTCAGGATCTTGGGCATGCACACACATTTGCCTGGTGTGAATTTAAGCCACCGGGTCCAGGACTTGAACCGTGGTTGACTACATGGGAGGCCAATGACATAGCCATTATGCTAACTGCTGGTCTCTCCTGGTGTAAAATTTCTACATAATGCAAATTGAAAATCACATAATTTACTTCTTCTAACTTAACATTTTAAATGTTAAACCAAGAAATGTAATCAAGTAGTAGAACATTCTCTGCATAGAGATCATGATCTCTAGTTCTCCCATTATTTTTTACCCAGCAGCATAAAATAGATTCCATGTAGGAAAGCTAAAATATGTTAGTATTTTTAAAATAAAAGCTTAATATTACCAGAACTCAGTCCAAAGAGTAAATTAAGTTACTGGACTTGCATGTGTTTGACTGCAGTTCAAGTCTTGGACCTAATGACTTAAAATTCACACCAGGCACATGTGCATGCATGCTCAAGATCCAGAGATGAAAATGCAGAAAAATGGATGATTGCATGGCCGTCACTCGGGATAAGGGGTAATTTCTCTCTGTTTCTCTGTTTCTCTTGTGAGTGCACGTGCCCTATAGCAAAATTTTTAAATAAAGAGTAAATCAATTTACAATAATTACATCGTAATTAACAAATATAAAATTTACTACTGGATTGGAATTTATTAAATGTATCACTTCCTCTTAAAATTGCTCAACAGCTAATCAGCAGTGAATCATCTTGCAATTATACAACTCTTTTTCTTTTTTTCTAAAGATTTTTGAGATAGGTTGTGTGTATTTTTTAAAGACGATGAGAGAGAAAGTGAGAACATACCCAGAAGGTGTGGCCAAGTCACAATACCTTCTCCTTCATTCTGATCCTGGGATTTTGGACATGCATGCATATATACCTGGCATGATTTTCAATCAGCTAGATCCAAAATTTAAACTGCAGCAGAACATGTGGAAGTTCAGCACTTGAACCACTTTGTCACCTCCTGGTTCAACTATATGACTTTTAAAAAAAAAAAAGAGAGAGAGATTTTTGCTATGGAATATGAGCACTTAACAGAGAGAGAGACAAAGACAGAATGTGAAAAATCACCCTCTGCACATGGGGAATGGTCTCACTACAATTCCTCCTCCTTCATTCTTACCTAAGGATTTTAAGTATGCATGTACATGTCTTTGGGGTGAGTTTCAAGGTGCCAGGTCTATGATGCAAACCGGATGTGAGTCCAGTGCCTTAACCACTAAGCCACCTCGTGGGCCCCACACCTTTTTAAGAATGGAGAAAAACAATTTTAAGAGCTGCCTGCTACAATAACTTTGTTTTAATGAATATCTTTTGTTTCTTACTTTCACATATTATTGAATTCTGCCAGAGAGCATCTCTAGGCAGTTTCTCAACATTTAGGTAAAATGTTTAGCAACTTTCTAATGTAACTTAAGAAAAAGGTAAAAAAAATTCTCTGAAATGGAAAAAAAAAAGATGAAAGACATCACATCAACACTATTTGACACACGAAGAAATTCAAAAAAGAAGCACAAAGTAAACTAAATGCTAGCAAAAACAAAGATTTTAAATTAGAATGGATATAAATAAAAGATGTGTGAACCATACAGAGAAACAATGTAACTACTAGCTAGTTTTTTTTTTTGAGAGAGAGAGGTTTTTGCTATAGGGTGTGTGCACTCTCAAGAAAAACAGAGAGAGACAGAGAGATAGAAAGTGAGAAATCACCCCCCAGGGGGGATGGCCATGCAGCAATCCCTTCTCCTCCATTCTCCTCTCAGGATCTTGGGCACGCATGCACATGTGCCCAGCGTAAGTTTAAGCCACTGGGTCGTGTTGCCCATTCGACTCTGTTTTTTTTTTTTTTTTTTTTTTTTAACAACATTAAGAACCTGACTAAACTTTAGATAGACCTTCCTAGAAAAGAGAGAGAGGATACAATCAATAAACCAGATATGGAAGAAAAGACACTATTCCTAACTATACAAAAGTAAAAAGCTTTCTTTGAGAACAATATGAATATTAAATAACTAATAAAATTTACCTATTAATCAATACCCACAATGTAAAAAATAGCCATTAATCTAAGATACCATTCATAATTGAAGGTTTAATAACTACCAAAGATTAGATGTATACAATGATTATTTCAAAAAATGAATTTAAGAAGTCAGTCATTTTCAGTCACTTTATACTATGAGAATATAAAAATGGTACACTTTTGCCTCAAAACCTTAAAAAGAAAAAAACCTTAAAATTGTGATAGTAGCTTATGACATAGAACCTTAGGTTTTATTTGAAACCCCTTCTGTTTTTTAAAACTTTCCAAGAGTTCTTATCAGGTCTTAACAGAATAATGTAGCATTTGGGGGCAAAGATGCAGCCTAAGAGCCCTGCACTGGAGGCCAAAATGGAGAAGACCTCCACAGCCACCATGAACTTCCCCTTGGTGCTGTGATAGACAGGGACAAATGTGACCCAGACACTGCAGAACACCAGCATGCTGAATGTGAGGAACTTGGCTTCATTGAATGCATCAGGCAGGTTCCTGGCCAGGAAAGCCACAGTGAAACTCCCCAGAGCCAAGAAGCCCAGGTAGCCCAGGACACAGTAGAAGGCAGTGACTGAGCCCTTGTTGCACACAATGATGATATTTCTGGACTCCGAATGTGAGTCTATATCAACAAAAGGGGGAGATGTTCCCAGCCAGATTCCACAGATAATCATTTGGATCAGGGAGCAAATGGAAATGATAGAGTTGGAAACCCTGGAGACCAGCAAGCACCTCATTGTTCTCCCAGGTTTCCTGGCCTTGAATGCCAGAATTACAGTAATTGTTTTGGCCAGAATGGTGGAAACAGCCACAGTGAACACAAGGCCAAATGTGAGTTGTTGGAAGACACAGGTGGCTGTGTTAGGATGGCCAATGAAGAGCAAGGAGCAGAGGAAGCAGGGCAGGAGAGAGATGAGTAGAATAAAACTGAGAGCCTGGTTGTTGGCCTTGACAATGGGAGTGTCTCTGTGCTTCACAAAGACTCCCAGGACTACAGCTGTGAGGACAAAGAAGCACAGAGCCATGCATGAGATGGTTGTCCCCAAAGCATCCTCAAAAGCCAGGAATGTCACACGTTTTGGGAGACAGTGAGTTCTCTCAATGTTTGAGTACTCTTGAGCTGGGCACTGGGTACACTGCTTTGCATCTGTTGGAAAAGCAAAGATGCAGCAATTCAGTTTTACAAATTGATTGTCATGTTGAAGAAAATGGACACCATTATGTAATTATGTGCAGATAAAGCCCCTACGGTAATACCAAGTTATACTAAATTAAGAGTCTGTATTCATGACACTGGGGTAACTCTTTCAGCTGCAGATAACACCAAAGTCATTTGAAACTTGGTCTCAGCATATGAGAATTTGGGATGGTCCATCTTGTGGGTCTCAATGATGTTACAAAGGATGAGGATTCATCCCCAATCTCTACTCTCTCCTGAGATTTCATTATAATGAATCTTATATTTTCATAGCTTTTCATATTTGTTCATCACAATAGAAATGAATAGTTTTTTTCTTTTTTTCTTCTTTTTTTGGAGAGGTTTTTGCTATAGGATGTGTGCGCTCATCAGAAAGACAGAGAGAGACAGAGAAACAGAAAGTGAGAAATCATTCCCTGGGGGGATAGCCACGCTGCAATCCCTTCTCCTTCATTCTCCTCTCAGGATCTTGGGCACACATGCACACGCATCTGGTGTTAGCTTAAGCCACTGGGTCTGGGACTTGAACCGCGGTCAACTACATGGGAGTCCAGCGACATAGCCATTACGCTAACTGCTGGTCCCAGAAATGAATAGTTTTCTTAATATTCAGAAAAAGATAATTATACTTTGTTCTTCTGGAGTATCCTAACTTTTCTCTTTCCTAATTTCTACTGATTTTTTTTCTTGTATCTAACAGGTCACTTTGTGTACAGACTTTACTCATTGTACATTTTAGTTTTTCTGTCAATATTATCATAAACACTTCTATGTAAATGTGAAAACAGCTTTAATTTAAAACATTAAAATCTCAAGTGGAATATTTTTGCTCCTATAGAGATTTTTTTGAGAAATTGGTATTTTAATTATATGATAGAAGGCAGGAGTGTTCTTTTTGAGGTGTTCATTTCTATATAACTGAAAGCACTGTTTGTTAATTTTTTTAACACTGATAATATTTTTGCCTTTATACATAATAAGTTCTCTGTTGCAACTACTCATGTCTACTGTTAGGTGGCAGGAAAGCAGTCAGGGAGATTACATGAATTAACAGTCATGTTTGTGGTTCAATTACATATTGAAATAAAAATATCTGCTGTAACTTGTATTTTCTAAAGTATTTATTTATTTATTTATTCATGGTAATACTGAGGCAATAGTATTGGGTTGTCAGAAAAGTCAGTACATTTTTATTGAAAAAGTCATAACTCTTCCAACAGCCCAATATTTTCTCTAAGAATTAGAATGGGGACCAGCAGTTGGCATGAAAGTTAAGATTCTAGACTCCCACATGATTTATTGCAGCTTGAGTCTCAGACCTTGTGACTTGCTTTCTCACTTTCACTTTCCCTTTTACTTTCTCTCTTTCTGGTCACTCTCTGGTCAGTGTGCATGTCCTGTACCAAATTTTGATAATAGTAATAATGATAATGATAAATAAAATTAATAATTATCAGAAAAATATTAGAGTGATAATCAATCATGTTTTTTTTTCTTGCACAACCTCTTTTTTAAAATTATCATCATAATCTTCTTTATATTACATTGGATTACATATAACTTTACAGTGCATTACAATGCTTCTAATCATTTCTTTAAAACAGTCAATCACTATTTCTCAT
>NW_006159874.1:62287-69095 GCF_000334495.1 Tupaia belangeri chinensis | reverse complement strand
TGTACTTAATCTATCATCTGTTGTGGTTCAACCTTCCCAACTGAATTCTGGGATATAATATGCAACTCCAGACTTGTCCCTATGATTAGGTTGGCCATTTTCTTAGTTTTTTGATCTCTTTTTTTCTGTGCTACTACATTTAATTTTCTTGACATAGCACTCCCTTGAGAATTCTTGAAGATATGGTCTGGTGCTGGTAAATACTTTCAGATTCTGTTTATCTGATATGTTTCTTGTCTTTTCTTCCCATATGAAGGATAACCTTGCCGGGTACAGTATTCTCAGTTGCAATTGCTTTTCCCTTAACACTTTGAATATATTTTCCCATTCTTTCCTTGTTTGCATTGTTACCAATGAGAGGTCTGCTGTTAGTCTGATGGGATATCCTTTGTAGGTAACTTGCTGTTTCCTTTTTGCCAATCTTAGTATCTTGTCTTTGTCTGTGGTTTTGGTCAGTCTGGCTGTAATGTGAATCAGAGATGATCTTCTTGGGTTGATTCTATTAGGGATCCTTTGTATTTATTGGGACTGGATCTTTGAGTGTCAATCTAGGTTTGGAAAGTTTTATTGCAGGATTTCATGGAATAGATTATCAATGCCCTTATGAGTCTCTTCACCTTCTGGATTGCCAGTTATCCAGATGCTTGCACATTGATGGTATCTACTATTTTTCATATATTATTCTCAAATTTTGGGGCAATTTTCTCAGTCTTCATGGTGGATTTTTTTTAGGCCAGCAATTTTCTCTTCTACATCTGAGGTTCTAGTTTCTGTATGATCTGATCTGCTTTTAATACTTTCAAGAGATATTTTGACCTCCTGTATTATAGTCTTCATCTCCAACAGTTTTGTTTGATTCTTTTTTTAAAGTGTGTAATTCCTCTTTTAGATCTTGCAAGAATTTCCTCACCTCCCAGAACTTGTCAGCTCCTTTCTCCTTTCTCTTCTGCAGTTCATTGTCTCTTATCTCTTCCAACTCTGTTAGGTTTGCCTTATGAATGTTCTAAATTCTTTATCAAACATTTCCATGATTTCCATTGAACTGTCTGTGGATGAAGAGGATTTATTCTTTTCTCTTGCAGGAGAGGTATTTTCTTGCTTTCCCATATTTCTTGTGGTTCTGCAGTGATTTCTAGACATTTGATGAATGTGTTTTTTTTTTTTTCCAAATTTGAAGTTCAATATGAGCATCCAGGAGCATGCAGAAAAGAAAACAGAGAGATAGAAACAACAGCAACAAAAACAACCAAGAAACAGAGAAAAAAAAGAGGACAGAAAAACTAAATATATATATATATATTTTTTTTTTTAAAAAGCAAAAATTAGAAAACCGTGTGGTGTGCTTGTGCACCACATGAAATCACTAGTTCTCAGGAGCCATGAAGGTGTGTTCTGAGGCCTGCTCCCTTGCCTCTCCTGGGTTGGGAGGAGGAGAGGGTATTATTAACAAGATAAAGGGAGCAGGGGTGCTGAAAGCCGAGAAAATGCTTTACCTTTAAAAATTTTAGAAAGGAAAAATTACGAAAAAATAAAATGAGAAGACAGAGGTATAGAGAGACAGAGGCAGAGGCAGAAGCAGAGGCAGAGGCATAGAGAAGGCTTGAGGGAGCTCCTACCACTGGAGTTTGTGGGCTGCAGGCTGAGTTATCAGTAGAAAAGCCTCATTTCTTTTTTCCCTGAAATCACTGGTTCTTAGGAGCCGTGAAGGTGTCTACTGAGGCCTGCTCCCTTGCCTCCACTGGGATTGGTGGGCTGGAGGCTGAATTATCAGTAGAAAAGCTTCATTCCTTTTTTCCTGAAATCACTAGTTCTCAGGAGTCATGAAGGTGTCTTCCTGGTAGTATATTTTGTATGATGGCAAATTTTGAGATGCCCAAATGTGAAATGTATTAGAATGTTGAGTCATTTTTAAACTTTGTTTATCTTTCTGCTATATATTTCAAGTGTGGTATTCTGATATTAGTCAGTTCTTTGTACTTAATTTCACAGATGTTTGAGCTTGGTTGTAAAAGTCATAAAATATTTTCTTGATTTATCTGTAATTATTTTTAAAATTTATTTATTTATATTCATTCACCTTACAACATTACAGCATACAAAACGAGATTTCCCATTCAGAATACACTGTATATTGGTTCAGTCAAGCACATCAACATATGTGTTATTAACAAATAATATTCCATTTCTTGTTTCCTGTATATTTTGCCTTTTTTGGCCATCCTTGATTCCCTATCTCTCACCCTCTGCTATGTCCCACTCTCCTCCCACACTGTCCCTGGTATCCATGGTTGTTTTCTATGCCTCCCTCCCCACCCCATTTTATTGATTTGCTAATGAACCTAATTAATCTAAATATTTCCAATAGCAAACACAGCTGATATATACATATCCATGAACTCAAGTCTCACTTTAGGCATAAACCTCACTGAGTAGAATGAACTTACTATATAGTAGCACCTAGCTGGGGCCATCAAATATGTATTTTTTTCCTGAAACTTTTTAAAATTAATTAATATACATTCATCCCCTAATCATTGTTACAACATTCAAAAAATGGTTTCCTATCCAGAATATACTGCATAGTGGCTTAATCATGTATATTATTATCAGTAATTTTCCATTTCCAGTTTCACATATATGTAATTATTTTTAGCTTATCATCTAGAAATAAAAGTCAGACTCAAAGTTTAAGGCGCCCAAAGGTAACTCCAATAATGATGCCTCTTTTATTTTATGACTAACATGGTCCAGTATGAGATCTAAGATTGATACTATCTTACCCAACACCAAACTGTAAGGGTTTCCACTGGAAATAGTTTCACAGTTGAGCCTAATAGAATGAGCATGGCCAGAAAACAGCGTATACATAATAGGGTAGAATAGTGTGTATAAAATAAAAATATCCAAAATATGAGTATGTAAATTATGAATAATGATGTTCTATGTTTTAGTTCTATTTATGTGCGTGAGAGAGATTTTTGCTATAGGGCATATGGACTCGCAAGAGAGACAGAAAGACAGAAATTAAGAAATCATCCTCTGGGTGGATGGCCATGCCACAATCTCTTTTCTTTTCTCCTCTTAGGCATTTGGACATGCATGCACATGTGCCTGGCATGACCTCCAAGCCTCAGGGTTGGGAAGTGAACCATGACTGGCCACATGGGACAGTGTATTTACCACCATGCCGCCAACTGGCTTATGTTTTATTTCTAATAGTAATAGTTTTATTTTTATTGAGCAATAGTAGGAACTAACAATGTAGTTAGATATTTCATACCTGTTTGGTTTGAAATATCTGACTCCGGGCAAGAAACACAAATAAAGCAGCAAACAGGTCTTCCTTCTTGGGGAATTTTCTGGAATCCAGGGACACAGCTTTGACTACACACAGATTTAGGAGTCTGAGCAGAAAAGAGAATCATTAGTCATTATCATGTATGTTATGAGATGCTTGATGGAATGTTCTATTTTCTCTTTACCTCTAAGAAAATTTTCACCTTTAATAGTTCAGCACTGTTTAACCTTTTGATATTACTTGGCATCTTTATAGTATTTTCTTTTCAAAGAGGAATTTCAGCTACAGGGTGCATGAGCTTGCCAGAGAGACAGTGAGACAGAGAGGGAAATCACCCCCTGAGGGAATTGCTGTACCAAAATCCCATCTTTATTCTCTTATCAAGAATTTTGGCATTGATGCACCTGTATTGGGTGTGACTTTCAAGTCTCCAGGTTCAGGACTCAACCTGCAGTCAGTCACGTGGGAATCCAGAGCCTGTGCTACCTGCTAACCCCCATTATTGAGACCTCTAATGATCTAGTATACTTAGCTTTCTTGTTTATGTTTTATTATATTTTTAAATAATTATTTATTTCATTTAATTTATTATCATTTTTTAAATTTGATCACAAAGACACAGAAAGCAAGAGAGAGAAAGAAAAGTGAGAAAGCAAGTCATCATTTCTGGGACTCAAACCATAATAAACCATGTGGGAGTCCAGTGCTTTAGCCACTATACCACCTGCCAGTCCCCTTCATGTATTTTTACTGGATATTTTACCTAATTACTTTATTCCATACATGACTAAAAATATTCCTTGTCTCATTCTCTTGTCTTATGCAGTCATCTCATCCAAAACCATTTCAATGCAGGTTTTACATGGTAAAGACTCTGAAAATTTTTGTTTCTGAGAGTATTTATACTATATCTTCATATGTAGTTGGGTAGAAAATTTTTGTTTCTGAATTTTTAAATATCTAATAATGATAAAAATGATAACTTAAAATTCATGGGCAAACAGATACATGATGAAAGTGTGGGTACTCCACTTGTGTGTTCTGAGGCCAGTTGAGCACTGCTTTTCATATATTAAGACAGTAAATGTGCAAAGCATGATATTTATATAAATCTTCTGCACCATCTAATTGCCTGAGATTATAGTCATTTGGACATGTTTAGTACAATGAAGAGTGGTATACAAGGTACTGGAAGGTGCAATAGTGGTGAAGGCACCAGATTCACATGGTTTAAGTACTAAACCCAGTGGCTTGCTTTCACACTTATCCTCTCTGTCAGTCTCTAGTCAAGTTGAAGAAGAAGCATCAGAAGCAGAAGAAGAACCAGCAGCAGAAAAAGAATAGATATTAAATTAAATAAATAATTTCTGAAAAATAAGAATGGTTTGCAAAATGACAAGAGAAAATGTGAATAGTATCCTCAAAAATGTAAAGAGTGTATTAATGTATAATCTACTTGTTTTTACAGGACTTTGTTCACAAAATATGAGAAGGAATTTGTTCACAAATAATAAAAGGTTTTAGGACATAGACAGGGATATTTTTTATACATACACGCACATACAAACACACAAAAGAGTCATGTGCTCCATAAAGACAGAAGACATTTCAGTAAATGATAAACAACATATATGATAGTGGTACCATGAAATAATAGGTTAGGCCATATAAATCCCATGCGTGGTGTGCAATATCATCTAGGATTGTGTAAGTGCAATCTTTGATGTTCGCACAATGACAAAAGTCTGATAAACACATTTCTCAGGAACCAATAGATGGCATAGTGATTATGTCACTGGACTTCCACTTGGCTGACCCCATTTTGGGTCTCAGGCCAGGCAGCTTGATACTCATATCAGGTGCATATGTGTGCGTGTACAAAATCCCAAGAGCAGAATAAAGAAGAAGGGATTATGGCATGGCCATCCCCTCTGGAGGGTGATTTCTCACTTTCTGTCTCTCTGTCTTTTAGGTGAGCTCATATACCCTCTACCAAATAACTCTCTAAGGCAAAAGCACAAAAAGTTATAAATGTATTATCAGAAAATATTTCTCTTATTAAACAACATTCAATTCTGTATACATATCTATCACCTTATTGATATTAATTAGACTGCTGCCTGAACAGACATATGATAACAAATCATTTAATAAAAATTGGAAGTTTTTCTATAGTTGAGCATGTACATAAGAAAAATTGAGTAGTACAAATTCTGAATGTTAAAGGCAAATTTTTTATTTTATATTTTCACTGAGACAAGAGTTTAATTCACTTTTCTTTAGATTTTGCATAGGTTGTGTGTGTTTGTCAGTGAGAAACAGGGACAGAGAGATAATTAGGAGAAATTAATCTTTATGGGGGTGGGCACACCCACAATCACTTCGCTTCCATTCTGCTCTACAGATTTTGGGCATGCACGTGCATGCACAAGCCAGGCATGATTTTCAAGTCACCAGATCCAGAAGTGAAACCATGGTTGACCATGTCTGAATCCAGTGTCTTCACTGTGATGTCACCTGCTGGTCCCATAAATATCAAACTTACTACTGAGTTAAAGCAGTCACAAGATTTAACTTCAAGACTGTTCAGATATCACTATATATCACACAGTATATATTTTGAATATTTTGTTTGGTTTTTAGAGATTTTTATCTTAGGGTGTGTGTACTAATGAAAGAGAAAGAGACAGTGAGAGAAAAAGTAAAAAATCACCCCCTGGGGGAATGGCCAGGTTGAAATCCCTTCTTTTTGTTCTCCTACTGGGATCTTGGGCACTTATGCACATGCATCCGGCATGAATTTTAAACCACCGGGTCCAGAACTCAAACTGCAGTTAATGATGTGGGATTCTAATGACATAACTACTATGCAACCTGCTTTCCCCACCTCTATATGTATTTCATATTGAAATGACATTGTACCTCTTTGAATTTAACAGGCCAGTTTACCACCTCTTCATGGATGACCAAGTCGTGATCATGGGTGTTCCTGTAGACAAAATCTCCTACTTTAACTAACAGCCAGCTGTTATTAGAAAATCTCACAAGGTTGTGGATATCATACTGTATCATATTTCTGTTTTCATCAAGGATCATGTTGTATTCAATGCTATTTGTCAGTTGGCTTTTCCTTAGAAATGGATGAAGCTATATTAAAGACAGGGTTTAAAAATTAGGACTGCATTTAATGTAGAGGTGGTTGGTTCATATCTATCAAGTAATCCTATTTTAATATCCCTACCCTTATGTTTGCTTCTTTTGAATATTTTTTGTGTTTCTTTTTAAAATTTATTTTATATTTTATTTTCTTTTATACATTTGATCACATTAGTTAGCTTACAAAGTGAATATTCCAACATGTGAACATTTCTCCCTAGTCTGTTGATAAACTATAAAATTGTGTTCAACAGATAATACCACATTTCTCTTTTTTTCTTTTCTGAACTTCTTAAATTTCATTTTCTTTTATACATTCAATCACATTAGTTAGCTTACAAAGTGAATATTTCA
>NW_006159874.1:40203-62216 GCF_000334495.1 Tupaia belangeri chinensis | reverse complement strand
TATCTTCAACAGATAAAACCACAGTTCTTTGTCCCATCAATGCTTTGCCTCTCTATTTTTCATCTAAATGTCATTCCTCAGACCCTACTCTTTCATACACACATTATCTGGTATTTACATCCATATACTGTGTTTCTATATCATTTTCACATCCATTTACTGTGTTTCTAGATAAATGGATTGAAAAAACTGTGGTATATATACCCTATGGAATACTACTCAGCCATAAAAAAACAAGACCCTGGCTTTTGACAGAAAGTGGGAAAATATGGAAGTTTTACTGCTGAGTGAAGCAAGCCAGGCAATTAAGGAGAGACAGTGTATGTCCCCACTTAATATATACTGAGTGTCCACACTCTATGACAGAAACTGATTGATATAGAAACACAGTAAATGTTTACTTCTTTGTAGGAGTTGAATTTGGTTTGAATGGTCACCTGCTCAGGGCTCATGTGATATGAGCCCTGGTTTTTTTTCATCCTAAAAACAATGGAGGAGAGGTTGTAGCTCATCAGAAAAATTCTAGGATGTTTGCCAGAGGGTGATCTGTACATATACTCTCATAAAATCCAGACTACTAAAATCTTGTTTAGACTAATTGGAGTCTAATCTTGGTAATTCATAAAGTGCACAGATGGAGTCAGACAGTGGCGTGGTTAAGGTGTCTCAATCACACATGGCCAAGAAGGCAACTTGAGTCCTGTATGAGCAGCTTACAAAACACCAGGTAGGGCCAAATGTGGTATGTTGGTGAGGTGCTGGACTGCCACATGACTGGCTGCATTTCAAATCCTGGACCTGGTGGCTTGCTTTCTAATGTTCCCTTTTTCTATCTCTCTGTCTATCTCTGTCAAATTTAAAAAATAAATAAATAACATAAATTAATGATTAAAGTAATACTGGGCACATATGTGTGCCTGCCCAAAATTTCAAATGCAGGGAGAGATGGAGAAGTGATTGCATCATGACCATTTCCTAGGGGCGTGATTTCTCACATGTGGGAGTCCAGTGCCCTTACCACCATACCACCTGCTGGCCCCTTGTAGGAAGTTTTACAAAGGCAGTATATAAGTGGATTCTTGGTAGTGATAATGGTAGTATAAAAGGTATGCATTTCTCCATGTTTATCCAAATATGTACATTAAAAATGTACAGTTTTTGTATACTATTTACACCTCAATAAAGCTTTTTAAAAGGGAAAAATACATTTCATTCTTTGTCTTTATTTTGGACTTCTTTTAGTGAAAATGTGATTGAATGTGACAATACAATTAACAATTTGTGACAAAGTATAAATTTAAAACTTACAGATTCTAAAGAGCTATTTTTGTTTTTGTTTTTACTAGTACAAATGTGTTTTCCACATTTAAAAAAAAAAGAGAGATAGTGCAAGAGGAAACAGGGAAAATGCTTCCTACGGGAAATGGTCAGTCTGCAATCTCTTCTCAATTTCCCCATCGGTTTTGGATTTTGAGCATGCATGCATACACTCATGTCTCGCATGTTGACTAGGCCTCTGGGACTTGAACTCAACTCATGTGATATCCAGCTGCCTTACTCACCAGGGCATGGATCCAGCCCACAAAAGTAGGTATTTTTTTTGTTTTGTTTTTTGTTTGTTTGTTTGTTTGTTAAGAATTATCTATTTAATTTTATCTATTATCACTATTTTTAATTTGCTATAGGGCATGTATGCTCATGAAAGATAAACAGAGAGAAGAGAGAGAAAGTAAGAAATCAAACTGCCAGAGTCAGGACTAGAGCCATGATTGGTCATCTGAGTATTTAGTGACATAACACACCATTTGCTTGTCACACTTAAGAGATTTTTAATAAACCATGTTAGCCCCATAACTTTTGGATTGATGACATTATTTTTCAGAAAATAATTAGCTATTGATGTTTATGCAACTGTACTTTCAGTCTTTTAATTATTAGAATAGTAACATGCCAATATTCTCTACACCTACATAGCCATCTTGACAAAATGACTTAATTTTCCAAGAGTCAACTTCAAACTTGCTCAAAGTGTAATTGAAATGTCTTTCTTATTAGTACAGGTGAAAATCAGAGAGAAACTAAACTTTCTGTATTTATTTGTATGTATGTATATTGTATTTACTTGTTTTGCCAACAAATTTGTCTAATGTATTTGTCCTTTTTTGATAAAGATGTTTCATACAAAAGTTTTGAATTTAGTGTTCATTTTTTAAAATCATTAATTCTTTTTATTAAGTATTATCACAATATTTTTAGATTTTCTCTAGGGCTTATGTAATTAACAAAAAGAGACAGAGAGCAAATGAGAGAGAAAGTGAGAAAGCAAACCACCAGTACAGGATTTGAACCACATTTGACCATGTGGAAATACAGCACCTTAATCATTCTGACAGTTTTTGGTTCCATGATTTAGGGTTTATTTTAAATTATAAATGTACTTAGAAACCAAGTAGACTACCCTGAGACTATATGTCTCAAAAGTGGTTTCATATTTTAAAATTAGATCACCGTTCCTTCCTCCAGGATTTTTGCAAACAATAAAAATACAGTTAAGTCTAAAAGAAATATCTTTTCATGAGTCATGTTATAATATTATTTAGGACTTATTCTTTTCCTCATCAAAAGTATTGCATGGAGGGATTAGGCCATAGAATCTGTATCACTAGGGATAAAATAGATATGGTCATTATGTCAATATTCTCTGATGTTGGATGCATTCCTAAAAAACACATTGATTTGACCAATTTTAATCTACATTTTGTCAAGTTTCTTTTCTTGAACATTTTTCAGTATTTCATTATATTTTTACTAATGTAATTTATTTTAAAAATTTGCCAGAGGGTGCATGTACTCTCCAGAGAGACAGAGAAAGAAAGCAACTTTCATGAGAATGGTCATACAGCAATCCTTTCTCTTCCATTGACAAATATGTGTTTAGGGACACACACATTTTTGGTGTGTTTCTCAATCTCTGGATCCAAAATCTGAGCTGCAAGGTTGGCCATGTGGAATCTGGCTATATCCACCACCACGCCATGGAACCACCCCATATAACTTAATATCTAATTCTGTAGTGGCAGAACTCTCTAAGTAGAAATAATCATAAACCATATACTTTTGCATGAAAACAAACATAAAAACTTTTTCAATTTTGTCTAATTATCTTGATTTTTGAGAAGAATGCATAGTATGCTGTGTTTTTTATTTTTTCTAAAAAACAAACAAACAAACAAACAAAAAAACCATAAAACCTCAACTGGGACCAGTGAATGACATAATAGTTATATCGCTGAACTCCAAGCTAGGCAACCATAGTTCAAATCCTGGCTGGGTGGCTTTAACCACAAAATGGGCACATCTGTGTACCTGCTCAAGATTCTTACAGGGGAAAAAAAAAAAAGGATTGCAACATGACCAGTCCCCCTGGGATAAAATTTCTCACTTTCTGTTTCTGCCTGACCAGCTCATACACCTAATAGCAAAAATCTCTCTCCTCTCTCTCTCTCTCTCTCTCTGTCTCTCTCTCTCTCTCAAAACCCTAAGCATATGGTATGGTGGTTATGATGGCTGGGGTTTCCACATCACCTACCGTGATTTGAGTCTTGGACTCGGTGCCTTGAAAATCATGCTGAGCACATATGTGTGCATGCTCAACCTACCAAGAAGAGAAGGGATTATAGTATGGTCATCTTCCCTAGAAGGTAAATTCTCGCTTTTTTTTTTTTTTTTTTTTTTTTTTTTTTTTTTTTGCTCTCTCTTCTCTGGCAAGTATCCATCCCCTATGGAAAAAGCTAAAACAAAACAAAACAAAACAAAACAAAACAAAACAAAACAAAAAACAGAACAAAAGCAAACCACCAGGGGTCAGGAACCAGTAGATGGCATAATGGTTATGTCACTGGACTCCCACTTAGTAAACCAAGGTTTGCGTCCCAAACCTGAAGGCCTAAAACTCACTCCAGGCACGTGTATGTGTGCATGCCCAACATCCCAAAAGAAGAATGGAGGAGAAGGGATTTTGGGATCACCATCTCCCCTGGGGGTGATAAGCAAACCACCAGGGGTCAGGAACCAGTAGATGGCATAATGGTTATGTCACTGGACTCCCACTTAGTAAACCAAGGTTTGCGTCCCAAACCTGAAGGCCTAAAACTCACTCCAGGCACGTGTATGTGTGCATGCCCAACATCCCAAAAGAAGAATGGAGGAGAAGGGATTTTGGGATCACCATCTCCCCTGGGGGTGATTTCTCATTTTCTGTCTCTCTGTCCTTCTCTGTCTCTCTGGTGAGGGCACATGTCCTATAGCAAAAATCTCCCTTTCGACCAGCAGTTAACATAATGGCTATGTCGCTGGACTCCCATGTAGTTGACCATGGCTCGAATCTCAGACCCAGTGGCTTAAACTCACCCTGGGCATGTGTGTCTAAGTGCCCAAGATCACAAAAGGAGAATGGAGGAAAAGGGATTGTGGTTTGGCCTTCCCCCTGGGGGGTGACTTCTCACTTTATGTCTCTGTCTCTGTATTTCTAGCAAGCACACGTGCCCTATATCAAAAAACTCTCAAAAAAATCTCTCTTTAAAAAAAAAAAAAAACCTTCATTAGTCAGTAGGTGGTGTGGTGGAATGTGGACTTCCTCATAATTGACCATGGTGTTAGTACTAGACCTAGAAGCTTGAAAAACACACAGACCTGTATGTATGTATGTATGCCCAAAACCACAGGAGGAGAATGGAGGAGAAGGGATTGTGGTGTGGCCATACCCATTGGGAGTCATGTTTCACTTTCCCTCTCATTTTCACTCTCTGATGAGTGCATGTGTCCTATGACAGAAAACTTAAAAAAAATAAATAAATAAAAAATAAAAATAAAAAAAGAGGAAATACCTCCAAATACTCTCAATGTTTACAAATGATGTTTACCTGCCAGGGAAGAATAAGCTGGTCTGTATCTCCTGGAGATCTCATTTCTATTTTCTGCAAAAGAATCTTATAAAGAACTTGAGCCACCACATGCACAGCATGATAGATAAAATAGCTGGAGTCAGACACGGTCATTATGTCCAAATATGACTGCAGAAACTCTAGGGAAGAATTTGGTGGGCAGTCTCCAATTTTGCCACATAGTGATCCAGCAAGTGCGCATAGAAAAAAGTGGGCCCAGAGTTTACTGAAGTAAAAATCTTCTGGATATTGGGAAGGGTTCACTGTCCTGAGAAATTGTTTAAAGCCAGGAATTTTTCTTTTTTGGTTTGAAAATAACAGGCTTCCATGGAAAAAGTATGGAATCTTAAAAGTGGTAAAAATATGATTCCACTGTGGGGAGTAGAGATTTCTCATGATCCATACTTTCCCCAAAATTAAATAGAATTCTTTTACATGTCCCAAATTCCAGACACTCCCTTCATCACCATGTATTATATATACATTTGCAGATGAAACTCTGATCCTCGTCCTAAGAATTAAGTCACGTGGAAAAAAGACACCTTTTGTGGGAGGGAGCTTTTCTGTAAAGGCCACACAGATACCCTTTTCTATCATTTTTGCCTTTACATCCTGGAGGAACTGCTCCCCTTGCATATCATCAGATACATAGAGTGCTACCCATGTCCAGCCAAAATGCAGCAACAAGCAGATGATTCCATGAGTCAGAGAGCTGTCCTTTGTGGCCATCTGATAAACTGATGGAAATTGGTCTTTATCACTTAGGATGGGATCAAAAAGACCATATGTGACCTGAATAAGAAAAGAAATAACCTAATTTTAGCCTTAGTGCAATTTTTGATTGTCCCAATTAAATGGGGAGGAGATAGTACTTGAACTGATAAGACCATAGATGGGATATTGAGTGAAGAGAATGCATGCTGTGGAAATGACAATATTCTGTCATTATGAGCATCAGAAGACTGTTGTACAGTCCCATTTCTTTTGATATAAGGCATGTGACTAATCCAAATAACAGTATCACTCCCAGACCAGAACATATGAGAAAAAGTATAAGGTTCAATACTTGTTTTAATATTTACAGAGGAAACTGAGGGATGCATATATTTATAAAAATGGTGCAACAAGATGTTGGTGATTTGCTCATCCTGAGCTCATGTGGATCAGAGACTTCCTTTCCTAGAAACCAAGGATTAAAATATCAACTCTGAAAACAAAATATTGTATTGGTTTTTTGATTCTGTGGTTTATCACCATAGCATAACCTATATTTTTTTTAAAACACTAATATTTTAAATATATTTTTTTCAGAGCAGGATTCTCATAAGCTAAGTCAGTGTTTTCCAGTAATATCTCCTGAAACTTGTATTAGATAATTTCCCTTGAAGAATCTCTCAGGTGTAGGGTTGTTATGTCAGGAATAACTGGAAGTGCTTTGAAGACATCCACCTGCATAGATGTGAGGAAGGGCAGAGGGAACTGGTAAACCTCAGCTACTATAACTGAGCCATACCCAATTTAGAGGATCTCCAGTGCTGGAATATCCTTTATTTGTTCAATGACATAATGAATGGAAAAGTTTTTATATGTTTGTATCTCATTGACATCTGAAGGCCCACTGCTACTGTGCTCTCCTGAGATAAGGTATATCTCTATTTGCTGCATACTGTTTAGAAGGCTTATTTAAGTTGGTCTTCACTATTCCCATCAGAGGAGGTTGAATATAATGGTCATGGACATAAATTTTGATGAAATTTAAGAGATTCTACTTCTCTACTATTTTTTTTCAAGAGGTTTTTGCTATAGGGCACGTGTGCTTGCCAGAAAGACAGAGAGAGACAGAGCTACAGAAGTGAGAAATCACCCACCAGGGGGGATGGCCACACTGCAATTCCTTCTCCTCCGTTCTCCTCTCTGGATCTTGGGCATACACACACATGTGCCCAGCGTGAGTTTAAGCCACTGGGTCTGAGACTCGAACCATGGTCAACTACATGGAAGTCCAGTGACATAGCCATTATGCTAACTGCTGGCCCCCATCTACTTATTTTTGTTAGAGAAAAAATTCAATCATGCATGCTTGCCACAGAGACAAAGAGACAGTGAAAAATAACCACACATAAGTAACAGTCAAGCCAATATTCCTTCTCCTAAACTTTTTTATTCTTGGGATTTTAGACCTACAAGCACACATGACAAATGTGTTCTTTAAGCCACCCCAAACTTGAACCATGCAGTAAACCATGAGGAACTGAGCCTCATTAACCACTATGTTACCAGCTGGCCCACCACTGCTTTTTTTCTTTCTCTCTCCTCTTTGTACTTTTAGCAATTTCATCACTTAAAAAAATTCCCTGTGACCTTTTCTCTCTGTTTAAGCAAATTGTGTCCAAACAACAAAGAGAGGTGTTGAGGGGCTCCAGGATTATGTAAATCCAGCTTCTGTATTTTCTCTGCTCATATGTGAGAGGGTTATGTTATCCAGCTCTCATTCCCCAACCTGACAACCTATTTACCTGTGGACTTTTGTAGAGCTCCAAAAGAGTTCCAACTTGGGCTGAAAATGTTGGCATATTTCCTGCAATGATAGCAACAGGTTGTTTATATGTCTGGCAATTGTAGTTTGGCAGCAAATGATTCCCTCCAGAGAGCAAAAACAGAGCATTTTCTAAAGTTCTTCTGTCACTGGGAAATGCATCATAGAATACATAACCCAAGGTAATGTTGGGTAGCAAATGGGGACTTTTATTGATCTCCTCAATGGCAAAGTAAAAGGCCAATACATATTGGTAGTTCTTCCACGTGAACCTAAACAGAGGGAGCAACATTAGAAAATAGAGTCAAGTCATGTGATTTAGGGCAAACTCTTCAGCCAAGACACAAGACATACAGGTTTAGGCCTAGACTGCCATTCAGAGATTTTTCTGCACTGGCACAAGTAGCTGGTGTGAATGATATTTCCAGGGCCCTAGAAAATCTTGAAATGTTTTTCTCTGTATATAAGCAAGTTGTTCCCAAAGTATGAAGAAAGGTTTTGAGGACCTTGTGAGTGAGATGAAGATTCATTTAGCTGTATGAAGACACTGTCATGTAAACAGAGGTAATTTTAAAGGAGGATCATTAATGCATGGGGAGGACAACAACTTTTTTTAAGGATATGAATGAGGAGTGCACACATTCACCATATTTTATACATTTCAAAAATGTATATATAGAGGCAAAAGATAAGTATTCTTATAAAATACAAAATACTTTTAGGATTTTAAAATAAAACATGGAACAATTGGACTAAGATAGTTAACATGTTTATCATCTGAAATAACTTATAATTTTTTTTTTTTTGGAGAGGTTTTCGCTATAGGGCACGTGCACTCTCCAGACAGACAGAGAGAAACATAGAGACAGAAAGCGAGAAATTACCCCCTGGGGGGATGGTCACGCTGCAATCCCTTCTCCTCCATTCTCCTCTCGGGATCTTGGGCGTGCACGCACACATGCCTGGCGTGAGTTTTAAGCCACCAGGTCTGGGACACGAACCGTGGTCGACTATGTGGGAGTCCAGTGACATAGCCATTATCCTAACTGCTGGTTCCCAATAGCTTATAATTTTTTGAGGGGAAAATTAATATACTCCCTTGGCATGACTAGAATGAATAGTACTCAGTTATGAGTTACATTCCCCATGCTTAAACTCACCTTCATAACATTTTTAGAAGTGAATGTATCCCACATACCATCTTGTTTCTATGTGGGTCTTCAATAAACAAGTATTAAAGCATTTCATATTTTCCCTATGTCTGGAACCTCAACATAGCGTCTGGTGGGGCGAGCAGGGGTCATGGTGGTTAAGGCGCTAGACTTTGAAAATAGGGTGACTATGATTCAAGTCCCAGACCTGATGACTTGCTTTCTCAATTTCTCTCTGTCTCTCTCTCTCATTCTGATGAGCATATGTACTCTATAGTAAAATCAAAACAAAATAATAGTAATAAATAAAATTAAATAAATTATTTTAAAAAAATAGCATATGGCTTGCCAACTTTTCAACCATTTAGCACATTTCAGAGATGTTTGGTGACTTTTTCTATAGTTTATACACTACTAAAACAACTGTCTGAAAATAAGTGCTATTAAATTTGTTTTTGTTAAAAATTAGATATTTAATTCAGATCTTCTAGCTAATTATTGACTGCATCATGTCTTTTTACCAGTTTGTAAAAACATTTATCTCTGAAGTTAATTGGTCTTTATATTTGTTCACTTTCCACTTGGAAATTCTTAGGTTTTAATGAATATTAGCTAATATTAGCTATATTTTAAATTTTTAAAAATAGCTCACTCTTTTATTTTTTTTGAAATTATTGTTATGTAACGTCTTTAATTATTTCTCCATTCTCAATGAAATTATTTTGGTCTTCATTTCTTAAATTTCAACTTTAATTTAAACATTCATAATTTTCATTTTTTTTCCTAAAAGGTTTTTGCCTTATTGTACACACAATTGTCTGAGAGAGAAAGAGACAGTCAGAGGGAAAAGAGGATGGACATGCCACAATCCCTTCTCCTTTATTCTGTATTTGGGATTATTGAACAGACAGGCACAAATGTGTTTGGCATATTTTCAGGTCACTTTATTCAAACCTCGTATGCCTTAACCCCCATGCTAAATTAGGAGTTAGATCTCATTTTAGGTAGATAGAAGATGAGCTCTGCATAATGGCATTTCGTGGCTTTGCTTTCTCTGGCCTGGTATAATTTCATTGTGTCCCCATTCCAAGTCTCAGAGGAATTTATGCCTCCCTTTTGCTGAGCTAAAATCAGACTGAAACCAGTCACTATCTTGAGTATGAACAGTGAATTTCAAACAGCTGGATCTGCAACTCAATCTGGGACCATGTGGTATAGTACAACAGCTTAACCACAATGCCACAGACTGGTTCTGATTGTTAAAATGTAATCACATGAAAGCTCTCCTGGTACAATGTGCATACTTGCATGTAATCCATGTAAGTGGATTTGGCCAGAATCTTCATTAAGTATAATGCTACCACTTAGTAATTTTTTATCCAATTACTCCCACCTTTCTCTTTGGGTATAAATAACTACTTGTCCTTGTTAAATTCAGATTTGAATCTAATATTTCTGAACTAATTTAAAATCTCACAGTCACACTTCCCATATATATTTCAAGGCTTTAAAAGAAGCAGTCTTTATTCTGCTTTAAAATATATTGAGGGACCAGCAGTGGCATTGTGGGTAAGGTGCTTAATTTCCATATGAATGACAATGGTATAAGCCTCAGGTCTGGCAGCTTGAAAATTTTGCTGCACACATGTGTATGTATTCTCAAAATCTTGAGAGAAAAATCTAGAAGTGATGGCAATGTGATCATTCTTCCTTACTTATATATGATGGTGGCCTTTAGACATCCATGACTTTTCTACAAAGTACAATGATACATTCCCCTAGTCAGCAGTCAGCACCCGGATTCAGTGCCTTAACATTAATGTCATGTCAGGGGGTCAGTGTCTCAAATATGCATGTGGGCCTCAGTATACAGGTATTGATGCTAAAAGGACTGAGGTCCCAACAATTTCACTCATTCTGAGCCTCCCAAAGACTGAATATGTGGTAGTGATGATGGAGTGGACAACAAATTCTATTTATTTCTTTCTTCTCTCTTGAAAGAAATGGAGAAACTTTGAAAATAAGAAAAATAAAGATAATAAAAGGATAACAAGGCAGAACACCCTGAGTTCAGAATTCTGCACATCTCTCTTTTTTGTGATACTTGCTTATTCTCAAGTGGGATTAATCATACACACGTGTATATATACCAATTACATTATTACAGTTATAAACACATTTTCATATACATATAACCAACAACTTACCAATTATTTACCACTTCTTGAATTGGCCTTATTAGAAAACTTCCTTTATGTACAGATTGTATTTCTGAGATATAAAAAGGGAAAAATCCACCCAGTATCAGGTCTCCATCCTTGTAAACACTTGGCTTCAGGTATCTAAGACAGCTCATATATTCCATCGCACATGCTGCTTGTAAAGGCTGAAGAAGTAGAAAGACATTAATCAAAGATAATGACATGTCTGAGCTGACACAACACAGATAAAAAGCCCTATGTGTGGGAGCTGAGAAGGAGATAGAACTGGATTGTCAGTCTGTACAGTGCATGTCATTTGCCAGACAGACAAGACAGGGGCATAGCTAGAAGCATTAAAAATGGCATTTCCACAGGAGTCGTGCTGCTGAGATTCACTCTTAATCTGAGCAGCTCTGACTTCCCTGTCTTTTAACTGTTTCACTTAAATCCCATCCAGAAGCTCTGGGAATTTACCTGCCCTGGGGCTCTGCACCTGTCGTCCACCATTTCGGTAAAAAGAAGAAAAAAAAAAAAAAAAAACTTGGGTAAAACATGTTTTGAACTTTTTTATTCCCTAGACTTTATGATTTCATAATGGCCAAGTAAAACTTTGGGGATAACTCCACCCTTAGACAATAAGCTTTGTAATGTTGTGACCAAGAGCAGCCAAAATGACTATATCACAAGACTGCTGTTAAGATTTGGGTTTTTTAATGGTGTCAAAATTCACACAAGTTGGACCCACAAGTGTCATAATGGTTAGGTACTGGACACCCACATGGCCAACTGTGGTTCAAGTACTGGACCCAGCAGCTTAAATCTCACACCAGTCTTGTATGTGTGCATGCCCAAAATCTTGAGAGGAGAATGAAGGAGAAGGGCCTGTGGTGTGATCATCCATCCTGGGGATGTTTCTCACTCTCTGTCTCTGTGGCTCTCTGGTGATCATACATGCCCTATTACAATTTTTTTTCTAAATAAATTAATAAATAGGGGCCAGCAGGAGGTGTGTGGTTAAGGTTCTTGACATCCATATAGCTTAGCACAGTTTGAGTCTCAACCTGATGTGTTGTTTTCTCTCTCTCTGCTGAGCACATATGTTCTATAGCAAATAGAAACATAGTAATATATAACATAAAATAAATAATTTTTAAAAAATAAATAAAATTTTAATGATCCCACAATATTCTAATTCTGTCTTATCCCTTAGCAAGTAGAGTAAGGAATAATGTCAGTCATCAATGGCTTCCTCACTAGTGCACAGAAGTCATTTCATTGATACATCCAACATCACTCTCAGGTCTGCAATTCCATCTTGGAAGAAATGACCCTTATGATTTACAAAGGAGTAGTTTAATTTCTAGAGAAGATGGCATTATTTTTAAACTCCACTCATCCACAAAATTAATCCACATATCCTTCAGCATAGTATTTTGTGTTCTGTCCATTGCTAATTCATGTACCAGGTACTCATTTCATGGTTTGATAGGTAATAATAACAAAAAAATTTTATTCTTGACCCAGCATTTACCTCTTGTCATATTTTCTTCTTCTGCCATTCTTTATAGAAATTATTCTTGATAACATTTTCTTGAATTATTTCTTCATTCATTTTTGTATTTCTATTTTTTATTTTTAAAAATTTATTATATACAGGAAGATGTTTTGATTGAAGTCAACTTTGGGGAATGGCTAAATGGAACTATTTAACATATGCTGCCAGTGCTGGCAGGTTGTGTATTGATCAAGGTGCTGGACTCCCACATAGCTGACCACCACTCAAAGCCCAGACCTGGTTATTTCCTTTATCATTTTCCCTTTCTCTCTTTTTCTCTCTCTAGTCAAAATTAAAAATAAAATAATAATAATTCTTTAAAAACAACATATGTACTACCTCACAACTTATGTTTTTGAGGTGAGAACACAATATCTACTCTCATAGAATTCTTTTAGGTATACAACATAATGTAACTAATTGCATTATCATGATGTATATTAGAGCCTTATAATCTGTTCCTATTGCCTAACTTGTATTCTTTCTAAAACCTGGCTACCCTCAGTTTGTAGTATCTGCCATTTTACTTTCTGTTTCTATAAATTTAAGTTTTTAACACTCTACTTATATGTGAGATGATGTGGTGTATGTCTCTCTGTACCTGAATTATTTCAATCAGCATAATGTCCTCCAAGTTCATTCCTGTTATTAAAATAACAAAATTTTTTTCTGCTACTTTTAGGGTACACAACCTCACCATAGACTAAAGGATATAGATACACTCCTTATAGGAACATGGTCATGTTTTAATCCTTTCTCCATTTCTCCATTCTGTCAGGGTTTGGGGGATGCACACATACATATACATAGTGTGTTTCTTAATCCATCAGCAATAAGATTCCAACCATGGTCAGACATGAGAACCCCTGATCTCTTAACCATTAGACTATGAGGCTGAAATAATACATTTATCTTTTATTAAAGGTTTAATATTATTATATTTTATACATATACAAGAGGTTTTAAAAAATAGTTCTTAATTTAATTCAATTATTATTTAATTTGTTATAGGGCACATATACTCATCAGAGAGAGGCAGATACAGAGAGAGAAAGTGAGAAAGCTAGCAGTCATGTCTGGGACTAAAAACATGGTCAGTTATGTGGGAGACCAGCACCCCAATCTCCACACCTGCTGGCCCACTAACAGTTTTTTTTTTAATCCATTTGTCTGTGATATTTTATTAATACCATATCTTGACTATTATTGTGAATAATTCTGTAATGAATATGGAAGCACAAATATATTTTGGGCATATTAAATGTATACCTCTTTTAAATTTATTTTATTTTAGTTTCTTTTATACATTCAATCACTCTAAATCATGTAGCTTGTAAAGTGAATTATTTTTGAAAAATATCAAGTTCTTCGTACTTTTCCCTTTGATTCATTTTTTGAATATTGAGTATTTTATTCATTTTGAATACTAACTCCTTATGTAATACATTATTTACCAGTATGTAAACCATTCTGGAGTTTCTGAAATCTGTTTTTGTTTACTCTGTTGGACAAAATTAGTTTAGTTTTAAATAACTTGATTTGTTTATTGCTTTTGTCTTTGATTTGGAGATCATATCAAAATATACTACAGGGCCAGCAAGTGGTTGTGGCATTGGATTCTCACATGGCTAACAAGGTTTTGATGCCTGGTGGCTTGAAAATTGCGCAAGGTGTGTACCCAGAATCCCAGGAGTAGAATGGAGAAAAGATTGTGACATGGTCATCTTCATGGAGAATAATTTCTTACATTTACTTTCTCTGCATCTTTCTGTCTCTCTCCAGTGAGCATATGTGCTCTGTGGCAAAAACCTTAAAACAAAAAAGAATGCTACACCTACACCAGTAAGGTGCCATGTTGGTAAGGCACTGTACTCCCAAATGCTTGGCTGCAGCTTGAGTCCTGGGCCTTGTTTTTTTTTTTTTTTTTTTAAATCACTCCTAGCTCATGTGCATGTGTCCTAAAAACCCTGAAAGGAGAATGAAGAAAAAAGGATTCCAGCATGGCTGTTCACCTTTGAGGGTGATTTCTCACCTTCCCTGTCTTTGACTCTCTCTGGAAAGCACATGTGCCCGATGACAAAAAGCTTAAAAAAAAAAGAAAAAAAAAAACCTACCAAGAAAATATAACATATAACAAGTTTTGATTTGGAAAAGACCAGAATTAAACTAATCAACTTTAAGTGGATATCATGTATTATAAATTCCTCAGTAAATAAATAAAAAGTTTTATTCATAAATAAAAATTAACAAGATAGTTAATTGCAAAATAGTTAAAAGTCAGGAAAATTATAATGTACCACTGATGGTTTATGAGAATTAAAACAAAAATTAAATATTGGGTAGCTATCACTGGCATAAATACTGTACTGCATCAATTTAACATATACAACATCATTCTGTTTCTTAACTGTAAATATTTTTCTTTTGGGACCAGAAGTTGGAAAATAATGGCTATGTCGCTGGACTCCTATGTAGTTGACCGCAGTTTGAGTCCCTGATCCAGTGGCTTAAGCTCATACCAGGCACGTGTGCATGCATGCCCAAGATCCCAAGAGGAGAATGGAGAAGGGATTGTGGCATGGCCATCCTCCTGGGGGGGGTGATGTCTCATTTTCTGTCTCTCTGCCTCCCTCTGTCTTTCTGGTGAGCACACGAGTCCTATAGCAAAAACCTCTACAGAAAAAAAAAAATTCTTTCAAGAATTTATTAAAAGTAAGAAAATTTGACCATTTTTAGACAACAGATAAAAATTTTAATTTCCAGGGCCAGCAGGTAGCATAGTGCTTAAGATACTGGACTCTGTGTGGCCAACAAGAAATTGAATCTTGAACTCAGAGGCTTAAAACTCATGCTAGGTGCATTTGTGCATGACAAAGATGCTGAGAGGAGAATGGAGGAGAAATTGTGGCATACACATCCCCCAGGTTGATTTCTCACTTTCTGTCTCTCTCTCTGGAAAGTGCACACATCCTATAGCAAAAGTCTCTCAAAACATTTTTTTGTTTGTTTCAGAAGCAGTAATGTAGTGTTAAAAATTATGAAATATATCTACCTAGTAAACCACAATAATTAATAACATTTTCTTAGATACCTTGGAGACAGATATAGGGACTGGAAAAATGTGATTGTGTGTGTGGGAGAGTGGACTCAACTCTGAATATAGAATGTTCCAGTATAAATTTAGCACCTTGCATCAAAGTGGTGGTCAGTGGACTGCAAATTACTATTAGGTAACCTTAGGGCTAAAGGTGATTCGGCTCAAACTATGTACCTTGATTTCATCAAAAAGTGCACAAGTAGAACTTGGTAAAATTTAAGAAGCCTGGCTAAATTATAGTCAAACAGAGAATCTTTGTCAATACAGACAGAATTATTTAAACAAATTTTAAAAACATTTTGGAATAACAGGTGACAGAGTGGTTACCATGCTCGACCCCACAGAGCTGACTTTGTGGGTTGAGTCCCTAACCTAAGAGCTTGAAAAACACACTGAGTGCCTGTGTGACCATGCCCCAAATCCTGAGGAGAATGGAGAAGGGACTAACATCCCCCTGGGGTATGATTTCTCATTGTCTTTCTCTCTCTCTGTCTCTTCTATAAGCACACATGTACTACAGAAAAAAATCTTAAAAGAAAGAAATAAAAGGAAAAATTAAAAACACTTTAATAGTAAAAAGCCACCATTTTTTAGCTGTTTCAGGATTTCACACTGAGGGACAGATGGTGGCACAATGTAAAACACAATGCCCCATGATGGTACCTTACATGGAAACATTTCTGGGGTTCATGTCTAGAGACATACTTGGGTATACTGAGCATATGTGTGCTGTGGTCCAAGGCTTGCTGAGTGTGAGAGTGAATCATTGTATGAAGACTCATGTGACAGTGCTCTCTCATGGAAGAAAAAACTATTTGAAAAAAAAATCTTGGGACCAGCAGATGGCATGGTAGCTAAGTCACTGGACTCCCATGTAGTAGACTGCAGTTTGAGTCCTGGACCCAGTGGCTTAAACTCACGCCTGTCATGTTCATGCATGCCCAAGATCCCGAGAGGAGAATGAAGGAGAAGGAATTGTGGTGTGGCCCTTCCCTCTGGGGGTTATTTCTCGCTTTCTGTCTCTCTATCTCTCTTTGTCTTTCTGGAAAGCACACATGCCCTATAGCAAAAACCTCTAAAAAAATGTAATCCTTTAGGAAAATAAAAATAAAATGATCACAAATATTTATATAATTAAAAGTTAAGGCCTTCTGCCTCCCTGACCATCTGGCAACTAGTGTGAACAGTATTTTGTGCACCAAGACTTTGGGCTGACTTGCTCCAGTGCAGGCACCACAACTATACTCCAGAGGCTGAAGATCGTGAGCTGGAATAGCACCATTGCTGCTGGGGTATGCTGGCCTTATTCATCAGATACTGCATTTACTGCAACTGCAAGCTATGAAATAACCTCAGGCTGTGAGAATAAATAAAGAAAGAAAAATTTGCCAAGGAGAGAGCTGGGCTTTCTAAGTTACTTGGCCTTAAAGATGATGAAGCACAAGATATCAAGAAATGCCATTTCTTCCTTAAAATTAGCTCATTTGTCTTTAAAAGAAAACTAAATGTAACCATTTTGCTGGATTATGTATTTCTTTTGGAGCATAAATTTGTGCTGTTGATGATCAATAAATGTAAAATATGGTAACTAGAATTGACCATGCACAATAGTGTACCTGATTTGTATAGTAGTATAGTGTCAATTATATCTAAAGATAATTATGAATAATAAGTGTACTATCTTAAACTTTTCAGATTTAAACTCTATTTTGGAATGTAAGATTTGTAGTATCATCAATTTTTTGAGCAAAAATGTATTTTGAATCCGGTTTTTAGTGATCAAAAAAAGCAACAGTTATATAAATGCATGAACTGAAGCTACCTTATTACAGAAGTATATGCTACTGATATATATTTCTCATTTTTAGTTTCTCAGAAGGGCTAAAGTTATGTGAGCTGTTTGATGTTTGCATACCTCCATAACACCCTAACATATTTAGTGTCTTGACTTAACCAAATTGTTAAGCATGACTGTCACAACTATTACATTTTTCAGTAAGCCCTAATATTATTTTATATTTATCTCATATTCGTAACCCAAATTTTAACCACCTAGATATACTTCATTTGATCAATGAAGTGCTGCATTACATTAAAACATTTTTTGTAGAAATTTGCCACATTTGGCACCTCTGCCCACCCCACCCAGAGACCGTTCAAGCTAGTGACATTGCCAGACACCAGGCTCAGACTGCCTGTGGCTGCAGGCCCTAATGGCTGGGGCCTGTGGCTCATCACCTCCTTTGCCTTTAGACTTCAGGTGTGTGTCTTGGGACTTTAAGATGAACTTGTGCCTCTCACCATCCCATCCAAAGACCGTTCAAGCTAGTGGCACTACAGAACAGCAGGCTGCCTGTGGCTGAAGGCCCCAATGGCCAGGACCCATGGCTCATTAATCCCCTACTCACCTTGGAACTCTCAGAACTTTGGTGTTTTGAAAAGTGCGCAGTGCATGTTGCATGTTTCTTTATCCCTGAGGTGAAACTCATTAGCGCAGTTGGAGGTGCACCACTTTTTAGATACAGGAAGAACTTTGATTCTCCCAGAACCTGTGCCAACAGTGCAGGTTACTGCTGAGCAATAGGGAGGAAGACCAGAAGAGAGATCATCCATTTTCTATTCCTGCACACCTTTGAACACTCAAAAGCACCTTGAATAAGTTAGGAAGGAATGTATAGAATACCAGATGACTAGGAACAAACGCAGAAGCACAACAAATATGAGCAACAAACAAAACGTGTCTCCCCCAAGGGAAAATGTCAGCCCCACATCACCCACAGACAACAGAATGGACGTCATGGATATGTAGGATAAGCAATTCAGAATATTTGTGGTGACCAAACTAACTGAGATAGAAGAGAAAAGAGAAAAGAGCTCCAAGAGATGAAGAAGTCCTTTCATGAGTGGAAAGAAGTAGACACCTTAAAAAAGAATCAGGTGGAACTGTTATGGAATAAGAATGTGATATAGGAAATTAAAACCTTCCTTGAAAGTATTAAAAGTAGATTAGATCATACAGGAAAACAAATTGCCAATGTAGAAGACAAAACTCTGACCTTGAAAAAAGTGTCAAGAAGATTGTGAAAACATCCAAGAAAAATGAGGATAATATAAGAGTAACACTGGATGCCATCAAGCACCCAACATTCAGATAATTTGTATCCCAGAAGAGGAAGAAAATAATAAAGATATTGATAATCTCTCCCATGAAATCCTGGAAGAAAACTATCCAAACCTATAAAGGCATTCAAATATCCAGACCCAAGAAATACATAGGACCCAGAAAAGAATAAACAAGAGATCTTCTCCAAGGCACATAATAGCCAGATTGGCAAAAACAACAGACAGAGAAGATACTAAAATTGGCAATAGAGAAATGGCAAGTTTCTTACAAGGTCACCCCATTAGGCTAACAGCTGACTTCTTGGCGAAAACAATGCAGGCAAGGAAGGAATGAGGCAATATTGTCTAAGTGTTGAATGAATTTTAACCAAGAATACTATACCTGGCAAGATTATCTTTCATATGGGAACAAAAGATAAAAACATTGCTTCTTCTCCGAGAGAACACCAAATGGCGAATGACACTGGTGCAACGGCAGGGCCCGGAGGCCCTGGGGGTCCTGGGATAGGAGGCTGCAGCGGCTTCCATAGAGGCTTTGGCAGCGACCCCCACAGTCAGGGCCGGGGCCGGTGCGGGGCCGGGGCGGGGCCGCGGAGCTCGCGGAGGCAAGGCTGAGGACAAGGAGTGGATCCCAGTCACCAAGCTGGGCCGCCTTGTCAAAGATATGAAGATCAAATCCTTGGAGGAGATCTATCTCTTCTCCCTGTCCATCAAGGTAGCCGTTTAGCGGGGGCCAGCAGATAGCGTGGTGATTAAGGCGGCTGGACTCCTGCAAGGCTGACAGCGGTTCGAGTCTCGGACCTGGCAGCTTGCTTTCTCGTTTTTCTCTCGCTTTCTCTGGTCAACTTCAAAAAAATAAATTCTAACATAACAACAACAACAAAAAAGATAAAAACATTCTCAGATAAACAAAACCTGAAAGAGTTTACCAAGTCTAGACCAGTTCTTTAAGAGGTCCTCAAGGGAGTTCTATATCAGGAAAACTAAAAATCAGAAAGACAGTTATAAGAAAACAAAAAACAGCCAAGAAAATGGCTCACTTAATGACAAGAACAGTTCTGGAAATATCAATATTGACATTGAATGTTAATGGATTAAATAATCCAATTAAGAGACACAAGACTGGTCAAATAGATAAAGAAAGAGAAACTCTATCTGTTGCCTGCAAGAAACACACCTTATGGATAAAAACATACATAGACTGAAAGTGAAGGGCCGGAAAATGATATTCCATGCAAATGGAAATCAAAAGAGAGCTGGAGTTATGATATTGATTTCAGACAAAATAGGCTTCAAGACAAAGACTGTAAGAAGAGACAAAGAAGGGCATTACATAATAATAAATGGGTTAATTCAGCAAGAAGGCATAACACTTATTCATATGTATGCACCCAACACAGGAGCACCTAAATATGTGAATGAAAGACTGCTGGAGCTAAAAGGAGAGATAGGGAGCAACACTATAGTTGTTGGGGATCTCAACACCCCATTATTTCCTTTAGGCAAATCTTCTAGACAAAAAGTAAAGTGAAATACAGCACCTAAATAATACTATAAATCAAATGGGCTTGACAGATATCTATAGAACTTTCCACCCTAATATGACAAAATATACATTTTTCTAACTCTGGCATGGAACCTTTTTAAAGATTGACCATATGACCGTATGATAGGACACAAATCCAAGCAGTCATAAGAGGTAAATTCATAGCAATTAGTACACATAAGAAAATATGCAGAAGTGCAAATAGATAACCTAACACCATGTCTCAGGGAGTTGGAAAAACAACAATAACAAAATGTCAGGCTAAAAAAAAAAGGTTCAAGCATAAATAAATGAAATAGAAAACAAATGAACCATATTAAAAATAAATGAAAGCCAAAGCTGGTTCTTTGAAAATTTTAACAAGATGTGATTGCGGCGTGACCATCCCCCCCTGGGGGGTGATTTATCGCTTTCTGTCTCTATGTCTCTCTCTGTCTGTCTGGTGAGCACACGTGCCTGATGACAAAAACCTTAAAACCATACAAAATGAAACAAACAAACAAACAAACAAAAAACCCAAAAACTCACAAGATAAGACCAACAGGTAGTGTGGAGATGAAGGTAGGATTACACATGGCCAATGTGGTTCCTGTTCCGGATCTAGTTTAGAGCATAGTATGAGAGACTACATGCCAACAAACAAGAGAACATGGAAGAGATGGACCAATTCCTGGATGATTATAGCCTACCAAGATTGAATCAGGAAGACATGGAAAACCTGAATAGACCCACAACAAGGCATGAGATTGAATCAGTAAATAATCTCCCAAAAAAGAAAAGCCCAGATCTGGATGGATTCACTTCTGAATTCTATAAAACTTTTAAGGAAAAGTTAATCTCTATCTTACTAATATTATTTCTGAAGATTCTCTTAGATTATAACCATAGGTTTATGTGTAGTTTTGGTAAAGTATCTGTTTAACGTGGACAAATATTTTGTAACATCTAAGCTTTATACATGAATTGACAGTGTATAAGAAAAAGTAGAGCTAGTGAATTAGGCAGTTGTAAATATCTTTGTTATAATTGATAGAAAAGATCAATCTAGGACATGGAATTGTTAAACCACCTGTGAGCAGTGTATATCAGGGCTTATTCCTTAGGTTGGCAGTAGAGGAGCAAAAGGAAGTCTTATAAAGGGATGCAGATGTGTTCATATTTACATTTTGATGATAGCCATTGATTAATTTGCACCTCTTTTGACTGTCTTGTGGTAATACATTGAGTAATTAAATGCAGACATTTTTCTAATATTTTAGTAGTATAGATATGATAATTATGCTATAAAAATTATACTTAAGAGTATATTTTAAGTCAAGCATTAAGGGAATGTGATATTTTAGTCCTAACTGCCTATACTTTTATCTATAAGCCTGTTGCCATTTTTATCTTCTTTGAAATTTTGTCCCCAAGAAGGGATTACTTTTTAACAGATAGAGTTGGTCTAGTGTATTCTTGGCTATCAAAATAGAGCTTTAGGACTTTTAATTGGTAAATATTTATGATGTGTGAAAGAGCATGATACATTCTTTACTGAATGATCCCAGAATTGGATGTTGTGTGTACAAACAAGATCTAGAAGGACACACCCACTGTAAGCTGTTTGTGACTGTGGATGATTTTGTTCTTTGCTTCTTGTGTTTTTCCATTTCCTATAATGAATATATTAACTTTAAAAAAATAAAGGTTATTTTTTTTTGGAGAGGTTTTCACTATAGGGCACGTGCGCTCGCCAGACAGACAGAGAGAGACAGAGAGACAGAAAGTGAGAAATCACCCCCCAGGGGGGATGGTCACGCCGCAATCCCTTCTCCTCCATTCTCCTCTCGGGATCTTGGGCACGCACGCACACATGCCCGGC
>NW_006159874.1:35806-39521 GCF_000334495.1 Tupaia belangeri chinensis | reverse complement strand
TTTACAAAGAAAACTATGAAATCCTTAAAAAAGATATTGAAAAGGATATAAAAAAGTGGAAGGACTTCCCATGTTCATGAACTGGAAGAATTAACATAATATAAATGACAATCATACCAAATTAACCTACATATTTAACACAATTTCAATCAGAATATCAGTGATATTCTTCACAGATCTAGAAAATACAACCATAGAATTTGTTTGGAATCATAAAAGACCTTGTATTGTCAAAGCAATGCTGTGCAAGAAGAGTGGAGTGGGTCGCATATCACTCCCTGATTCCAGGATCTACTAAAGCTGTGATAATCAAAACAGCATAGTATTGGCACAGAAACAGACATGTGGACCATTGGAATAGAATAGAGACCCCAGAAATAAGCCCAAAATCTTACAGCCAACTGATTTTTTTTTCCATAGAGGTTTTTGCTATAGGGCGCATGCACTCACCAGACAGACAGAGACAGAGAGACAGAAAGTGAGAAATCACCCCCCGGGGTGGGGGATGGCCATGCCGCAATCCCTTCTCCTTCGTTCTCCTCTCGGGATCTTGGGCACGCACGCACATGTTCCCAGCGTGAGTTTAAGCCACCGGGTCCAGGATGCGAACCGCAGTTGACTACGTGGGAGTTCAGCAACATAGCCTTTACGCTAACTGCTGGTCCTACAGCCAACTGATTTTTAACAAAGGATATCAGTCAATCTATTGGGGAAAGGAAAATCTTTTTAATAAATGGTTCTGGAAAAACTGGGTATCCACCTGCAGAAAGATGAAACTGAACCCCCATCTTTCAACATTAACAAAAATCAACTCAAAATGGATCAAAGATCAGAACCTAAGACCTCAAATTATAAAACTACTGGTGGAAAATACCGGGGAAACTCTGGGAGACACTGGGGTAGGCAAAGACTTCTTAAATTAAGACTCCCAAAGTACAGGCAATCATCCCTAAAATAGACAAGTGGAACTATAACAGACTTAGAAGTTTCTGCACAACAAAGGACATAGTAACAAGTATGAACCGAAAATCCTCATAATGGGAGAATATTTTTGTAAAGTATGCCTCAGACAACAGACTGACAACCAGAACACACAAGGAACTCAAGGAACTCAAGCGGTTTACAATAAAAAATTAAAAGATGGTAAAATATGCTCAACAAAAATCTTTCTAAGGAAGACATACAAATAGACAAAAAGCATATGAGGAAATGCTCTCCATCTCACATCATAAGGGAGATGCAGATTAAAACCACAATGACATACCACCTAACCCCTGTCAGAATGGCAAAGATTAAAAATATAAAAAGTGATAAGTGTTCAGGCACGTGTGCGTGCGTGCCCAAGATCCCAAGAGGAGAATGGAGGAGAAGGGATTGTGGCGTGACCATCCCCCCTGGGGGGTGATTTCTCGCTTTCTGTCTCTAATGTCTCTCTCTGTCTGTCTGGCAAGCGCACGCGCCCTATAGTGAAAATCTCTCAAAAAAAAAAAAGTGATAAGTGTTGGCAGGGATGGGGGGAAAAGGGAACTCTCCTACACTTTTGGTGGGAATGTGAACTGGTTCAGCCACTATGAAGAAAAATATGGAGATTTCTCGAAGTCCTATAAATAGAACTGCCATATGATGCAGCAATCCCACTTTTATGTATCTATTCAAAGGATAGGAGAATGCTCAGTCGGAAAAGTGCTTGCACATCAATGTTTATTGCAGCATTATTCACAATCACTAAGAAATAGAACCAACCCAAACTTCCATGAACAGATGAATGGATTGAAAAATTGTGGCACATTTAGTCTATGGAATACTATTCAACTGTTAAAAAAAAAAGAACAATAACACTCTGGCATTTGAATTTGATAGAAAGTGGTCAGATATGGAGGATCTCTTGCTGAGTGAAGTAAGCCAGGCTATGAAAGAAAGATATTGTATGTATCCACTTAATATATACCAACTATCCGCACTCTGGTAGAGAGTGAAAGACTGGAGAACATAAAACTATTAAAAAAATCCTCCATTCTCCTCTTGGGATCTTGGGCACACACGCACCCATGCCCGGCATGAGTTTAAGCCACCAGGTTTGGGACTCGAACTGTGGTTGACTATGTGGGAGTCCAACGACATAGCCATTATGCTAACTGCTGGTCCCAGAAGTGATTTATTTTTAATAGAGAAATTTTTAATAATAATTATGGATGCATAAACATAGAGGCATATAATAATGACTACAGGAGGGAACTGGTAAATAGCTTATGCAGCCATATGATCCAAAAATATTTAAGTCTTAAAAAACAAAGACAGTTTTCTATGTGCTAACATAAGGAAGATATCAGTAAAGTGCCTAATATTTACCATTTCCTTAAAAATGAATCAATGAATATTGTAAATGTACTGAAATACTTGGAAAAAAATTTTAAAAATGAATGACTCAGCAAAGAAAGATAATTATTTTTTAATCATAAATTTTTGTTGTTTGAAAAGTATGTAAATATTAATAAATACCATTTTTAAAACATTTTAATATATTTATATGGACATATACTAAAAAAGTGAAAATAGACTGAAAAGATATATATCGAATTTATAATACTCATTAATTTACCAGAGAAGTAAAAAAACTCAGTTTCAGAGCAGTGTAAAATGACATCTTCTGTTCTAAGTATCCTAATTTTTCAGAAGATTGTGTAATTTTAAAAGTATTGTACATAAACTTTTTTAGGGTTTTGACTTAGGGTGAGCGTACTCTACAGAAAGAGACAGAGCCAGTGAGCAATCACCCCCAGGAAGGATGGCCATGCCACAATCCCTTCTCCCATTCTCATCCTAGGACTTCAGGCACCTATGCACATATGCCCAGCACGATTTTCAAGCGGCCATTTCTGAGACTCAAATCACAGTCAGCAATGTAGGAGTCCAGTGCGTTAACCACCATGTCACCTTCTAGCCCCCATATTGTACATCATTTCTAACTATTTATTTATTTTTAGAGAGAGATTTTGCTATAGAGGACTTACACTTGCCAGAGAGACAGAAACAAAAAGTGAGAAATCACCCCCAAGAAGATGGCCACACTTCCATCCCTTCTCTTGCAATCCCTTCTCTCCTCCATTCTTCTCTCAGGATTTTGGGCATGCAGACATATGCACGCACATGCACGCAGCAAGAGTTTTAAGCCACCAGGTCTGGGACTTGAACTGCGGTTGACTACGTGCAAGTCCAGCGATGTAACCATTACGACATCTGCTGGTCCTAATTTCTAATTATTTTAACATTGTAAGGTAGAACTATGGGTGTTCTTGCAGGTATCTGTTTTTTAAAAAACTTTCTGCCTCTTATTCTTTTTTAAAAAGAACTCTCAAACTCCTTATGGGGGAGTTTACATGAATTGAGAATTAAAAGCATCTGGAAAATACAGCAAGATGAGATATTCTGGTGTATTCTTACAAGCTTTTTTAGAAGCAAAACTGTTTTCTATTTATTTTTCTTCATTATTAGTTGCATTTAATCACTGTACATTGGAACAACATACAAAATAAGTTTTCCCAGCATGAATTGTACTCACCAGAAAGACAGAGACAGAAAGTGAGAAATCACCTCCCAGGGGAGATGGCTACACCTCAATTCCTTCTTCACTATTCTCCTTGTGGGATTTTGGGCACACACACACACACACACACACACACACACACACACACACACACACAGAGGCACCCGGCTG
>NW_006159874.1:25284-34546 GCF_000334495.1 Tupaia belangeri chinensis | reverse complement strand
GAAGACTGAGCATTAAAGTCCCTGAGAGGCCTTTTCTTCCCATTTGCTCTCAGATATATAAAAAATAAATTAATATAGATAAAATGTCATGAAGTGTGCCACCATTTTAAAGCTGCCTCTCCCAGTTGAAGAGCTCTGCAGCATCCATCTTTGTCCTCAGTATCACCAAGTGGGTTGGCCTGTGGAGAGTGAGGCACCTAGTGCACCACTGTCTTCACCACCAACTCATTTCTACTCCTTGTGAAGTACATTTCAGGATGTAGTTATGCCCTCTGGCTCAGAGTTGTGACTACCCACAGGTTTCTGTAAGGCAGGCTGGTTCAGGGTGGGATCAGATGGAGTAGGATAGAGGAAAGCATAGTCAAGGAGGGCAGCTATAAGCAATGATGAATGACCACAACCACAACAATTAGGAGGCCACCTTGGATGGCTTTTTTCACCAGTCACCAGCCTCATCACCCACTTTGTTGATCCCAGTTTATGCCTGAGAGCCTCTGGGAGGGAAACTGCTGGGGGTAACTGCTGTCTTTGTGGATAGAAAAGGCCCTAAAGAGGGGCCCTCATTGGGTCCCCCACCACCACCAGAGGCCAATGGGATAATCATGATGTTGATGCACTATCACTTGACCACAGCCAAGACAACTCCTACACCAGGTCTACCATCAACATCAACACTTCCACATCCAAGTTTCTTTGTGTTTAATATTTTAGAAAAACTTTTTATCATGGGGCATGTGTACTCACCAGAGAGACAGAGACAGAAAGTGAGAAATCACCTCCCAGGGGAGATGGCTACACCTCAATTCCTTCTTCACTATTCTCCTTGTGGGATTTTGGGCACACACACACACACACACACACACACACACACACACACACACAGAGGCACCTGGCTGGAGTTTGAAGCCTCCTGGTCTGGGACTTGAACTGCATTTGGCCCTGTGGTAGTCCAGCGACAATAACCATTATGCTATCTGCTGGTAGCACACACCTCTGAGTACTTAAAGAATGTTATGACTATTGAAGATTATAAGAGCACATATTGGGGGCCAGCAGGCACTGGACTTCTATGTGGTCAACCATAGTTTCAGTCCCAGACCCAGTGGCTTTAAACTCCATTTGGGCATGCATGAGTGTGTGCCCAAAACCCCAAAAGAAGAATAAATAGAAGGGAAGTGTGGCATGGTCATTGCTCCTGGGCAGTGATTTCTCCTTTTATGTCTTTCTCTGTCCCTCTGGTGACCTCATGCTCCTTATAGTAAACTCTCTACCTCTCAAGAAAAAAACAGCACATGTTGGACAAAATTGGATAGTGTCATAGATGAACTTTTAACACATAATCCTGATGATTATATCTCTATATCCTATGAACAGATATATAGCTGATATATAGCTGTTTGTATAAGTGTGCAAGCCAGCAGCACTGGAACAGATATATGGTGATCCTGTCAATGCTCTGCCTTCATACCCCTCTTCCAAATTACCTTCCTTAAACAATGTGATTGAATGTATATAAAAAAAATTTAGGGAACCAGCAGTTAGCGTAATGGCTATGTCGCTGGACTCCCACATAGTCGACCGTGGTTTGTGTCCTGGACCCGGTGGCTTAAAACTCACGCCAGGTGCGTGTGCATGCGTGCCCAAGATCCCAAGAGGAGAATGGAGGAGAAAGGATTGCGGCGTGACCATCCCCCCTGGGGGGTGATTTCTCGTTTTCTGTCTCTAATGTCTCTCTCTGTCTGTCTGGCGAGTGCATGCACCCTATAGTGAAAATCTCTCAAAAAAAAATTAAATTAATTAATTAATTAATTAATTATTTTTTTAAAAGACTGACTAATCACTTAGAGTCTCAAAGGAGCTGTCCACCAGCCATGCAGATCTCTATATTCAAAGATTTAATACAGCTCTTTGACAATATAGGGCAGCATCACAGAGCACTGAGCCTCTTTTCATATACATGAATAAGTTTTACATGAAAACCAACCTAACAAAGACATAGAATATGACCTTTTAAAGCTGTTAATAGAACTTGTTGGTGAAAATCACATTTATAGCCTAATGCCTTTACTTTTAGACACCCAGTCAACGCCATTTCAGGTCACATCTTCTACTATGTCAAATATTGGGAAAGGCTTATTTACTCTCACACCAGAATGGGTTCAGAATGCTCTAACTCTTTTTTCTAAATTTATTCCAAACATTTTGTCTCTGGCAGTGAAGCCTGAACTTTTTATATATGCTGCTCAAGATACCTTAGTCAGAATGGTTTTATCAGAAGCAAAAAGTCCCTAAAGAGAGCTGGTGATTAGTTAGCTTTTAACAGCTCATCAGCATATGCAAGTTCCAGAGGGTACAGACAGTGAAGGTACTCAGTGTACTGTCCTTCTGGAGAAGAGGGCACACTAGAGCTTCAGAGACTGTACTCAGGAACTGTCACAAAGCTCTTTTTAGAAAAGGATGTTGAACTTATTTTAGTTTGTAAATGTATTATGTATTTATTTACTAATTAGAGAGATTTTTGCTATAGGGTTTGTGCAAGAAATCACCTCCCAGAGTGGATGCCCATGCCACAGTCCCTTCTCCTTTATTGTCCATTCAAGATTTTGGGCATACATGTACATGTGTCCAGTGTGAGTTTTAAGCAGCTGGTCTGGGATTTGAGTCATAGTTGACTACATGGGAGTCCAATAATGTAAACATTATGCCATCTGCTGGTCCCCTATTTCTAATTTTATAAAACAAAAAACTGAGGTCAGGAGGTGATGTAGCAGTTAAGGTGCTGGCCTCCCACATGCCCTCCACAGTTCAAGTCCTGGACCTAGTGACTTGAAAATTATACTGAACACATGTGTGTGCATGCCCAAAATTTCAGGAGGAAAATGGAGAAGCAATTGTGCCATGGCTATCCTTCTCTGGGGAATGATTATTCACTTTCACTCTTGCTGTTTCTTTATGTCTCTCTCCAGCAAGTGCACACCTCCTATGGCAAAATCATAAAAAAAGAAAATTATCAAAAATAAAAGAACAGAACTCTCTGATGCTCCCATATATTGTCAAAGAGCTACATTGACTCTTTCAATATAAAGATCTTCAGGTGTCATAATGATTAAGACACTGGGTTCCCACATGGTCAACCATGGTTCAAGACCCAGATGTGGCAGTTTTCTTTCTCACTCCCCCCTCCCTCTGTCTCTTTATCGTCAAATTAAATATAATAATAATAAAATTAGATAGATGATTCTAAAAAATATTAAAACAAAAACAGTTGCTTCTTCACTTGAGGGTGATTTTGAAATAGGACAATCTTAGCGAATTTATCTACCGATTCTGTGAGGAGCAAGAATCTAGGAAAGTCATCTACAAATATTATAAGGAGCAAGCCTCTAGGAAAGTGAACACTGCTAAGTGATATCCAACAACCAATATAAGCTACTTCCTCCAAAAATATAGTAACAGAAGAATCGGCAACCCAGAAAGCTTTAACTTCAGGATGGCTTGCACTTTGGAGCCACTGGCACAGAAGATCTCTAAAATGATTTTAGTAACTGAACTTGTGGACATTTTTGGAGTATATATTTTGTTTAATTAGAAGAACATAAGCCAAGATTTCAGTCAAAAATGAACAATAAATGTCCTTCTAGTCTAGAAGCTTTTATAAATCCAATGAGCAATCTGAAATGGGATGGAGAACACAATCAAGAAAAAAATTGAACAGCAAAACTTAGGACCAGTCCAAACATTCAGCCTCCCATCTGAGTTGTTTGAGACCTTTGGGAGAAGAAAGAGGAGCTTTTCACACTGCAGACTCTTGGAGGCCCCACAGCACATCCTACTGAGTGACAGAATTTTAGTTCTGTGGTGACTTGAGTTTCCCATCCACCATGCAAGTCAACTACTTGCTTCTTGCTTTTCCTCTATATTTATTGTAAAATATTAATGATTTCAAAATAAAAGACTAAGGAAGGAAAAGGAACAACTATTCTAATGACCTTTTCCCACTGGACACTACTACTGGTAAAAGAATAAAAACTAGCTGCAGGTTGACTATCTATCAAAAATTCTTAGAATCAAGTTTCAGGTTAAGGATTTTTTATAAATTTTGAGTATTATGAAAGTTTAAAATTTTTTTGGAGAGAGATTTTTTTTTTCTATAGGTCATGTGCACTCACTGGAGAGCTCAAAAGAAACAGAAACAGAGAGCCATAAATCACCTGCAGGGGGAATGGCCATACTACAACAATTCTATCTCCTCCGTTCTCTTCTCTAGGTTTTGGGGACATATGCACACATGCCTGGCATGAGCTTCAAGTCACTGGGCCCAGGACTTGAACACCCTTCAGCCACATTGAAGATCAGCATCTCAACCACGATGCCACCTGCTAGCCTTGTAAGATAATTTTATACAGTAATTTTGAACTGTAGAATTTTGACTGTGATCTTTCATGTGAGGTTAATTGTTGAATGTTTCACCTGTGGCATAATGTTGGTGCTCAAAACATTTCAGATTTTGTAGCATTTCAGCTGTTGGATTAGGAATGCTCAGTATGTACTATCAATATCAGAAATATCTAGAGCTGGCATGTTGGCTAAGGTGTTGGACTCCCACATGGACAATTTGTGTGTGAGTCCTGGACCTGTTGGCTTGTGTTTTCATTTTCCCTCTCTCTCTGGTCAAATTAAAAAGTAATAATAATAAATATAATTAAGTATTTTTTAGATATCATAAATAAGTAAAATGTCTGTAAGGCATATAAAGTTACTTAACAATTCATACTATGTTAAAATAGCCCAGCTCCCTAGAAATGAACTAATTTTCATAATCCGTAATCTTCTTTTGCTGTGATCTAAATGCTTTTTAGACTTATGAGCTCTCCACAGGGGGAAATAAAAAGGTCATTTATTACAGTTGTAATATATATAAAAGGGCCCTTTAAAATATTTATTTTAAAAAATAATTATTTATTTTATTAATTATTATGTTTATTTTTTTAGAAAAAGGCAATGAGAAAGAGAGAGAGAGAGAAAGCCACTAACTCTGGAAATAAAATCATGTCATCCACATGGGAATTCAGCATCTCATCCACCACATCACTTGCCAGCCCCAAAACATTTCTTTCTTTATAAGTTCTGGGGCCAGCAGGTGGCATAGGGGTTAAGGCATTGGGCTCCACCTAGCTGACTGCAGCTCAAATCCCAGACCTGGTGGCTGTCTTTCTCATTTCCCCTTTCTTTGTCTTGTATCTCTCTGGTGAATTAAAAATAATAACGGTTGGACCCAGAAGGCATAATGGTTATGTTGCTGAACTCCCAAATGACTTACTGTGGTTTGCGTCCCAGGCCCAGTAGCTGAAACTCACACTAGGAACGTGTGTGTGTGTGTGTGTACGCACGTGCACTTAAATTTCTGAGAGAAAATGGAGGAGAAGTCATTGTGGCGTGTCCATTCCCTATAAGGGGTGATCTTTTGCTTCGTCTTTCAGGCAAGCACATGCATCCTATAGCAAAAAATATCTTGTAAAATAATATTTATAATAACTAAAATTAAATAAAGTTCTAAATCAAGGATATTTCAAAATTTTAATAAAAATAACTAAAGTTACCTCCACTGCTTTTTAGCCATAGTATTACTGCCAATTTTATCAAACTTGGATCCAATATTTTGATACAATAAGTGGCCAACCTTGATAAAATAAAAAAGGCTAAATTTATTAGAAAACTTAAAATAATGTATCAATAAAATAGCTGACTTCCTTTTATCCCTTTTTAAAAAAGGTTTTGCTATATGGTGCATGTGCTCACCAGAGAGACAGTGAGAGGGAGAGTGAGAAACCAAATCCCCAGAAGAGATGGCCATTCTTCATTTTCTTTTCCATTCTCCCCACAGTATCTTGGGAACACATGCACACATGCCCAGCATGATTTTCAGTGGAGTCATCCATATGGGAGTCCAGCTATGTAGTCCACTATGTCATCTGCTGACCCAATAAATAATTAAACACACACACACACACAAATTGTCACTATATATAAACTCTTAAATTATGTTTACTTAAATGCCAGCTTTTCAACAATTAGTACATTGTATTTTTAAAAAGTTTTTTATCCTAATAGAACTGCTCAGATCACAGTAGTACCTTCTTATTTTGGGTCACTAATTAAGGTTTACTCTTAAGAGAAATTCCAGAATATATCAGGCACATTACAATTCAAAAGTTTACTTGAATGAGTTTTAGGATATTTAAGACAAAATGTAAATTTTATTTCAGAGGTCCTGTTCTTTGGAATGTGAAGAAACTGAGGTGTTTATTACATTATAAGAAGTTTTGTATATACTAATGAAAGAAAAATGTCTCTTCATTTAAAAAAAATCTATAGTTTTGAGTATATGGGCTTTTCAAAATAGACAAAATGGTAAAATTTCATTTTATTTATTTTTAAGTTTTTTGCCATAGGGTACATACACCTGCCAGAGAGAGATAGTGAAAGGGAAAGTGGGGGGAGAATGCCTCACAATTTTTTCTCCTCCATTTTCCTCCTGGGAGTTTGAATGTGGATACACACATGCCCAGTGTGATTTTCAAGTTGCCAGGTCTAGGACTTGAACCATGGTCATATGGAAGTACAGTGACTTAAAAACAATGCCACCTGCTGGTTCTTAAAATGTTTATATTTTATTTATATTTTAGACATATTTATTATTTAATTTGTTACAGGGCATGTATGCTCATGGAAGAAAGAGGGACAGAAAGTGAGAAAATTAGAAAGTGAGAAAGCAAGCAACCAGGACTGGGACTCAAACTGTTCAGCTATGTGAGAGTTCATTACCTTACCGCTATGCTATCTGCTGGCCCTTGATATGCCTATTATTTATTTATTTATTTTATTAGAGATCTTTTTGCTACAGGGCATGTGCACTCACTGGAGAGACAGAGTGAGAAATCACCTCCCAGGGGGTATGGCCACACTGCAATCTCTTCTCCTCCATTCTCCTCTTGAGATCTTAGGCACTTGGGCACACATGCCTGGAGTGAGTTTCAAACCTCTCAGTCCAGGACTCAAATCATGCTCAGTTATGTGGGAGCCCAGTAACATAACCATTACACACCATCTGTTAGGTCCAATATGTTTATTTTTAATATTTATTAAACTTACATACTTAAGATCATATTAAAAATACATTAACTAATAATATTGGTTACATTCATGTTGATTTTTCCTGAGGACATATTATATAAACTCTTCGAGTCTTTGGCATCAATATTTCTAGTAGTACTAGAACCACTTTTAAAAAAAAGTTTTGCTAAAGAATAATTACACGCCATAACATTTTTTTTTTTTTGCAGGGGGGTGGAGAGAAGTTTTTTCTACATGGCATTTGTGCACACCCAAGAGACTGAGAGAGAATGATAAATTACCTCCCAGGGGCAATCCCTTCTCCTCCACCCTGTTCTCAAGATGTTGGGCTAGCACATACCTGGCATAATTTTCAAGCTACCAATCAACCACTCGAATCCTGGTTGGCCATGTGGGAATCCATACCTTTACTGCCATGGCACCTGCTGGCCCCAGTGTTTAGATTATTAAAAGCTACTTTCTATGATGCTCTTGAAAGAAGATACAGTTATTAAATCTAAATATAATCAATAGTCTGGGGTTTCTGACCCACTCCATTTTAAATGAGTGAGATAAATACTTAACAACAACAACAAAAGACTACAGGGTTGCATGATTTAAACATTGTCTGAATGTAATGAGAAAGAATTAGCACTCTTGTTTTAAGGTGTCCTTTCAGCAGTGGCAGAGTTATATTTTGAACTTCTCCACATCTACCATAATTTAGCTTTTTCATAAAAGTCTTTGAAGCTCTTCTAGTTGTTTTTGAAAGACAACAAAAACCAGATGTGTCAAAGGAAATTTTTTTTCTCAAATTTGGCTTAAATTTAATTTAAGCATGGGCTCAATTGGGCTATAACATACTAATAATATTTACCTATTTAGGGAAATTGACATCATTTGGGGTAGGGTGGGAGCCATACCAGGTTCTGCTTTGTAGGTTTTCATAGAGCTGTCAGTGCCAATTTAGCTTGCCCTTTATTGAGAGTGAGAAGGGAGAGTTAGAAGTGGGATACTGAGAGCAAGTAAGTTATCCAATAGTAGAAGTCCTAGATTTACAAAATTATTGTACAAAGAAGTAAAGAGTAAAGGTTGCCAGTTTTGGGCCTGCAGGTGGCATGGTATTTAAGGCACTGGACTTCCACACGGCCAAACACAGTTCAAGTCATAAACCTGGTGGCTTGCTTTCTCACTTTCCCTCTATCTCTCTCTGTCTCCTTATGGTGTGTAAATAATAATAATAATTAATTAGCAATAATAAATAAAATTGCATAAATAATTATTTTTTAAATATTTAGTCACAAATTTTTTTAAATTTACCATGGTGGGGGGGGTAGGGGGGGAGAGACACGGAAGTGAGAAAGCAAGCTGCCAGATCAGAGACTTGAACAATGTTCAGCCATGTGGGAGACCAGCACCTCAACCACCACACCAACTGCTGGCTCCAAATAAATAATTCTGTAAAAAAATAAATAAATAAAAAGTTTGTCAAGTTGTTTTTTGTTTGTTTGTTTGTTTGTTTTTTAAGGTTTTTTTTTTTCCATGGGGCATGTGTGCTCACCAGACAGAGACAGAGAGAGGATAACTGAGAAATCACCACCCAGGATGGATGGCCATGCTGCAATTTCTTCTCATCTAGTCTCCTCTTGATATTTTGGATATGCACACACATGTGCCCAGCATGATTTATAAGCCTCCAGGTCCGGCAGTCAAACCACAATCAGCCCCACAGAAACCCAGCACTTCAACCACCAGGTCATCTGATGACACCTAGATTTTTTTTTAAGTATTTATCAACCAGAGTTAATGAACTTTGTGGCATTCTGTAATTGGACTTATTTAACTCTATGAGCATCTTGGATCATACTAATTACTGTAAGAATATATAGTCTCTGAGTATAAACTGTATGGTTTTATTTGCTATGCCAGTAACATTCTAGTATTAAAGAACAATTTTATTTTATCTTGAAACCCAAACTTTATTTTTCTCAATGGAATGTTTGCTGCAGGCTCATAAGTTACACTGGGACTGAAATCTCTTCTGAGTGTTTTTTTTTGTTTTAATTTGTTACAGGGCACATGCACTCATCAGATTGACACACATACACACACACACACACACACACACAGAGAGAGAGAGAGAGAGAGA